>NC_134560.1:16298565-16615223 GCF_025594145.1 Primulina tabacum | reverse complement strand
GTGCCATCCTGTACGGAGCCCTCGAAATCGGAACTGTTCCTGGCATCAACTCAATGCTGAAGTCTATCTCTCGAATCGGAGGCAATCCAGGAATCTCATCTGGAAAGACATCAGCAAACTCACACACCACTGGCAAGTCCGCCAATGATGGGCTCGACTTCAGTAAATCAACTGAATATACCAGGAATCCATCCGCTCCTTTCTGCAATAATCGAGTCATATTTATCGCAGATATCAAAGGAATTCTAGCTCGAGAACCCTTACCGTAAAATTTCCACTCCTCAGCCATCTCAGGTCTGAATCTCACTATCTTGTGGAAACAATCAACTGTAGCTCGGTACTTGGTCAACATATCGATACCGATAATACAATAAAAATCAGATAAACCAAGCATAATACAGTCTAACTCAATCGTATGCCCATCGTAATGCAGTATACAAGATTTCACAGTCTTCACCGATATCAAACCTGTCCCTAACGGGGAAGAGACAGACACTACCGCAGACAATGACTCAATAGGTAATGCATGACTCAATGCAAACATCTCAGATATAAATGTATGTGATGCACCAGTATCTATCAATACATATGCAGAATAACAAGAAATAAAACAGTTACCTGCAACTACATCGTCAGGTGCATCCTGTGCCTGCTCCTCAGTCAATGCAAACACTCGGGCCTACTGTCTCGGAGGCTGGCTCACTATCTGGCTTCCTCCCGGCCTCTGCTATGACTGAGTAGGCGGTGCTGGTTGAAAAGAATGAACAGCAGATGGTCGTCTCCCTGTCTGAGCCACTAATACAGATGACTTTGCTGCCCGGGATCCTTGGGCACTTCTCTGTGGACACACTCGAGCAAAGTGTCCCTGTTGTTTGCAGATACGGCAGCTGCCAAACACTCCTCGGCACTGCTCAGTGGGATGCTTCCCTCCACAAGTATTGCAAATAGGTCCAGTATAGCTCTGGCTCTGTCGAGGACTCCCAGAGCTAGAAGAACTGCTTCCGGATTTCTTGAACTGCTTCCCTCTAGCCTTCAAGAAATCCTTCTTCTTGCTACTGCTGCTGCCACCTTCAAATCGAGGAGGTGGTTGTTGTGATCCCGGTGCTGGAAGCACAAACGAAGCTCCTCTCTGTCTCATCAAACCGGCTTCGGCTCCTTTGGCTCTGTTCAAGGCGTCGGTAAAATTGTTCGGTCTCCCAGTGTTTACCAACGTAAATATTTCCGGATTCAGGCCGTTAATAAATTGGTCAGCAACGGCCTCATCATGTTCAGCCACGTGTGGAGCAAACCGCAACAGTGAAGAGAACTTGGCAACATATTCCTCAATGTTTAGCTGGCCCTGTCTCAAGTTTACGAACTCGGCTCCCTTGTCCTTCCTATAAGACACTGGAAAGAACCTCTGATAAAATTCAGTTCTAAACACATTCCAGGTAATGGTCGTACCTCGGTGTTCCAATGCCCTCTTCGTTGTGATCCACCAGTTCTTAGCAACGTCGTGTAACTGGTGTCCTATCAATTTCACTCTCCTCTCATCCGTATATTCCAAGGATTCGAACATCATCTCAATATCATCCAGCCAACTCTCACACTCCACGGAATTCTCCGTACCCTTCAAAGTCGGTGGATGAAATGATTGAAACCTTTTCAGCAACGTCTCCATTGGAGTGGATGTCACATCCATTGGAGGATTTGAAGTACTACCCTGTTCAGGTACTCTTCTCGGAGGCATATCTGATAATTAAATGGATTAGTAACCCAAGTACAACAGATCAGTTTCAATCCTCTTCGGATCATCTTACAGCTGATCCATTCCAGATAATACACAATACCATATCAAAATAAGATATTTCAGGTAAACATGTATTATAAAGCAGTAAATCATGCTAGCAATCAAAAACAAGAAAGAAAACTCAATCTACCCCGCTCACTAGCTTCTATCTCATTCTAAAGGATTTATCGCTCTGATACCACCTGTTGTGGGGACCCGGACGCTAATCAATTCTTAATCGTCATCAGGATCAATTTACTAATTAAGTAATTAGGGTCATAAAATTTTTTCTTTTTAATGCGGAATGTAGTGAAATCAAACTAATATACAACTTAGTATAAAATAAAGTACAAGTCATGTACAATCTACAAAGCAGTAAAAACTAAGGTTCAACATCTAAATATCAAGTGTCACAACCCTATATACATCAAAGTCCGAAGTCTCCACTCTATCACGATCTCTCCTCATCTTCTAGACCCTGATCCTGTCCCACCTGTTGTCATGTACACATACAAACAAGACAACATCCGGATAACTCCGGTGAGAATAAAATCCCAGTATAACTCAACGAACATGCAATCATATAAACAGTATAAAAACATGTAACAAATATCAGTAATTTGTATCAAAATCCGAAACATAATCAATATCAAACTGTCGACAATGCTCGTGACTCCACGACTCAGACTAGACTCAATCCTAGTCTAGGGATCCCGGTTTCCAGATGTGGTATTCCTATATCGACCAACAGTAATAGAGAAGACTCCAGTTCTATCCACGTCGATATAACCAAACATCTAGTGTCCTGACCTAACCGTCATGGACTGTGGCCCTATCGCCAATATCTTATCTTGTGACATCGTGCAATGTGCCCGTGGCGATCCCGCCACTATCAGGCACATCTGTCCCAAGATTCCTATACTATCTTGTGACATCGTGCAATGTGCCCGTGGCGATCCCACCACTATCAGGCACTTCTGTCACAAGATTACTCGTCTAATATCTGCTATCTATAATTCAAGAGAACAAGTACATCAATCAAATCAATGCAAATGTCAATGCAATAAAGTAAAGTATGTGATTTAGGGAAACTCAAGTACACCCTACTTGAGTCGATGTCTCAATACCACATTGACTTATACCTTTCGTTTGTGGTCTTGGTCTGAATCAATATCAGTTCTGAACTCAAGACGGTCTCTGTAAATCTGAAACGACATATCGAGAATCATAATATCAATGTTCCATTCTCAATTCAATACTGGATCTAATTAATCTGAATTTAATTCAAATCATCGGCATAACAGTACAATCCTGATATCCCGGTTAATACAACATCACCAGATAATAATTCCCTCAATTCATAATCAATACCAATACAATCTGATATCATATCTCAGTCCATTAACTTCAGAAAATCACAACAATTCCATAATCAGTCTGTTTCTTAATCTGACTTCGATTCTATGATGTCAAACATGTCAAGAACATCATATATGAATTCCATTCAATTCTGACAATATCATAATTTCAAGACATGTCAAAACGTAGTATAACTTACGTCCAGTTGTAGCCTGCGTTGATAGGAACAATGTATCGAAGTCAGATTCAAAATCTAACGGACGGATCGAAATACAATGTATCGAAGTCAGATTCAAAATCTAACGGACATATCGAAATATAAAGGCGTAAGGATTTCTGTAGCTTTCTCTCGTCCCTTTTCTTAATTCTCAAATGCTGAAGCTTGTATATATATATATATATATATATATATATATATATATATACACGTTGCATGATAGAGAAACGTGTCTCGTTTTCAAGCATTTCAATCGGCGCTCGGGCGGTTACAAGTTACCGCTCGGGCGCGGCATGTTCTGCCCGAAACATTTTCTTGTTATACACTGGCGCTCGGGCGGTCAAAAACTACCGCTCGGGCGCCATACTTTCTGTCCGAATTCTCTTCTTATGGTGCATTGGCACTCGGGCGGTTATTTCCTACCGCTCGGGCGCCAGATGTTCTGTCCAACATCTTGGCTTGAATGCACTTACGCCCGGCTTCATCACTCGAGCTCCTAAAACCTTCATTGATTGCAGTTCTGTCAATTAATCAATTTCATATTACAGTAATCACATCTCGGGCATTACAACAATAATCAAAATCTCGGGCATTAAATTTCTCCCCCCCCCAATATACCATTTCGTCCCCGAAATCACAGGCAATTAAATCATATCAGAAAGAAATGTATAACTGAAGTTAAACAGAAAACTCACATCAGTGAAACAACTCGGGAAATCTCTGTCTCATGTCTGATTCAGTTTCCCATGTAGCTCTTTCGCTGCCATGACGACTCCACTGAACTTCCACAAGCGGAATAGTCTTCGTTCTGAGCTGCTTTTCTTTACGGTCAAGAATCTGAATCGGTTTCTCAAAATAACTCAGAGTCGCATCAAGTTCTGCCTCGTCTGGCTGAGCTATCTTCATTCTTTTCTGAATTAGTTTCACTTTCTCAGTCATATCTCTAATCATGTCAGGTCCAATCTCACGTACCTCAGAGATATCATCTCCATACAGAAGGGATCTGCACTTCTTGTCGTACAACGCTTCAAACAGTGCCATCTCTATACTCGTATGATTGCTGCTGTTGTACGAAAACTCAAAAAGTGGCAAAGATTCTTGTCAACTAGTGCTAAAATCAAGCACTAGAGCTCTAAGCATATCCTCCAATGTCTGGATAGTCCGGTCTGACTGTCCATCGGTGTGTGGATGATATGTGGTACTCAGATTTAACTTCGTACCTAGAGCCTGCTGTAAACTCTGCCAAAAGTGCGAAGTAAACCGAGGATCACGGTCTGAAACAATCGACTTCGGCACTCCATGCAATCTGACCACCTCTCTGACATAGATCTCTGCCATCTGGTCATGTCTGTACGTCATCTTGTACGGAATAAAACATGCGGATTTGGTCAATCTATCAATCACAACCCAAATCGCATCACAACCTCGGGAGGAACGTGGTAGCTTCGTCACGAAGTCCATGGAAATGTAATCCCATTTCCATTCAGGAATGGACAAACTCTGTAACATACCTCCTGGTTTCTTTCTTTCGGCTTTCACTTGTTGGCAATTCAGACATTTGGATACAAATTCAACAATATCAGCTTTCTTCTGTTTCTACCCAAACTGTCTTTTCAAATCATTATATATTTTTCTGCCATCAGGACGAATACTAAATCGACTGCTATGCGCTTCTGACAATATCTGTCGTTTCAAATCTGAAATATCTGGCACAACAAAACGATTATTCACATAAAATACACTGTGACAAACCTAATACTTGGATCAATGCCCTACTCTGACTATCGATATCGAGTTCTGAACGTTCTGATCAACTTTCTGAGCCGCTTTAATTCTCAAAATCAGCTCTGGTTCGGCCTTCCCATTATAAATTCTCCACGGTCTACTATCTGTTTCAAATACGGATTCAGAACAACATCATTATTCAATCAGATTCGAAACATCAATCATCGATACTGCTAAACTCATAAAACTGCGACTTTTTGACACTAATATCGGTCTTGGCTAACTGATCACTTCTTCAACGTTGTTCAGATCAACCGCTATACCATCTTCGAAAATACTGTGCCCCAAACATACAATCTGTCTCAGACAAAACTCACATCTTGACAGTTTTTCATGCAATTTCACTGTTCTCGAAGTAATCAACATAATTCTCAAATGTTCGGTATAATCTGTCATATTATTCGAATATATCAGAATGTCATCGATATAATAATCATAAAATCATTAAAGTACTTCTAAAATACACGATTCATTAACCTCTAAACATAACTGAAATACCCCATGGAACAACACTTGGTTTAATGTAACCCTTGGCCGGTAAATATTCAGACTGCTCTTTCAACTCTTTCAATTAAATCAGTACCATCCTGTCCAGTATTTTAAAGATAGGAACTGTACCTGGCACGCATTCAATGCTGAAATCTATTTCTCTGACTAGAGGCAATTCTAAAATCTCATCTGAGAAAACATCAGCAATTCACATACCACTGGCAAATCAGTCAATGATAGGCTCGATTTCAGTACGTCAACTGATTACACAAGGAATCCCTCTGCTCCTTTCTGTAATAATCGAGTCATAAATATCGCAGATATCAAAGGAATTCTAGATCTAGAATTCTTATTGTAAAATTTCCACTCTTCAGCCATCTCAGATCTGAATCTCACAATCTTATGAAGACAATTCAACGGTAGCTCTGTACTTGGTCAGTATATCAATACCAATAGTGCAGTCAAAATCAGACAACCCAAGTACAATACAATCTAACTCAATCTCATGCCGTCATACTGTAGCATACAATGTCTAACAGACGTCACTGATTCAAAACCTCTCCTCAAAGGTGAAGAGATAAATACTACACCAGATAATGACTCAATAGACAAAGCATATATCAACACAATTCGTTCAAAGATAATCATATGGAATGCATTAGTATCTATCAATACATATGCAGAATAACCACATCAGAAACAATTACCTGCAATTACATCGTCAGGTGCGTCCTGGGCCTGTTCCTCGGTCAAGGCAACACTGTGGCCTACTGTCTAGGAGGTTGGATAACTGTCTGGTTTCCTCCTGGCCTTGGCTGTGACTGAGGAGTCGTCAGTGGTGGTTGGAAAGAGTAAACAACAGATGATCGTCTATCAGGCTGTGCCACTTATCCAGATGATTCTGCTCCCTGGGATCCCTGGGAACCTCGCTGTGGACAAACTCTTGCAAAGTGTCCTGACTGTTTGCAGATGCGGCAACTACCAAACACACCTCGGCATTGCTCGGTGGGATGTATTCCTCCACAAGTTCTGCAATAAACCCCTGTATAACTCTGGCTAGAACCACTGGAGCTAGATGAACTACTCCCTAACTTCTTAAACTGTTTCCTTCGAGCTTTCAGAAAATCTTTCTTTCCCCCACTACTACTGCCGCTATCAAATCTAGACGGTGATTGCAAGAATTGAGCTGGAGGTTGTTGTTGTTTCTGTGGTTGAGCAACATACGACATTCCTCGCTGTTGGATCAAACTTGCCTCAGCTCCTTTTGCTCTATTCAAGGCGTCAGCAAAATTATGGGGTCGCTCCACATTTACCAATGCAAATATCTCAGGATTCAATCCCTTGATGAACTGATCAGCTACAGCTTCATCATTCCCAGCCATGTGAGGAGCAAAACGTAGTAAGGTAGAGAATTTTGCTACATATCCTTCAATATTCAGCTGACCCTGTTTCAAGTTGGCAAAAATCCTTTGATAGAATTCATCTTTGAAGATTTTCCACGTAATCACCATACCACGCTGTTCTAAGGCTTCCTTGGTAGCGATCCACCAACTCTTCGCGACCTCGTGTAACTGGTGCCCAATCAGTTTAACTCTACGTTCATCTGGGTAATCAAGTGAATCAAACAGCATATCTATATCATCTAGCCAACTCTCACAGTCAACAGACGTTTCGATACCCTTATGAATCGGCGGTTGAAATGACCGAAACTTCTCCAACATTGTTTCCGTCAGAGTTGCTGACACATCCATCAGATTAGTCGAGGTACTACCTTGTTCTGGAATTCTTCGAGGAGGTAAATCTGATTATCAAAAGGATAAGTAACCAAATACAACAAACCTGTTTCAGTCCTCCTCTGATCATCTTACTGCTGATCAAGAATCGGTTCTGATTCATTCTAAAATAATACATATTTCCAATCAAATCAGATAATCAGGTAAACATGTATTAAAGCAGTAAATCATGCTAGAAATCAAAAGCAATAAAGAAAACTCATTCTACCCCGCTCACTATCTTCTATCTCAGTCTAAGCAACCTACTGCTCTGATACCACCTGCTGTCGGGACCCGGACGCTAATTCATTTCTTAATCATTTTTGGGAATAATTAAATCAATTAAGATAAACAGGGTCTAAATTTTTTTTTTAAATACATGTGCGGAAACGTAATGTAATCAATCTGATATACATATCAAAATTAAAGTACATGTCTTGTACTCAATACATTAAAATCAAACTAGGGTTCAACTACTAAATATCAAGTGCTGAAACCTACTCTATTTCTAGGTCCGAATCTCCACGCTAAAGTATAATCTCTCATCATCGTCTTGACCCTGATCCTGTCTCACCTTTTGTCATGCACATATATAAACACAACAACAGCCGGATAACTCCGGTGAGAAATACATTCCTACTATAAATTATGTATACATGCAATCATATAAACAGATATAAAAGCATGAAACAAATATCAATAACATTTATCAAATCTGAAAGACATGAATTGATATAAAACCGCAAATCGAACTCTAACTCATAATCTCTGACTCGACTCTTTCCTAGTCTAGGGATCCCGATCTGAATAAGAACGTAACAATCTCCCACCTACTCTCCCGATCATGGTGGCGGTACGTTCTTATTTACGGACTTTGATTCTGTCCATATCGAATCTCGGCGATAGAAGTCGCTCTATTCCTAGGCAACATTGATATGACCAAACGCCCGGTGTCTTGGCACCTCTGCCCAAGACTTGGCATCTCCTCCCAAATTGGCATCTCCGCTAAATATAAGGCACATCAGCCCAAGGACTAGGCACATCCGCCAATGAATCCTCACATAACATATGCTTAACTATAAATCAATATAATAAGCATATCAATCTCAAACATTGCAACATATCGAGGCAATGACAATTAAGTATGTGATTTTGGGAAACTCAAGTTAAATCAAACTCGACTTGTGCAATTTAGGATCAACATTGATTTATACCTTTCTTTCGTCAGTTTCTAGCTCTATCAAAATTTTGAATTCGAATCTGTCAATTACTCAATCTGGCAATGACAATATCGAGGGTATCGTATCAATACTGAATATAATCAGAACACAATCAAATTCTGTTTCAACGGCATAACGTTACAATCTCAATATACCCACCAATACAGTATCAATCAGATATCAATTCCAACATCTCATAATCGATAATAACACAAATCTGATATCAAATCTCAATCAAATCACTTCTGAAAATAATAACAATTCTATACGGTATCCGTTTTCGATTCAGTTTCGGTTATACGATGTCTAATATCGAAAGAACACCATATATGAATCATATCTGATTCCTTCAATACCATGTTTTCAAACCTTAACAAAACGTAGTAAAACTTACATCAGTGTGAAGCCTTTCTCAAGAGGATCATAGTACTAAACTCGGATTTAAATTTTGCCGGTCGGATTTTGCATAAATCAATTTCTAAACTCAAGGACTTGAAGTTTTCTCCAGGAGCTTCTCGTTCTTTTCTGAGGATTCTCAAGAAGAATTGAAGGAATTCATATATATATTTGCATGGCTAGGACCAAATGGCTCATCTCTTGTGCAGCAAGTCTCGCGCATATGCGCGACCTCCTTTGGCGCATATGCGCGAGGCACTATGTCTCGGCGCGTAACCTCACGGCAGCTCGCTCTTATGCGCGCCCTCGCTTGGCGCATATGCGCGAGGTTTTTTGCAATTCTCTGCCATGCTCGCGCATATGCGCCGGTCCTTGTTGCGCACGCATATGCACGAGGTTCTCTGCCTACCTCGCACATATGCGCCCGGCTGGGTCGCGCATATGCGCGAGGGGCTTAGTCCTCGTACATAATTCGTGTCTTCGCTCGTCTTTCCCGGTCTGATCCGTTCCGTCTATAATCACATCAATTTATCAACAAATCATTTCAGATTATAATAATCAAAATCTCGGGCATTACAGCCAAGCTTTTACGTATTTTCCTAAGTGTAAAATTATCGTTTTGCCGCTAGACGTTAAAATTCTCGATTTTATCTTTTTCTCACTTATAATGACATGGGCTTATGCCAAATAATTATTTAAACTTAAATATAATTTTCCATAATTTTATCCCGCTTAAATCTAGGCATTTCAATTAAATCTTTAATTAACCTTACTTTAGGTGATTAAATCCCGAATAATTTCAAAACTCATTATTTTGTTCCCAAATTTAAAACATAACATTTTTATTACTTACTCTACCCTTGTGAGCCATGAACCATGCCAGTGGAACCATGGTTCCAATTTTCCTCTTTATATTTTTGTTTTTTGACCCTTAATGTAACATACCGAGCCATCTCACAATTTACTCGAGCCACGCCCGAGCCACCTCGAGCCAAACCCGAGCCAACACCAAGGAACCCTACTGACCAAGCCCAGCCCATAGAACCTAGCCCTAGCTCGCTCAAACTCTGCTAGACAGAATCCCAAAGCTGCGCCCCTTGACCCTATCCACACTCAAACACTCCTAGTCAACTAGGACTCCTCTAGCCCCTTAACCAGTGACCACCTTGGACCCTCACCAATCCTGGACCACGTCGAGACCTAGCCTAAGCCCTCGGACCAGCCCCTCAATACACGCACAAGCCCAACAACCAAGAACCAGATCTGCACAAGCTGCTAACCCACGCTAATGGACTCCTAGCCAACCTAGAACACTTCCAGTCGAGCCACCACCGAGCCCACCTGTAATAGCCAAGTTTGGTGAACGGTACGGTTTAAGATTTTGTATGTTTATGGACTACCTTGTTAAGTTAAGTATAGTTTTGATGTTAAGAGTTGTGATTTATGTTATGGTGTTGTGACTATAGACGATATTTTTGACCAACTGCAAGGGGCTACAGTGTTTTCAAAGATTGATCTACGATCTAGCTATTACCAGTTGAAAGTTAGGGAGTCTGATATCCCTAAGACGGTGTTTCGGACCAGGTATGTCATTACGAATTTCTTGTTATGTCGTTCGGTCTGACTAATGCTCCTTCAGTCTTCATGGATCTTATGATCCGGGTGTTCAAGCCGTATTTGGATAGCTTTGTCATTGTTTTCATCGATGATATATTGATTTATTCCAAGACCTGAGAGCTTCACGAAGAGCACCTTAGATTCGTTCTTAAGTTGTTGAGAGAGAAGAGGTTGTATGCTAAGTTGAAGAAATGTGAGTTCTGGTTGGAGCAGATTTCTTTCTTAAGCCATGTTGTTTCGAAGGATGGTATAGCTGTTGATCCAGTAAAAATCGAGGCGATACATAAGTGGCCTATCTCTACCACTGTATCAGAGGTACGCAGTTTTCTTGGTTTGGCGGGTTATTATCGTCGTTTTATTTCAGATTTTTCCAAGATTGCCCTGCCGTTAACCAATTTGACGAGGAAGACTGTGAAGTTTGAGTGGTCCAATGAATGCCAAAATGGATTTCAAGAGTTGAAAGATAGGTTGACGACAGCTCCGGTACTTGCACTGCCTAGTGGTTCAGAGGACTTTTTTGTTTTTACCGATGCGTCGAAGAAGAGCCTCGGTGCAGTGCTGATGCAACGTGGAAAGGTTATAGCTTATGCTTCTCGTCAGTTGAAAGACTACGAGAAAAATTATCCTACGCATGATCTGGAACTGGCAGCTGTGGTATTCGCCCTGAAAATCTGGAGACACTATTTATATGGCGAAAAGTGTGAAATTTTCACGGACCACAAGAGTTTAAAGTATTTGTTTTCCCAGAAAGAACTCAATATGCGACAGAGACGGTGGTTAGAGCTTGTCAAAGAATATGATGTGACGATTAGTTATCACCCAGGGAAGGCGAATGTTGTAGCGGATGCATTGAGCCGTAAGTCAAGTTCTTCTTTGAGTTCTATGATCCAGAAACCGTTGTTGTTAGACTTGCAACGAGAGGAGGTAGCTTTGGTGGTTCCGGGAACCATTGCTCGCTTTTCAGCGTTGGTCATTCGGGCTACATTGACGGACAAAATCCGTAGAGAGCATGCCAATGATGCACAGTTGACAGAGATGAGAGCCAGAGCAGAAGAGAGAGGTAATTCAAAGTTTGGGATGAATAAAGATGGTTTGATGACATTCAGAGGCCGTATTTTTATTCCTACTGGTGATGATATTCGGCGAGACGTCTTGAAAGAGGAACATACCGTGCCATACTCGATACATCCAGGTAGTACCAAGATGTATCAGGATCTTCGTAGACTCTATTGGTGGCTAGGTATGAAGAAGGATATTGCCATATTTATGTCTCAGTGTTTAACTTGTTAGCAGGTGAAAATCGAGCATCACAAACCTGCTGGGACATTGCATTCATTGTCGATTCCTCAATGGAAATGGGAGTACATTACAATGGATTTCGTGATTGGTCTTCCCAGAACGCAGAAAGGCTATAACTCTATTTGGGTTATTGTTGATCGGTTGACCAAGTCAGCGCATTTTCTCCCAATCAAGACAACGTATTCCATGAACCAGTATGCCGAAGAGTACATAGCAGAGATTGTTAGACTTCATGGTGTTCCTGTGTCGATCGTGTCTGGTCGTGACCCTAGATTTACTTCAGAGTTTTGTAAGATTTTACATAGAGCCTTGGGTACACGGTTAGCATTTAGTACAGCATATCATCCCCAGAGCGATGGTCAATCAGAGAGAGTTATTCAGATTTTAGAGGATATGCTCAGAGCTTGTACTATCAACTACCCTGGTGGTTGGGATTCCAAATTGCCTCTGGTTGAGTTCACGTACAATAATAGCTACCAAGCGACGATTGACATGGCACCATATGAAGCACTTTATGGCAGAAAGTGTAGATCCCCCTTATATTGGGACGAGATTGGTGAGATAAATATGTTGGGTCCAGAGTTGGTCCAACAGACAGCTGATGTTGTTGTTATCCAAGAAAGGATGAAGACAGCGCAGTCAAGACAGAATAGTTATGCTGATGTGAGACGAAGGCCATTGCAGTTTGAGGTTGGCGATCACGTGTTCTTGAAGATTGCACCTCTTAAAGGTGTGATGCTGTTTGGCAAAAAGGGAAAGTTGAGTCCAAGGTTTATTGGCCCATTTGAGATTTTGGATAGAGTTGGTGATCGAGCTTACAGGTTAGCCTTACCGCCAGATCTTGATAGAGTTCATAATGTTTTCATGTCTCCATGCTCAGGAAGTATACCGCGAATCCTTCCCACGTTCTTCGTCACAAGCCATTGGATTTGACGCCGAATTTAACGTACCAAGAGATTCCAGTTCAAATTCTGGATTACAAAGTTAAAGTATTGAGAAACAAAGAGATTGGCATTGTTAAAGTCCTTTGGAGGAATCAATTGGTTGAAGAAGCCACGTGGGAACCAGAGGATGAGATGAAAGAAAAGTATCCCGAGCTTTTTGCACAGTGACATCAATTTCGGGAACGAAATTCCTTTAAGGATGGGAGATTGTAATAGCCAAGTTTGGTGAACGGTACGGTTTAAAATTTCGTATGTTTATGGACTACTTGGTTAAGTTAAGTATAGTTTTGATGTTAAGAGTTGTGATCTATGATTTATGGTGTTGTGACTATAGATGATGTGTGGTGATATTGTAGCGTCGTTGCGATTAAATTCATGATAATTCGTATGTTGAGCCAATTGGTATGAGGCCAATTGTATTAGTTAGATAAGACATAGAGGTGCAACTTTCATGTTGAGAGTGTTGCCGAATTATGAGGAGAAGCGACGTTGCGATTCGATTTTAGTTGCAAAGTTTATTGTGGGCTACAGAGGAGAGTGCACCCGCACTCCTTTATGCAGTGCACCCGCGGTGATGGGACAGTATGGTTAGTGCACCCGCGGTATAAAAGTTAGTGCACCCGCGGTCGACTATTTCGGATTTTTGGATGAGGTGCAGTAGGCGTAGCGCACCCGCGGTGCGTGAAGAGTAAAGTCGTGTTTTGGAGTTTTTAGTGATTAAATAGAAGGGTTAGCTCACTTTTCTCTCATTCTCTCCACTCTTATCGATTTTTCAGCACAAGGAGACCTAGGGTTCTCAATTCCTTTCTTTTATTTCTTTGGTTCAAGCATCTTGTTGGGTATTTGAAGTGAGAACAAGATCATTGTGGGTTCAAGGAGCTAAGGTAAGCTTGTGGTTTAGTTATTCTTGGATTATGGTGTTGGAGAAATTATGGAATTCATTATTGTGTTGGTTTTATGGGTTTTATGGTATGGTTGTTTCATTATTGGGTTGTTGATGGTGCAATACATGGTTTATTGTTGTAGGAATTGTACAAAGAGATTAGAATCAAGGTTTCCATTGGTTGTAAGTGGAATTCATTCCTTGTGCTCACATGAATTATATGTATTGTATTTCAATGGTTTTAACATGCTATTCCCTTCCATTTGATTCATGTTATGCATTGATACACTTTGTTGTGTATTAGAGGCATTTTTATGTCTCAATTATGTAAAAGGGAATACAAAAGAATAGAGTATTCAAAGTGTTTGATTTAATGCCAAAGAGAGAGTTCAAATTGATTTATTGGATTGATAAAGAGATAGTCAGAGATTGCATGCAATTAGTTGATCAACGACCATAGGCTTATATCCCAAAAGAGTAATCGATTTATATCGATGGGATATAGGTACAGAAACAAAGATACTATTGAAATATCAATCCACCAGAGAAAAGAGAAATACCATTGTTATTTTCATGTTATACTATGTTATTCATGTTCTAAGAGTTAGATGATATTTAATGATTTTAAAGCCATGTTTTACATAGTATGATATGTACAGATTGTTATGTAAGAGTTCCACTTGCTGAGTTTTATACTCATTTCAGTTATTTCATGTGATGCAGATAAGAGTGACGGGCCAGGACGTTGATTGGAGCCGAGGTCATATGCATAGAAGATGGAAGGAAGAAGGCTATTTTGTTAGCATTGTTGGACATGATCAAAATGATATTTTGTATTTTGATGCAACACTTATTTGATCATGTATATACTTTTGATTGTATATATTGAAAATGTGTTTATGTCAAGAAAATTTTAAATCCTTCCTCCCTTCAAATAAATTTTAGAAAAATTCCGCTGTTATTTTATGAAAATCGGTCAGAGAGGTTACACCACCTGACCCAAACCAATCCTATACCACGCCCAGACCCGACCAAGCCCAGCCCAGACACTTGAATCCAAGCAGCGAACCCCTTGAAGCTAGAACAACAGCCTACGCACCATGGTGCTGACCTCACGTTTTTCCACTACAAGTTGAGCCAGCAGCAAACCCAACTGCACCAACTCATGGCCCGACCTCTGCCCATCACCCTTGGACCCTGATGGACCAGCCTAGCTCGCACCCAGGCCAGCCTCAAGCCCCTAGCCCGTGATTACTCTTGAGCGTGCGTGAGGAAGAGTCCTTGTTCAAGAGAACTCTTCCTTGGCTGCTAAACTCAAGTCCTAGCCATGCTAGGAATCCTCCCAGTCCTGAAACACATCCCTAGCCAAGCCCCAACCAGCCCTGGCCGTGCCCCAAGTTACCATGCACCCTAGCCAGCCCCATGACTCAAGTGCAACCCCAAGCAAACCTTCGGTTCTTCCCCTTTGCAATACCTACGGTTCCAGCTTGTTTTCCCTATTATTTTATCATGTTTAGTCCATAATTCATTCATATTTTATCATGTATTGGTAGTTTGTCTGTTGGGTTCATAATGTTTTTCGTATAAACGTAAAATCATCCCGTTATTTTTTTTAAAATATATTATCTAACGTAAAAACAATCCAACAATCATATTTTTCATGCATAAACAATAAAATCATGCATATTATGATTTGTATGATGTTTAAAAGGGTATAGAAAACGTGCCTTTGCGTTTATAACGCTCGAATATATGATCGTTGGCGAGGGTGCGATGTTGGACGACCGAACGACGAAGAACACAAGCTTTTTCTCCTCCCAAATTCTCGAAAATATTAGGTGTGTGTAAGGTGTATTTTGGCTGGTACAAGAATGAATTGTGGTGTTTTGAAACCCTAGGTAACTTATTTATAGATTTAATTATATGATAATGGGCTTTGATTTTAGACTTGTAAGTTTAAGGGTGATTGGGCCTACTTAAATTAATTAAATTGGGCCCAATAACACTTATTTAATTAAACATAAAATTTTATAAAATTAGTTTCCCAAAATTAATATTTTTGATCTTTTAAAACTCCTTGTTTGCCAAAAACCGGCTTCCCGGGAAAAATCGAGCTCGACTCGTAAAAAAATTCGAACTCTAACGTTTTTAGGAAACTTAAATCATTTTTAAATCATATTAGGAAGCCTTTACATTATTTAATGAAAAAAACATATTCTTGTGTTGGTCGTCCCTAGTCTCCTTTCCCTTTCTATTATCGTATATTCGGGTAAAATCCTTAATTTCGTGTAATCATGTCATATATTAAATGCAAGTAAAGAATCGAAAAAATGTTAAACAGCTAGGTTACCTAGAAATCAGTGTAGTGTCGGCTCTGCCTCTGCCTCCTCAGCTTGCATCAATAGACTCTTCCAGTCGTGGGTTGCCTAGGCTTTGTGCAATCCCCTGCCTTGTGTCCCAATTCTCCGCACTTGAATCACTTGTAGGTGCCCCACAGGAACTTTCCAGAATGTTGATGATTGCACTCCTTGCACAGTGGTTTTTTATCAGCCTTCGGAACATTCCCTCTTGGTGGTTGTCCTTGTGGTTTTGGTGGTTCTGGTTGTTTAAGTGGTCCCACATAAGGCTTCTTATTACTCTGACTAGCTTGCTGAGCACAGTTCTTCTTTCGCTGTAGCTCCCAATCGATATCTTTCAATGACTGCTCGGGTCTAAAAGCTTTGGCAACGATAGTAGTATAATCAGTAGGATCGCCAAGCATCACATCATGACGGATAGTCGACCTCAATCCATCTAGAAACTGTCGTAATTTCTCAGCAGCATCATTGGCAATCAAGGGCAGTAAAGTGACAACCCCTATCAAATTTTTGCATAAAGTCGGTGTGAGGCCCGGGGCCGATGAGGGCGGGGGTGATCGCCGGTGCCATCAGTTGCACGGATAATGAGCGGCTCCTGGCAGGCTTCTAGGTGGAGGGAACATGAATGAACCGACCCACACGGGAATGAGAGGGATTCCGCTACTGTTCAATGTAATGGACTGTACAGTTGAAGAAGGCTTAAAAGATTTGATTTGTACTACTCATATCACGAAGGTGCATCTTCTTTTCGGTAGCTCATCACATAAGAACTTCAAAGTTAAGCGTGCTTGACTTGGGGCAATTTTGGGATGGGTGACCTTCTGGGAAGTTTCCTAGGGTGCGTGTGAGTGAGGACATAAGCACGCTGGAAAGACTCGTCTTGGTACAGTGAGGACAGTCGTCAAATCTGGGGCTTTACAGTCGGCAACAAACCAACCATTCCTCCTGACGGAGACTCATGAACTCCCTCTTGAGCCTAGAACGAACATCAACAGTAAATTATTTATCGTAGAACACCCTCTTGAATTCTTCCCAAGTCAAAGTCGCCATATTCACTCCTCGCTCTGCTCCCTCCCACCATAAGGAAGCGTCGCCCACGCTCATAAGCAGCCTCTGGTCTAACACTTGCTCCATTCCCTACGTGTTGCTCTAGTAGACGTGCCATACCGGCTAGTATACGGGCACTAGCATCCTGAACAGGTGGAGGCCGTGGAATCTCCTCCTCCTGTCTAATCTCATCAGTCCTACGCAATATCCTTCTAGGAGGTATCTCTGTACACGTCGTTCAACCACGTAACCAACATGCATTTAAAATTTTTCATGCAGCATGCAACTAACATGTATATCATGCATCATATAAGCATTTAAAGAATTTTAATCATATAAAATGTAAAGTAGTAAAAACGCACATATTTTGAGGCGTGACTTCTTGAGCTTCTCGAAGTGACAGTACACAACCCTTTGGGGAAAACCTTGGCTCTGATACAAACTGAAACGACCTCGAGTTTTTTTTTTTAATCGTAAATTATAAACTCGAAAATACTAACTAAATAAAATAACTTAACAATTCTAACAATCTTAATAAATTAACATATGAAATCTCAAGTGCATAAAATAAATCATAAATCACCAACTAACCAAAATACCTATCTCGACCTTTAAAGTATAAAAATATCTCTAATAAAATCATTAACATAAATCTTTAAATCATTAATCTAACAAGCTAGCGCGAAAACATAAAGGCCCTCGGGTGTGTACTGCTGCACTCGATCCACTCAATCATCAGCTCCTCCCATAAATCATCATATCCTGCATCATACAGACCTAGTGAGTCTAAAGACTCGTCACGCTCTAAACATAGATAGCAAATAATGCATATACAATCACATGTATTAAAAATCATATTTTTATTTAAAATAATCTTTTGAACATAATTAAACCATTTAAAATCATTTTAGCACAATTAAATCATAAATCGTAAAATCATTTAAAAATAATTTTAAGCATAAATAAATCAATTAAAAACTTTTTAGCATAAATCATATATCATAAAATCATTTTAATCATAAAGCTTCCAATCATATATCATTTTGGGTGAAATTTAATCCTTGAAAGTGACTAGCTTTTATCCTCCGGTCGACTGATCAGTCCTCAGCTCCACATGGCCCCATGGGGGTGGCACTAGTCTCCACCACGGAAATACAATCGTCGAGGCTCCCTCGGGGGCCTTCTCCCATAGACAGACTCCCTCTGGAGCCTTGTCCCATAAATGGGCTTCCTCTGGGCCTTCTCCCGTAAATGGGTTCCCTCTGGGCCTTTTTCCCTCACGACATCCCCACAAAATCGTAAGTACTACCGTTCCCTCAAAAAAATGATCCCCCACAAATCATATATCATATGTCACAGTCAATTCACATCCCTCAAAATATTTTTCCTTTTCTTTAAAAATCATAAAATAACATAGCTTTCCGAAAATAGTATTTTAAACAGTACAATTTGCACATCATTATCATAAATAATTAAAATATCATATTATCATCAAAATCATCATTTTAAATCATAAAATATCATTAAACAAGCATTATGATCCTTCGGGACGCTGCCAAGTTTTTACGTATTTTCCTAAGTGTAAAATTACTTGTTTTTTCCCTAGACGTAAAAATTCTCGATTTTATCTTTTTCCCACTTTTAATTACATGGGCTTATCCCAAATAATTATTTAAGCTTAAATATAATTTTCCATAATTTTATCCCGCAAAAATCTAGGTGTTTCAATTAATTCTTTAATTAACGTTTCGTGAGGCGATTAAATCCCGAATAATTTCAAAACTCATTATTTTGATCCCGAATTTTACACATAACATTTATTGTTACCTACTCTATCCTTGTTAGCCATGAAACACACCCGTGGACCCATGGTTCCAATTTTCCTCTTTATATTTTCGTTTTTTTACCCTTAATGGAACATACCGAGCCATCTCACGATTTACTCAAGCCATGCCCGAGCCATCTCGAGTCAAACCCAAGCCAACACCCTAGGCACCCTACTGACCAAGCCCAGCCCATAGAACCTAGCCCTAGCTCGCTCAAACTCTCCTGGACATAAGCCCAAAGCTGCGCCCTTTGACCCTATCCACGCTCAAACACTCCTAGTCAACTAGGACTCCTCTAGCCCCTTAACCAGCGGCCACCTTGGACCCTCACCAAACCTGGACAACACCCAGAACCAGCCAAGTCCCCGGACCAGCCCCTTAATCCACGCACAATCCCAGCAACCAAGCACCAGATCTGCACAAGCTGCTAACCCACGCTAATGGACTCCTAGCCAACCTAGGACACTTCCAGTCGAGCCACCACCAAGCACACCTGACCCTAACCAACCGTGGACCACGCCCAGAACCCAACCAAGCCCAGACCAGACCTTTGAACCCAAGCAGCGAACCCCTTGAAGCCAGAAACAGCCTGCACGCACCACGGAGCTTCCCTCACGTTTTTCCACTACCAGCCGAGCCAGAAGCGAACCCATCTGCACCAACCAATGGCCCAACCTCCTGCCCATCACCCTTGGACCCTGATGGAACAGCCTGGCTCGCACCCAGGCCAACCGCAAGCCCCTAGCCCGTGATTACTCTTGAGCGTGCGTGAGGAAGAGTCCTTGTTCAAGAGGACTCTTCCTTGGCTACTAAACACGAGTCCTTACCATGCTAGGACTCCTCACAGCCCTGAAACACGTCCCTAGCCAAGCCTCAACCAGCCCTGGCCGAGCCCTTAAGTGACCATGCACCCTAGCAAACCCCATGACTCAAGTGCAACCCCAAGCAAACCTTCGGTTCTTTCCCTTGTCAATACCTACGGTTCCAGTTTGTTTTCTCTATTATTTCATCATGTTTTGTCCATAATTCAATCATATTTTATCATGTATTGGCCGCGTGTCCATTGGGTTCATAACGTTTATCGTATAAACGAAAAAAATCGCCGCGTTTTTTTTTTAAATATACTATCTACCGTAAAAATAATCCAAAAATCATATTTTTCATGTCTAAAATATTAAATCATGCATATTATGATTTTTATGATATTTAAAAGGTTTTAGCCGCAAGCCCCTAGCCCGTGATTACTCTTGAGCGTGCGTGAGGAAGAGTCCTGGTTCAAGAGGACTCTTCCTTGGCTGCTAAACTCGAGTCCTAGCCATGCTATGAATCTTCCTAGTCCTGAAACACGTCCCTAGCCAAGCCCCAACCAGCCCTGGCCGAGCCCCAAGTGACCATGCACCCTAGCCAACCCCATGACTCAAGTGCAACCCCAAGAAAACCTTCGGTTCTTCCCCTTTGCAATACCTACGGTTTGAGCTTGTTTTCTCTATTATTTTATCATTTTTTTTGCATAATTCAATCATATTTTATCATATATTGGCAGCGTGTCCGTTGGGTTCATAACAGTTTTTCGTATAAACGTAAAAATCGTCGCGTGTTTTTTTGAAAATATACTATCTACCGTAAAAATAATCCAACAATATATTTTTCATGCATAAACAATGAAATCATGCATATTTCGATTTGTATGATGTCTAAAAGGGTTTAAAAAACATGCCTTTGCGTTTATAACTCTCGAATATATGATCGTTGGCGAGGGTGCGACGTTGGACGACCGGACGACGAAGAACACAAGCTTTTTCTCCTCCCAAATTCTTGAAAATATTAGGTGTGTGTAAAGTGTATTTCGACTATTACAAGATTGAATTATCGTGTTTTAAAAGCCTATGTAACTTATTTATAGATTTAATTGTATGATAATGAGCTTTGATTTTGGGCTTGCAAGCTTAAGGGTAATTGGGTCTTCTTAAATTAATTAAATTGGGCCCAATAATACTTATTTAATTAAAACATAAAATTTCATAAAATTAGTTTTCAAAAAATAATATTTTTGATCTTTTAAAACTTCTTGTTTGCCCAAAACCGGCTTTCCGGGAAAAATCGAGCTCGAGTCGTAAAAAAATTCGGACTCAAAAGTTTTTAGGAAAATTAAATCATTTTTAAATCATATTAGGAAGCCTTGCCATTATTTAATGAAAAATACATATTCTTGTCTTGGTCGTCCCTGGTCTCCTTTCCCCTGCCTATTATCGAATATTCGGGTAAAATCCTTAATTTCATGTAATCATGTCATATTATCATTTAATCATGCAATCATATATTTAATCATATATTAAACATCGTGCTAGCATTTAAAATCAATTAAATAAAACAATTAAGCAAATAAAATAATTTGCATGCATGTGGTTTACGTCGGTTGGTTTTTCAGACGTTACAGCTATCATCTTCTGTATCCTCGAGAACATGTTTCAATCCTCCAAACAGTCCAAGGGATTTGTTGTGCCACTCAGCTACTTGTTGAAGCACAACGGTTTGGTGGGTGACTCTTCTGAGAAGTCATAAAAATTCAAAATCTTCAATGCTAAGAGTGTTCAGCTACCAAAGATAAAGTTGGACATGTCACCTGAGCAGTTCATCAAAGTGAAGAAGGAGATTGGGATGCGGGAAGCTCCCAAATCAGTCAAGAAAGTCAAGAAGTTAGCTCAGAAAAAGACAATCAAAAGAAAACTGATTGTCAGTGAGACTGATTCAGAGAGAACTCCATCTCCAAAAATCACGAAGAAGCCAAGAACTCTCAAAACCAAACCAGAAGCTGTTCTGGAAACCATCCCAGCTGAAAGATTGAAACTGACTGGAGCTGAACAACCTATAAGCACCATACCTTTGAGGGCAGTTCCAGTTGATTCTTCAACTGAAGGTCAGTTACGACTTCCAACTGCTCAATCTAAGAATACTATCACAGAATCTGGTGATAAGCAAAAACCAGCAGGAGTCAAAGCTCCATTGATCTCCGTCATTGCTCCAACTACTCTACCGTTTGCCAGACCAAAAGGAGTAGTGAGAAGGGAGAAAGTGGATGCAACTGAATCAGGACTGAGTATCTCTCATGTCCTAACTGACCCAAAAGGAAAGGGCAAGATGATTGAAGAGCCCCGACCGACAAACTCAATTCAGACTCATATCGACCTAATATGGAAAGAGTTCAATGATTTTTCTGAATCAAAGCTCAATACTTACAATGAATGGGTTAGATTTAGGAACGGAGTTTTTTCCAGGCAACTGCAAAATAAAGCAGTTTTGAATAAATTCATTGCTTTGGAAGCTGTAGTCTTAAAGGTAGTCAAAGCTGCCTCGATTGTTCAAGCATTGGAAAGGAGGACATACTTCTTTGATCTCGTGCGTGTCAAGAAACTGGCACAACTGTTCGCTCAGCTACGCGAAAACTATGATCCAACCAGTCCAACTGCTCTCAATTACAGAGCAGTTCATGACCAGCTGGACACGGATCTACGATCACTGCAAATGAAGATCAAAAGTTGGAAAATGTATCAAGAGTTGATTATTCCAACAAATACCCAAAGTCCTTCATCTAAAGAGCAAGCTGAACAATCATTTCAACACCAAGAGCCATCTCAGGAACCAATTACTGAATCAACTAAGCCAGCAATTGCTCCTTCTTCAAAGGATGCTCAACCATCACCTTCAGTTCCTCAATTTTCTACTGCAGATCTTCAACTCTACACTGATGCTGAGTTATTACTGGCAAATATCGACGAAGTCATACAATCAGTTGCCACTGATATCCAGCTGAATATTCTAATTACAGAAGCAATTGAAGAACATAGCGTAACTCAACAACCAGCCTCAAAGGATAATTTGCAAGAAACTGAAGAACCAGTTCAGTCGGCTGCCACGACTGAAAAAGCAGTTCTAGCTGAAATTGAAGTGGCTTAGTTGCACAAGGAACCAACTGAAGAAGTGCAAAATGAAGAGCCGACTACAGTATCAGTTGATCAACCAACTGAAGAACCGATTACAGTATATGTTGATCTACCAACTGACGAGCCTTCCAGCTCAACTGCTATAGTGAATGCCTTATCAAATGTCACTTCGGAAGTTCGTGCATTATCCAGCAGGGTTGATAAGTTTAACAAAAAGGGGGTAGAGGAAGAAGGAAAGGAAGATCAGCAGAAGCAATTCAAGAAGAGACCTAGTCAAATGACTGATCTAGAACCAGCTGATAAAAGAGCAAAGAAATAGAAGATCAAAATCAGTTAGAAGACAGCCTCAATATTCTTATTCAGTTGAAGAGTTTGGCAGATTTTTTGAAGAATTTTTAGTCAGTTAGAAGATTCTTTTATTCTTTCAGTCTTTGTATGAATTTGTACGTTGAAAGAGTTGTCAATAAAAGATTATTTTATCTACACAGAGTTCAGTTTGATCAATTTATATTTTCTAAGTTTTTTCAAATACCAAAAATGGGGAAATTGTTGGAAACTTAATTTCGTAGTTTGACAAATTGAGCGTAAAACTTCGAGCAACTGATCAAGAAGACTAAAAAAACTGATCTAAAAATACGCAAACTATTGGTTGCCTAACTGAATATTAGTGCGCTGACAAGGCAATTGAACTAAGATAACTGAATGCATGCAATCTAGGATTTATTTAAATGACGTGTTTATTTATTTTTATGCATTTAATGCATAATTATTGCATGATAGAATTCATTTCACGATTATTTTAAAAGTTCATGCATTTGGGTTTCTAGATGCATTTCACGCTCGATCGAGGTACGGAGACCAGGGATTTATCATTTTTATTACATGTTTATTTTTTATTTATTAATATAAGGTCTTTTAAGTTTATTTTTCAAGAATTTGGCCTTGTTGGGTATTTTTACCCGCCAGAGCATATTTTTAATCGGTACGCAAATTTTATCGAAACAGATGACTTTTTGAGGGTTCGGGCAATATTTTCAAAAACTTATCTTAACGAAATATTTTTCGAGAGTGTGTTTAGGCTTGATGGACCTATTTTTAAGTTTTGTGGGCTCAAGACCCATTTTAAACTTTTTAAAATATAATTAAGGGCCCATTAGTGAGTGATATTCTATTTAATTAAGCCCTAACCAACCCTAAACCTAAATATACTGTAGTGGCCGCCCCCTCCCCTCTTCACCAGCAGCTTTCCTCGGGATTTAGCAGCAGCCGCCAGCCCCATTGGGTTTTCCTCCATTTTCATTCAAACAAGCTACCTCCCCGCTCTTCCGGTGCCTCCCCAACGCGCAATTCTTCAAGGTTTTCGAGCTTAAAACATCAAGGCACGCTTGTAACCTCATTTTCTCTTCATACACGACATAATTATGTTGTAATTTATGTATTTGTATGAAAACCTTATGATATACATCATGCTTACGTTTTTGAAGGTGTTTGACATGAAAACCTTGCATAGTTTTTGTTCTGTCTCACGTTTTCTAGTATGGCTGCAAGGGTCTTGATGCGACTTTGATTGTTGCACTCTCAAGAGCAGGTTGTCCACAAGTAGTATAATTCGGTGATTCCGATATCGTATCCACAGGGAAGCTAAGGTAATTACATTTCCACTACAATGTATTTTTGTTTTGTTTTTTTTTCTTTTAATTGTTTGAATATTTAATTGGTAATTTTTAATTGTTCAAATTTTAATTTAAGTAGTTGAGATTAAAGGATCCACTCTTGGTATTTTAATAAAGTTAACATTAATGAATATTATTGAAATACACTTAATAAAATGGTTCATATATTTAAAATAATCATATTTATATTATGTTATATATTATTATCTATTTAAAGGTGGAATGGGTTAAATTCAAAATTTTTGGGGAAAAAAATGCAATTTTTGAAAATTGTAGGACCGAATTGTACATAAATCGAAACTTTAAGGACCGATTTGCAATTTTTGAAATTGTTGGAGATAAAATTTGAGATTTCCTTCTTGGGTGCTAGGATTAAATCTGTAATTTTTGAGGAACTTGGGATAATTACTTGTAAGGCTCGAGATTTATTAGTCTTCATTGATGTGATATTCGGAAGATATGAGTATGCATGACATGTAATGAGAGGCACTGAATGAGATTATGAAGGGTTGCATAAAGTCTAGACCGCACCCGCGCTACGAACAAGATGAAGTGTTTGTAGAAGCAGCGAATAATCTTGGAAAGATATTGGCTGAGAGAAAAATTCACTTGGTATATGGGGGAGGTAATATTAGGTTAATGAGATCTGTTTCAACATCTGCTCATCCTGGAGGTAGTCAGGTTTTGGGTATTATTCCTATAGCCTTAACTGAAGAAAATATTACAGGTGTTACGATTGAGGAGGAATTAAAAGTTTCTTCTATGTATGAAAAAATCACTAAAATGATTGAAAATTCTGATGCTTTTATCGCACTACCAGGTGGTTTTGGTACATTAGAAGAAATTCTTCACACTGTTTCTTGGGAACAACATAATATCCATAATAAACCTGTAGTCTTGTTGAATATCAATAATTATTATGACAGTTTATTGACATTTTTTGAAAAAGCTGTGGAACAGAATTTCATTTCAGAAAATTCACGACGGATGCTCATCTCTGCTTCGACTGCCGACCAATTAATTGATAATTTGAAAGCTTTTGTTTATAAGCCTGATCCAATGATAACAAAGATCAATTGGTCACAATCAAGCAGTAAGAAAATAAAGTTGGATCATTGATTCAAAAGTCGTGGATTGATTTGCGTTTGTTTCAGTTTGTTGTCTTCAATAAAATTCCAGGTGATATCTCTTTCATTATGTACTCTTTATTAATAGTTATTTTGACATTAGGGACAATGTCATATTCTGATTGGGGGAGATAACAAATTTATAAAAAAAACTTTAAAAAAATATATTTAAAAATAATATTATTTTAAATTAAAACCATGTTTATTGTTTGTATCTTAGTAATTTTTGCAAAAATATTATACATTACATGTTTGAAAGGTTTAAATTAGAAAATGTATTAATCTATCTAAGGATGTTTAAATTTTTATTCGAAAAATAAGTCAATTTTAATAATCTGATCACCGTAAAAATATGATTTATGAAATCTTTTTGAGTGATTAACCATTATGATAAAATCAATTATTAAAGTATATGGCCCAAGATATACCTGATAAGAGCGTCTAAAATTTTTTAACTCACACATATTTTGTGAGTGAGTGGAGAGGATTGAGAAAACTGCTTGCGAGCCTTTACTGATCACGAGAAGGGTTATCTATTGTTTAGATCTTGAGTTCTTATTTTGAAAAAAAGTGATATTTCTTGAAGAAAAAAAAAGAAAGATGTTGAAGATCTATGTAATTTTAAAGTTATATGCTACGACCCATTTATCTCTTATAAAAAAAGAAAAAAAAGAAAGAAAGAAATATATTGTACAAATTAAATAAACATGTGGTCAAGAAGCATAAACTTAGTCTGATTCCGTGATGTTATGAAAAAAAGATCAGGAAAAAATATATATATATAATAAGAATAACTAGATTTTAAATCAATGGATTTCCTATCTTTTGATTAATTTGGCTTGTTTGTCCGTCTGCATTTTGTAAACCATTTTCCTGATCATTTATCTGTATTCCAACTCCATGAGAGAAATCGTTCCCATGAATTGAAACATTTATTAATCTGTGAGTATATGGAGTTGAGACTCTTACTAGGAATTTCTGAAGGTCATGTACATTTAATTACCTGAAAATAAACTTTGAATTGATCAGCTATAATTATGATGATCTTGATATAACTTTGACAGTTTTCAAATTTAATTTAAGCACTTGGATAGTTCCGAATACATTTCTATTTAAATTAATCAATATGTTTTGTATTGCTATTAACGCTTAAATTGCTAGGGATTAGCAATAAGCTGGTTTGGGGGTGTGATAAACATAAAAATTGTACATTAATTAAATGTTTTATAATACAAATTTATAGTTTTTGTTTTATTAAATGTTTAAATATTATATGTTTTATAATAAATTGTATAAAAAATAAGTTGTTGTGTAATTATAAATTTTTACTATTTTTACAGATTCGATAAAACAAGAATAACATTGGCGTTGCAAATGAGATTAAGATGATTCTTGGTCCTGTAGAAAGTTGATGATAATATCTACAATATTGGTGACAAGCATGAGATAAAAATTTTCTCACAATTGAGATTAAATTAAGCAACAAATAAAGTTACCAAAGCAGTGGCAATTTTACCATGCTCTAGCATTTTGACCATATCTCTCAAATTACTTGGTCAAAAGGTAAAAAAAAAAAATATAACAATTCAAACAACTCAATTTTCTACATGTTTTGTTTTATGTGGAAAAGAAAATTCGGATGAGAAGATTTTCAAAAGTGATGTGTATGATAACATAATTTCTTGGAACACCAATGAAGACTAATGTGTAAAAAAATAATATTTTATTTGTGGTTGTCTCCCCAAAGTTCATTCTATGATCAAATCTTTGAGTTTATAATATTTCTCTCTTTATTTTTCCTTTATTTCTTCATTTAAATATAATTAACATGTTAATTTCATATTCAAAGTTTCACACTTTGAATAATGAGTAGCTAACTTCCAAAAGTTGAGATGAAACGGTGAAACTCTTGTCATGATAATAAGGTTATTAAAAAGTAAGAATCTATGTTTTATATTATTTAATCATTATTTATTGTTTATGTTATATTTATTTCTTTAAGCATTAGTACACCCTACTTATAAGTGGGAGTTTTGATTTATTGTTGCTATATGTTACACTAAATTCTTGAACCGATTTAAATGTTAGTTTGGTGTTACCAACCATTTAAAGTGGATGCCTTGATTTATTATATATGAATATATCAAAATATTAATTTCTTGGTATCATTTAAATGTTTGTTTGGTTTACCAGCCATTTAAAGTGGATGCCTTGATTTATTATATATCAATATATCATAATATTAATTTTTTGGTACCATTTAAATGTTAGTTTGGTTTTACCAACAATTTAAAGTGGGAACCTTGATTTAGTGTTTACAAATATATATATAGCACAATAAATACTTGACAACATTTATAAGTTTTGGTATATATTATATACTTATTTTTTATCTTCTCAGTTATTGGAAACACATCCCAAAAATCTGCATCGTTTGTCACAAGTTCATATTGAACACTTATGCCAAACTCTTAACCTTTTGGCCCTTCGTTTTTTCGCATAAGTACTTTTTCTTAATCCAGGCAAATAGCGAATGAGCAATGATTGTGGAACTTCTCCTCATAATTGGACCTTAGCTTCTATTACAAGACGAATATCTTCTGGAATTCATTTTTGCATTAGCAATCTCAATCTTTCACACCTACCTGCATAAATATTTCTTAGAACATTTTCAAAAACAGAGGGAAAATATTTACAAATTTTTGAGAGAATTTCATCAATTTTAAAAAGAAAAGAAATGATTTTTTTTATTTTTGTATCAGCAATTGTGGGAAACTGATTTAACCGACTATGAGAGTCACGGAGAACCGTTATCCGTAATTTAACCGAAAAAATAAAAAAGAATAAAGAAACCTCAAATAAAAATAAACAAAGTTAAATACAACACAAAAAAAATCAAGGATCGGAAAGGGAAATAAACTTTTCTTGAAAGATTTCATTTTCTAATAATGGTTTAAACCTTTGTCCATTTACTTTAAAAACATCACCATATTAGGATTTTCAATGTCCACAGCTCCATAAGGATACACATGCTTTACAACATATGTGCATGTCCATCTTGATCTTAATTTTCTTGGGAATATGTGAAGTCGAGAATTATAAAGCAAAACTTTTTTACCAATCTCAAAAGATTTTCTAAGAATTATTTTATCATGAAATGATTTGATTTTTGCTTTATAAATCCGTGAATTCTCATACGCGTCATTTCTGAGTTCATCAAGTTCATTAAGTTAAAATTTGCACAATTTGTTGACATCATCCATGCTTGAATTAAAAGTTTTGATCATTCAATAAGCTTTATGTTCCAATTTCACAGGAAAATTAGAATATTTTCCGTAAACCAACCTATAGGGAGACATATTCAATGATGTTTTAAAAGTTGTTCGATATGCCCAAAGTGCATCATTAAGTCGCAGAGACCAATCTTTTCTATTTGGGTTAACATTTTTTTCCAAAATTTGTTTTATCTCCCAATTAGCTAATTCAACTTGTCTATTTATTTGAGGATGATAATGAGTAGTTACTTTGTGAGTAATACCAAATTTTTTCAATAATGAAGCAAATGGTTTATTAACAAAATGAGTTCCCCCATCACTTATCATGGCTCTAGGAATTCCAAATGTACTAAAAATATTTTCTTTCAAAAATTTGATGACGATTTTATGATAATTTGTTCGACATGGAATTGTCTCTATCCATACTAATGTTTACAATGCGAAGATCAGTTGCTGATCATGCGTTATCTCTCAGTTATTCAGTGTTAAGTGATAATAAACATACATGTGACCATCTTCTGGATGAATCGATCAATACCATAAAATATCTAAATGGTCCACATGGTGGATGAATTGGCCCACAAATATCACCCTGAATACGTTCAAGAAACATAAGTGATTCAGTTTGGATTTTAGCTGGTGAAGGTCTTATAATAAGTTTTCAAAGAGAACATGCTTTGTATTGAAACTTATTATTTTGAAAAATCTTCTGGACTTTCAGCGGATGACCATGAGTATTTTCTATAATTCTTCGCATCATTGTTGAACCAAGATGTTCCTAATCGATCATGCCAATTGATTAATATTGAAGAATTATCAACTACCATGTTTAATTCAATTGGACTTATATATATATAATGCAATTCAGTAGGAAGCATTGGTAGTTTTTCAACTACATATTTCTTTCCTGATTTATATGTGGTAATAAGTATATATTTCTCATTTTCTTCATTTATTGTCTGAGTATCATACCCATGGGAATATATGTCATTAAAACTCAACAAATTTCCTTTCGATTGTGATGAATACAAAGCATAATTTATCAGAAATTTTGTATCATTAGGTAACAAAAATGTACTTTATCACAACCTTTAATTAAGTCTACATAACCTGATATTGTATTCACAATTGTTTTTGTTGGCTTTAGTTCCAAGAAAAATCTTTTATCTCGAAGAATAGTGTGTGTTGTATCACTATCAGGTATGCAAATTTCCATGAGATTAGTTCCTTGTTTTGCTTTGTTCATAATAGTTTCCATATTTGAACTTCAAAAAAATATGCAATGAAAAAAATTACTGACAATACATATGTAATTTATTGAAAAATATAAGGCATATCATAATTATACAATAAAATATTAGCATATGAGCACATGAAAACTAAAATATTTTACATTTCAGTTCCACCAATGTATTGATCATTTTCAGAGAAATCATTCCGAAAATCTTCAGCATCAAAATTAGTTGAATCATTCAAACGGCCACTGTGTTAAGTGAATTTGGTCTCTTTTTCTTTTCCCTTTATTGATTCTTTATAGAGCTTACAAAGGTGCTCGGGGACTCGACAAATACGAGACCAATGTCCTGGAGTGCCACATCTAAAACAAGAACTTTCAAATCGTTTTGAGTGATTTTCATTAACACTCATGTTCTCATGATGCCTTTTCAGGGGGTGGTTCGTGACGTCCTTTTGAGATGAGTTTATAGAAGTAACTATCTCGATTATTTTCAAAACCACGGCCGCGACTACTACCACGACCACTTCCACATCCACATCAATGACCACAACCTCGATTTCAACCTCGACCAAAACATTTTCTTTGACTTTGATTTTGATTTCCGGGTTTAAATTCATTTTTACTTGCAACATTTACTTCTGAAAATGTTGTTGATCCAGTGGGTCGGGACTGATGATTTCTCATTAGTAGCTCGTTATTCTTTTCCGCCACAAGAAGACATACGATAAGTTCAGAATATCTCACAAATCCATGCAATCTATATTGTTATTGTAGAGTTATATTTGATGCGTGAAAAGTGGAAAATGTTTTCAAGCATTTCCGATTCTGTAATCTCATGTTCACAATATTTTAATTACGAGATTATTCGATACATCGTCGAGTTGTAATAATTGACTTTCTTAAAATCTTGAAATCTTAACGTATTTCATTCATCCCAGGCGGTCGGAAGTGTGAGAACCGGATCTTTTAAGCAATCTAAATCATTGTTTCAAGGAAATTATTAGGATTGGATTCTTGGGATAAATGAGAATTATATTGTTAATCTTGTTATTGGAATTGTCTGAATGGAAAGTCCTCAATGTCAAGATACTGTACAAGCAAATTTCGAAATTTGGGAAGGATTTTTTTTCAAGAATTGAATATCACACAATTAAAAGAGTTAAGGCATGAATAAAGCTAGATATTTTCGAAATTCCCTTAGGTTAAATGTCAATATTTGTAAGGATTAATTGCCTGGTTATTTGGAAGGAAATCATCAAACTCTTCACTAAAACCGTTGGATCTAGCAATACTAAATTCTGAATTAATCAAGAGCATTGGATTAGAGAATGAATCTCCCAACTTTAGTAGCAATATTTTCGAAAATCAGCAAGAGAATTGGAGCCAATTTTGATAGATTTGGCATGATTTTGATAGGATTCTTGTACCAAATTTAGATCCATCTCCTCCACCTATAAATACCACACTATCCCTACTCATTCTCCACCCCTAAAATTCGAAATCCTAGTGCTGAAAGTCACGAAATTCAGCAGCATTCCCTAGCCGAAACTCTGCCCAAAAATCGTCCCAAGTATAAGCTAGAAATCGAGCCGGAGCGCTACCCGGACGAGGAAAGCGAAGTGATCCAAACCAAGCCGTACACTCCACGTTTTTTTTGTACATCCAAACACTGTAAAAGTGGCCTGTTTTAATTGCTTATAAATTCGGTTCTATGCATATGTGATTTTCGTTTTTTTTTTGGTTTAAAAATACGGTCGAGTACCGTCGTTTTTGTCTGTACGTTTTTACGAAATTTTGGTACGTTTATGTTTGACACTGTGAGGATTCCCTGAAAATGGGTGGAATTCCAACATATGGCCCTTAACGATAGGATAGAACCGTTTTATGGCCTCGCCCCCTTAGAGGATCAAAACTTAGGGACTGACGTCAGTAAACCGTTAAAGGTGAAAAATCGCAGTGTTATTACGTTATGGTATTTACGTTACGATTATGAAAATCATGCTGTACGTTTATGATATGTTTCGGAAATGTTATAAAATTGTTATGTTGTGTTCAAAGTGCCCCCATTTACTGTGTATTCCCAAAATACTCATCCCCCTTACTCTCCCCTCCCAGATAAGTCCGAAGAGCAGGTTGAGGATGAAGAGTCCGCACAGTTTTGGGGCTGGTGATTCATGAGACCAGTAGTAGTTATGTTCGAATTTATGATTTAATAATTGTAAGACGTTTCCACATTTATTTACGTTGGTTAGTGAGTTTTGAGTTGTAAAGACAATGTCTATTTCGTTGAATTATGAATTAAAACTGTTTTCGGTTTAGACTATACTATAAGGGCTTGTTGTTTTCGATTGTGTGATTGTTAAACAACGCCGGTGTCAATCCCGAGTTTCGGCGCGTGTCATTTAAGTGGTATCAGAGCCGCCAGGTTCATAATCCGAGTGGAAAAAAATCGATTTTCGAAGAAAAAAAAACGAAAAATTTTCGGACGAATTTCTACTCGAGGCCGACTGCTATCCCCTTCGAAATGGCCCAACGATCGAGACTCACCAACATAAAGTTGTGAGGTAGGGGCTGAAATCACGAAATTCCTCCGTTTAGGCCTCCGTAACGTCGTTTTTGCCGTTTTAGGAAATATTCGTATACCCTATAACTTCTCGTAGGAAATTCCGAATTCGATTCCGTCAATTGTTCCGGAATCCTCTCGACATATGCTTCGAACCCATATGTCAAATTCCAAACTTTCCATTTTTGGAAAAAAATATATTTCGGATATATATTTATTTAAATTTTGAGAAGTTTCATATATATTGCATATTCTCACTTGTTATATACTGTCTATTTCGGATTCTGAGCATTTCCATTTTTTTGATTTCAGGAAATGGCTCCATCTACCCCTATGCGACCCCACACCCGTGCCGAAGCTGCCATTCGTCTGAAGGAGCTTGCCCTTCCTTCACTATCAGTCCCGTCAAATTCGGCGACTTAGAGCCAGATTGAGTGAGAGGAGGAGTGAGGTCGAAAACTTAGCCGCTGAGAAAGAGGAGATTCAGGTCCGCCTTAACCAATCGATCTATCAGGGTGAGTTAGTGAGAGGCGATAACATGGATTTGAGGGATGGCATAGAGCATGGCTTGTATCGAGAGAAAAAGCTGCAAGAAGATATCGACCGGTACCGAAAAGAATTGGAGGAAGAAAAACAGCTGAATGACAGGAGCAAAAAGAGACTGGAAAATTTGAGTGAGGCTATAAGCTGCATCGCCAAGGTGAATCATCAACTGACTCAACAGGGTGAAGCACTGAAGAACAAGATCAAGGAAAATAAAAGGGGGTACGAACTGCGCCACCAGTGTACCATAGATCTGTTGGACGAGACAGAGGCAGATGTTCAGGGGTGGAAGACGCAGGTGGCCCAGCTTAATGCAGAGAATGCCCAGCTCACCCACATGGTGGAGCTACTGCAAGAGGAAGAGCCGGAGGAGGAGCCGGAAGAAGAGGAACCGATAGAGATCGACGAGCCTATAGTTGCCATAGGAGATGGAGAGATAGATGATTAGAGTTTCTTAGTGACCTTTCCTTATTACTAAGAGTTTATCTTTCCAGTGTTGCTATTTTATTTCAGTCAGTATGATTTATTTTCATTCAGTACGCTTTGTTCATTCAGTCGTTCTTTTACATTCGAAAATTAATAAAATAATGATTATTTATTAATCTCAGTCGTTCATCTGTATTCAAGTTATGTTTTACTTATTAACTTCCGTTGTGCTAGCATAACTCATTTATCCAATCTGGTAATTATGCACATCAAATTCTTAGAAGCGTTTAACTTGTAGGAAATGGCCGGTAGACCACCAAGACAAAACCGCAACCCCCGTTATGCTAACAACAACAACAATGCCAACGAAGAAGGCAACGTATCTCCACCTCAGTTCAGTCTTAATCAAGCAGACTTGATGGTCATAGCCACGATCGTGGCGACCATACTGCAAGGGTTAGTGAACCCGAATGCCAATCAACCACCACCACCTCCACCGCAGCATGGAGTCAAGTTCCATTATGAATCACTGCGCAAGAACCGGTGCCCGACGTTCCAAGGGGACGCAGATCCTGAGTTAGGCCAAAACTGGTTGAAAAGCGTGGAAACTCAAATGCGACTGCTAGAAATACCCGATGCTCTTAAAGTGGATGTGATAGTACCCTTCCTTGAAGGCAAAGCAAGTAAGTGGTGGGAAGCAGTCTCCCCAGCCATGTTAACCGCCGGGCCAATCACATGGCAGCGCTTTCGAGATGCAATCCTCAAGCAGTACTTTCCAGCCGAGGTCAGGTTGCAAAAGTTGAGTGAGTTTGAAAATCTGACTCAGACTTCGGATATGTCGGTGGTAGAATACACATCCCAGTTCAATTCTCTTGGATCTTATGCACCGACAATCATGGCAGATGTAGCTCTGAAATTGCACCGTTTCAAAAAGGGTTTGAACAGCAGAATACAGTCGGCTTTGGCAGTCTACCAACCTGCGAACTTTTCAGACTTGATGGGCGCAGCTATCCAAGCTGAAACTGATATTCAGCGCAAAGAGAAAGAGATTAGGAACAAAAGGCCTATGAATAGTCAGTCCTCGCATAGCAGTCAGACTTTCAAGAGGCCTAACTAGTCTGGTGGACCATCTAAAGGGCCTTCGCCTGCCTCAGGCTACCAGGCCATTAAGCCTTGCCCAACTTGCCACTTACGACACCTGGGAGAATGTCGTAGAGCCAGCGACGTCTGTTTTGGATACGGGAAACCAGGACACCGTATGGCAGATTGTCCAGGCGCCACCAACAAAACAACTGGACCAGGTAAAGGAGACGGGTCAAGCTCAGGGGCGAATGCCAATAAACCGCGGGAGAACAAACCGAATGCCAGGGTGTTCGCCATGACGCAGAAGGAGGCAGATGATGCAAGCGATGTTGTGTCAGGTACCATATTTATTCAGAAAGTGCCTTCTTATGTGTTATTTGACTGTGGTGCCACACATTCTTTTATATCTAAGAGATTTGCTAAGAAGTTAGGACGTAAGCCCGATAAGTTAGCCGAACCTTTCCGAATAGCCACACCAACAAGTAGGGCCGTTGAAACTCACGAAATCTATCGAGATTGTAGAATCAGTATCAGTAATCAGCCTTTTAGCGCCGACTTGATACAGTTGATCATGGTCGACTTCGACATCATCTTAGGGATGGATTGGTTAGCCAAGAACAATGCCATAGTGGATTGTAAGGGGAAGAAAGTTAAACTCCTAACCGCAGAGCAGAAGGAAGTCGTGTTTCATGGTAAATCCAAGGAACGGAAGTTGCTACTTTCCGCAGCTCAAGCCTGGAAAGCCATGAAATCAGGAGAGGACATCTACCTGGCTATGGTCAGTGAAATAAAAGAAGAAGTCGAACTGAATCTGGAAGACATCCCTGATAGCGAGAGAGTTCCCAGATGTTTTTCCAGAAGAACTCTCAGGGACGGTCCCGAACCGCGAAGTGGAGTTCGAGATCAATCTGGTTCCCAGTGCTGCACCAATCTCTAAGGCACCTTACAGAATGGCACCAACCAAACTCAAGGAGCTGAAGGAACAACTCCAAGAATTGCTAGATAAAAGGCAAATTCGACCGAGTGTGTCCCCCTGGGGAGCTCCAGTGCTCTTCGTCAAGAAGAAAGACAGGAGTATGAGATTGTGCATCGACTACAGAGAATTGAACAAGATCACAATCAAGAACAGGTACCCTCTACCTCGGATAGACGATCTGTTTGATCAGCTTAAAGGAGCCGCCGTCTTTTCTAAACTGGATCTGAGGACAGGGTACCATCAGTTGAAGGTCAGGGCTGAAGATATCCCCAAGACAGCCTTTCGAACCAGGTATGGGCATTATGAATTCACCGTGATGCCTTTTGGTCTGACCAACGCACCGGCAGCGTTCATGGATCTGATGAACAGAGTATTCCAGTTCATAGTGGTATTCATCGACGATATCCTCGTCTATTCTCCTGACGAGACGAGCCATGAAGAACACCTTCACCTTGCTTGCAAACTTTGAGAGAGAATAAGCTTTATGCTAAGTTCAGCAAGTGTGAATTCTGGCTAAAGAGTGTGTCCTTCATGGGACATGTAATTTCAAAAGCAGGAGTGTTAGTGGATCCAAAGAAAGTACAAGCAATCACAGAATGGCCGAGACCGAAGAACGCCACCGATATCAGAAGCTTTCTTGGATTGGCAGGCTACTATCGGAAGTTTGTCGAAGGGTTCTCCTCCATAGCCGTACCACTGACGAAGCTCACTCAGAAGAATTCTAAGTTCATCTGGGATGAAAATTGTGAGAAAAGTTTTCAGACATTGAAAGGGAAACTCGCATCCACACCAGTGTTAATATTGCATGCAGAGAATAAGGATTTTACCATCTACAGTGACGCATCTAAGGAAGGTTTAGGATGCGTGCTCATGCAGGAAGGAAGAGTGGTCGCCTACGCATCAAGACAGTTGAAACCGCACGAGCAGAACTATCCTACTCATGATCTGGAACTAGCAACGGTTGTCTTCGCCTTAAAGATTTGGAGGCACTACCTCTATGGTGCTAAATGTGAAATCTTCACAGACCATCAGAGCCTCAAGTACTTGTTCACCCAAAGGGAACTTAATATGAGGCAAAGGCGATGGAATCGAACTTCTGAAAGATTATGACTTGACCATAAGCTACCATGCGGGTAAAGCAAACAGGGTGGCAGATGCGCTAAGTAGGAAGGGCCCAGGCAAGGTGACTCTAGCCTCCCTCTTGGCCCAACCATCCCTACGGGAGACCGTCAAGTTAAACCAAGATCAAGACCCGGTACTGATCAAACTTAAGGATAAAGTCAGAGAAGGAAAATCTCAAGACCACCAGATCGATGACAAGGGAATATTGTGGATGAAAGGAAGACTGTGTGTACCCGACAGTAATAACCTTCGCCGAGAGATAATGGCAGAGGCGCACAAGTCAAAATTCTCAGTCCATCCAGGCAGTACAAAAATTTACAGAGATCTCAAGAATAGTTTCTGGTGGAATGGCATGAAAAGAGATGTAGCTGAATTCGTCTCCAGATGTTAGGTATGCCAGCAGGTCAAAGAAAAACACCAAGCGACCTGGAGGATTACTGCAACCTTTGGAAATTCCCGAATGGAAGTGGGAGCATATTTCCATGGACTTTGTGGTAGGATTGCCAAAGTCTAGGGAAAGCCACGACAGTATATGGGTGATAGTAGACAGACTCACGAAGACTGCACACTTCCTACCCGTCCGCATGAACTACAATCTCGACAAGTTGGCTTCACTGTACATGGACAACATCGTGAAACTGTATGGAGTACCAGTTAGCATCTTATATTATAGGGATCCAAGGTTCGTCTCGTGCTTTTGGAAGAGCTTTCAAGAAGCCATGGGAACGAAAGTGACCCTAAGTACAGCCTATCATCCGCAAAGCGATGGGCAAACTGAGAGAACCATACAGACCTTAGAAGATATGCTGAGAGAATGCGCCCTAGAATTCAGTAGCAACTGGAGCACTCATCTACCCTTAATTGAGTTTGCTTACAACAACAGCTATCACAGCAGTATTAGCATGGCTCCATACGAAGCTCTTGATGGAAGGAAATGTCGATCACCACTTTATTGGGACGTAGTGGGAGAGAAAGCCCTAGTGGGACCTGAGCTAGTACAAATGACTGTGGACAAAGTTAAAATTGTCCGAGAAAAGCTCAAGGCCGACAGAAGAGTTGGGCAGATCTTAAGAGAAGGCCTGTAGAGTTCAACGTGGGCGAGAAGGCTAACGTGAAAGTCTCGCCTATGAGAGGAGTTTTCTGATTCAATAAGGCCGGGAAATTGAACCCTCGATACGTTGGACCATTTGAAATCTTAGAAAAAATGGGCACGCTAGCATGCAGACTGGCACTGCCACCGAACATGTCAAGGATCCACAACGTGTTCCATGTATCTCAACTGAGGAGATACATTCCAGACCCAAGTCACGTTTTAGAAATAGAACCACTCTTGACCGAAGGAAACTTGGGAGAAGGATTGAAATACGAAGAAGTTCCTATCAGACTCGTGGATACCAAGGAACAAGTCCTCAGGCGACGCATCATTCCCTACGTCAAAGTGCAGTGGTCTAACCATACTGAGCGAGAAGCAACTTGGGAAGTGGAAGAGAATATGCGAAAGAAATATCCCTACCTGTTTGCAGACCAAGCCAACTCAAGTTTCGAGGACGAAACTTCTCATAAGGAGGGAGGGATGTGAGAACCGGATCTTTTAAGCAATCTAAATCATTGTTTCAAGGGAATTATTAGGATTGGATTCTTGGGATAAATGAGAATTATATTGTTAATCATGTTATTGGAATTGTCTGAATGGAAAGTCCTCAATGTCAAGATACTGTACAAGCAAATTTCGAAATTTGGGAAGGATTTTTTTTAAGAATTGAATATCACACAATTAAAAGAGTTAAGGCATGAATAAAGCTAGATATTTTCGAAATTCCCTTAGCTTAAATGCCAATATTTTGTAAGGATTAATTGCTTGGTTATTTGGAAGGAAATCATCAAACTCTTCACCAAAACCGTTGGATCTAGCAATACTAAATTCTGAATTAATCAAGAGCATTGGATTAGAGAATGAATCTCCCAACTTTAGTAGCAATATTTTCGAAAATCAGCAAGAGAATTGGAGCCAATTTTGATATATTTGGCATGATTTTGATAGGATTCTTGTACCAAATTTAGATCCATCTCCTCCACCTATAAATACCACACTATCCCTACTCATTCTCCACCCCTAAAATTCGAAATCCTAGTGTTGAAAGTCACGAAATTCAGCAGCATTCCCTAGCCGAAACTCTGCCCAAAAATCGTCCCAAGTATAAGCTAGAAATCGAGCCGGAGCGCTACCCGGACGAGGAATGCGAAGTGATCCAAACCAAGCCGTACACTCCACGTTTTTTTTGTACATCCAAACACTGTAAAAGTGGCCTGTTTTAATTGCTTATAAATTCGGTTCTATGCATATGTGATTTTCGTTTTTTTTGGTTTAAAAATACGGTCGAGTACCGTCGTTTTGTCTGTACGTTTTTACGAAATTTTGGTACGTTTATGTTTGACACTGTGAGGATTCCCTGAAAATGGGTGGAATTCCAACATATGGCCCTTAACGGTGGGATAGAACCTGTTTTATGGCCTCGCCCCCTTAGAGGATCAAAACTTAGAGACTGACGTCAGTAAACCGTTAAAGGTGAAAAATCGCAGTGTTATTACGTTATGGTATTTACGTTATGATTATGAAAAGCATGCTGTACGTTTATGATATGTTTCTAAAATGTTATAAAATTGTTATGTTGTGTTCAAAGTGCCCCCATTTACTGAGTATTCCCAAAATACTCATCCCCCTAACTCTCCCCTCCCAGATAAGTCCGAAGAGCAGGTTGAGGATGAAGAGTCCGCACAGTTCTGGGGCTTGTGATTCACGAGACCAGTAGTAGTTATGTTCGAATTTATGATTTAATAACTGTAAGACGTTTCCGCATTTATTTACGTTTGTTAGTGAGTTTTGAGTTGTAAAGAGAATGCCTATTTCGTTGAATTATGAATTATAAACTGGTTCGGTTTAAACTGTACTACAAGGGCTTGTTGTTTTCGATTGTGAGATTGTTAAACAACACCGGTGTCAATCCCGAGTTTCGGCGCGTGACAGGAAGTATAACTTCCCTTATATGTTGAAATAGTTCTTTTGATCCTTTCCGTAAAGTCATGGAATCTTTTTCAATGAGATATTCAAATTTTAATCCTTCATCAAGATGTCGACGCAAAAATATGATAGCTTTTGCTTTTTCTTGTAATGATGAGATACCATTTTCTTAAATGGTCTCACTTATACCTAATGACTCAAGATGTATTTCTACATCGAGAGTCCATGGCATATAATTTTTTTCGGTAATGTCGAGCGCAACAAATTCGAGCTTTGCCAAATTTTACATGGTGGTACTAGAAAAATAACAATGCATTTTATTAGTTAAGTTCTAAATATATTAATACGACAATAAAAAGTAACGGATAAATTATAAGTACAAGAATTCTTAAAAATAAAGAAAAAATGCGAGGCGAATATTCTCTGATAAATACAAGACTAGTGAGTATAATAACCTAAAAAAATATACAAAATAACCTTGAAAAAAATCATCTTCTTCTTCTTCGAAAATTTTGATGAAGAAAATTTTTAGGGAATAATAGTAAGTTTGGAGTGATTGAATGTGTTTGTAAAATCATATTTATAGGGTAAAAACTTGTCATTTATGACCGTTACAAAATCTTAAAAAAATAAATGTATGTATATGTAAATTTTATGGTAATAATATGATATATATAATGTTAATCATGTTTAAATAATTATGTATATCACATCACAATATTATAATAAGGTGTCAGAGACTCCTTTTATATAATACTGTGACATTATACAACTATATATATATAATTAGTATATAACACAATAAAAATATATGAACAGTGAAATAATCATATCAGTTATTATAATGAGGTGTCATAGACTTCTTTTATATAATAACATTGTATTATTCAATTATATATACAATAAATAAACAGTAACACAATAAAATTATATAAGCGGTGTAATAATATAATCACATCACGTTATTACAATGAGGTGTCATAGACTCCTTTTATATAATAACATGATATTATATATTAAATATATACATGATAAAAATAAATTAACAGTGAAATAAATATTCTTACTTTTGAATATCGTTACCTTTTTCTTGTGTTTTGGAGCTTGGAAAAATATGGAGAACCGAACATTCGAGTATCGTGCTGATAACGTGTTAAAAGCAAAAATTTACGGAGAAAGTAAAAATCTCAAGCTCACAAGATATATTAAACTATACGCTTTATAAATTTTTGTCTACTCAATTGTGTTTTTCTTCACAAATTCAGAGGTATATTTATAGAATTTATTTAGAAATAATCCAAAAATAAATACATCATTACATACATCATCACACACTAATTTTCAATATTTAGAACTCTTATTTTCAATAAATTTTTATTTTTAGTTAAGAAATATATATTTTAAATATTTTAAAAATATTGCATTTTTACAATTCCTTACTCCTGCTTCAGAGGAGCATCTTTGCATGAATCAATACCCATAACTCTTATTTGTATTTTACTTCTTATTGGTGCTGTTGGGAAATCTGCACCGATAGGCAGCTAGGGGACTTGAAGTACTAATGCTCTCTCCAAAACTAGAAATCGAAAGAGGGGAATGAAATGATAATAGTCAAAGGTGGACTAGGAGCTCTGGAAGTCATTATTCCTGCTACCTTGATATTAATTTCAGCGAACATAGGCTTGGCCCGCCCCTGACCTGCTGGGTTGGGTGGTAATGAGCCTAATTTATTAATTAAAAAATAAGATTAATAAAGTCCATTAATTAAGTGTTTAAGAAACTTTTTAAAATTATTTTTAAAAGATTCCTACACACACACACCCCCGAAACACACACCTACACTTCACGTAAATTGGAAGGAAAAGGAGCCGAACCATCATTGCTTGCAAAAGGAAGTTTTCGATTTTTTTTCTCCTTCGTTCTTCGATTTTCTTTCTCGTTCTTCCTTCAAACAATGATCACCCGACTCCTTGCATTCCAAGGTGGGTTTTCGGTGGGGTTTTGATAAGAAAAAAGGGTAGAAAAAGAGTAGAAATCGTATCCCGATGGACTTCTATTTTCCGAATTAGCTTAATCTAATGTTTTGAAGCAAAGATTTTGAGGATTATTTTATAAAGATTTTATGCTTTATTTTGAAGTTTAATCGTTGGATTATTTTAAAAATTGACGTACGATTTTGTGGGTGCCGATTTATGGATTTTTATGCGTTTAAGATTTTTAAATATTAGTTTTTATGTTGGATGGTTTTTGAAGTTAGAAGGAAATGTTTATAAATAAATAAAAAATTTCCTAGTATCTATTTAAATTTAAAGTTAAAAGTAAGTAATGTTTTAGTTGGTATAAAAGCCAATGATCTCGTAAGGGTTGTGTACTACCACTCCGAGAAACTCAAAAACTCAAACCCCAAGTTTGTGAGTTTTACTGCTTTAAATTTTTGTATGCAGATATTTTTTTTTTAAATACTTTTATGATATAAAAATTTGAAGTTAGATGTTTTTTTAAAAAAAATTAAATGCATGTTGGTTACGTGGTTTGGACGGTGTATACAGTTATGCTTTCGAGACGTTAGGAGAATTTCGTTTTTGCATATCTCGAATTATGCACTTCTATGGATTAAGTTGAAGCGAATTGAACTAGATGATTTAGGACTGCATGTTTCTTATTTTATACTGTGTAGGAAAAGAATTTCGAACTTGATAGTTGTGGGGACCCGGACGCTAATCATGTTCTTAATCATCATTGGGACTAATTAATCAATTATAAAAACAGGGTCTAAGTTTTTTTTTTAAAATGCGGAACGTAGTGAAATAAAACGTATATACATCTCAGTATAAAAGTACAAGTCCTGTACCACATACATTTATTCAACTAAGGTTTAACAGCTAATATCACGTGTCTAACCCTATCTCTAATCCAAGTCCGGAGCCTCCACTCTAATCACGATCTCTCTTCATCTTCTCAACCCTGAACCTGTCCCACCTGTTGTCATGCACACATACAAAACAAGACAACAGCCGGATAACTCCGGTGAGAATAAATCCCAGTATAAACAATATAAACATGCAATCATATAAAAACATATACAAAAGTATATAACAAATATCATTCACATGCAGCCAATCAACAAACATGAATGATATAAAACTGTAAATCAACTAGTCATCACAGACTCGACTCAAACAACGCGTCGTCTCAAACTCGACTCAACTCTAACCTAGGGATCCCAATGTATGGATATTGATAATTATATCGAATCTCAGTCGATAGGAATGAATCAACCCTAAACGGCATCGATATAATTCATATATCCAGTGTCTAGGCGAAACAGCCGCAGAATTGACGAATCAGTCAAGAATTAAGCGAATCAGCCAATAACTAGACGCATCAGCCAGTAATTAAGCGAATCAGCCAAAGTTTAGACGAATCAGTCGATAACTAGACGAATCAGCCAATAACCTAGACGAATCAGCCGGTGACTAGGCGAATCAGCCAATGACTAAACGAATCAGTAGTCAATACATGCAGTGGCTATAAATCAATAGACTATAAACATCAATCTCATCAATTACAAATATCAATGTAATAAACTAAGTATGTGATTTAGGGAGACTCGAGTCAAACCTCACTCGAGTTATGCAATCCCAACTCAACATTAATTTATACCTTTCTTTCTGATACTCTGACTCTGTCGAAGTCTCGAACTCAAAGCCTGACAATACTCAATCTAACAATAACAATATTGAGGGTACGACATCAATACACCACTCAATCAATACTGAATCTAATCAGAATTAAATCAAATTCTGTTTCAACAATATTGTCATAATTTCAATATATCCAGCACTACCATATCAGTCATATATCAATTCCAACACCTCATAATCGATAACAGTTCAATTCTGATATCAAATCGACTCCAAAACTACTCCGAAAATCATAACAATTTCATATGATATCTGTTCTCCAGTCCGGTTTCGATTATACGATGTCTAACATGTCAAGAACATCATATATGAATCCTATCAGATTCTAACAATACCATAATTTCAGAACATATCAAAACGTAGCAAAACATACGTCCAGTTGTAGCCTGCGTCGATAGGAACCCAGTACTGAAGTCGGATTCAAAATCAGATAGACGGATTTCTCACAAAAGGCGTAAGGATTTTCAACCCTTTTTCAGAAACCTTTTTCTCGATTCTTCTCTTCTGAAGGGGGAAGGATTCGTGTATATATATATATATATACATCCACGTACATGCAAGAGGACGAGTGGCTCATTCCACCTATTACACGTCTCGCGCATATGCGCGACATCAACCGGTGCATATGCGCGAGACCTAAGTCTCGGCGCGTGTCTTCCCAACTGTTGGCGCATATGCGCGACACATTTCCGCGCATATGCGCCCAACTCTCTGGACTCGGCATTCCTGAATACACCTGCTCGCGCATATGCGCGTCATGTCTCGCTCATATGCGCGAGACTTACTGTCTCGGCAATCACCCCAAATACTTGCCTCGCGCATATGCGCGCACCTTCTCGCGCATATGCGGGAGGTGTTCTGTCCTCGCGAAGGATCTTTCGCGCATATGCGCGCCTTTCTCCGCGCATGTGCGTGATGCCTATTGGTTTTCAACCTTTGTTCATGCTATCCCATGTCCTCTTCCATGTCATATCATTTTCAATTCATAATTCAATCTCCTTTTCGGATATCCTAATCTGATCCGTTTCGTCTATAATCATATCAATTATCCCCAAATCATTTCAGATTAATAGGATAAAATTCTCGGGCCTTACAATAGTTATGGGTTGAATTTCAAGAATCATGAACTTAGGAACTGAATTATAATAATTTAAAAATTTAAGGGACTTAATGGGTAGTTTTCGAAAATATTGGAGGTGATTTTGTTATAATTTGAATATATAGGGGCTTAGCTATATGAATCTGAAAACTTGGAGGGCTAAAATGGAAAATTTTGGGTGCTAAATTTGAGAATTCGAGAATTTTGGGTCTTGATTGCAAGTTTTATGAAAATTATGGGGTCATTTTAGCGATTTTCGAAAGCTATGAGAGCCGTTTTGTATTAAATTTGATAGTTTGAGGGGCTAGGAATGTGATAATTTAGGTTTAATCGAATAATCCGAGAACTTTGGAATTTAGATTGCAATTTTCAGAAAAATAAAAGGGTCTAATTGAATGTAGTCGACAAGTAAATTACTAATTAAGGGTTACAAAAAGAATTGTGATTGAGGAAGTTAGACATATATATAAGTATGGGTATGTCTTAGGAAGAACGAAAAAAATTGGTATTAACGATTTTGATGAGAAAGGAAGATTTGTCAAATTGATAATTTTTGGGTATTATATTGGATTATAGAAAATCCAATTGTATTTAAGGTGTTATAAGTGTATGTCGTGAACACAAAGAACATAAATATTAAAAATAAGATTTAATCAACAATATTTTTATTTTTTGTTTTATCGTAAGACATAAATATTTTTTGGTTCAACAATTGCTATTATATCGGAAAGTTTGGAGAGTTTGTATTTTAGATTTCAGATTTTAGTAAAATATTTGAGAGGACAAATGACTGAAGGAGAAAATCGGTAAATAAAATTCGTTTTATTAGCATATTAGGCATAAAACTGTTCAAGTAATGTTATGAAGGAGTCGGGGAATACAAACTAAGAATATCGGAGTTCGTATATTTTTACTAAGCTTCAATTTATAGGATTTGAGAAAAATATTATTTGGGGACTATACGAGGTAATTGCGAAATTTGAGGAAGTAAGTTAAAAGAAAGAATTTCATTTTGGGTTGACACTGCGACTGCTATGATTTCTAAAGTCCAGAAACCTCTATTTTTGAATTCGTTAAACCTTGTAAGGATGAAGATATTTGGGTAATTGTTTAAAGTTATTAAGAAATAACTTATAGGATCATAAAATATTTATTTTTGGAGATTATGAAGTTTAGAATCCAGGTTCTAATTGATGATTAAGATTATAGTTTTTGTCAGGAGACATTTATTGCATGTGTTGGGATTTTAAGAATGCTAAACACTTAAATTGGATAAGTAGGACCTTGAATTATCTTGACTACAATAAATTAAGGAATGACATTTCTAGGTTAAAGAAATTACTCTAATTTTTGGTATAACAAATAGATAACTACCTTAGGTAAAATAAGTCACAGAACATAGATAAGCATCGAGGAAAGAGTAACATAATAATTTTTGCATTTATACGATACTAAAGTAAATTATATTGGAAAGTGGATAAAAGTTTTCTTCCCTAGGGTGTTCAGATTTTTGTGAGTGTTAGGTCATTTGACATAATCTTGAGTTCCGATGTTACATATAAGTGTTTGATTTTATAGCGGGATTTAGAATGAAATCATAATGTGAAATGATGAATCGATAAACTTGAATCATTTAAGTACTTTGAATGCTTGGGATTTAAGAAAACAAAAAAAAAATGATGATAGTGTTAACGACAATATGTTTGGCATATACAAGAATGAGGTTTTAGTAAGTACCAGTCATTAAGATGTTTTATAATCATGGATACTATATGATGACTATGGATCGAAACTGAGTTTGGCAATAAGAATATATTTTCGAGAAATTAAATTATACGATCAGGACGACTTAAAGTAAAGTCAACCAATTAATTAATCTTTGGGAAGATAAAATAACTTAAGGTAGTTTAGGATTTATAATTGATAAAGGATGTAGAGTTAGTTAAATCTTTGATTTCCTTGAGATCAAGAAATTTGGTATAAATATATTTAAAAAAATGGAAGATGTCATATCAGAGTACGCAGCGAAAACGTGATAAAATGCAAAATTTAAGCCAATCAGATTAAGTATGAAGTGAATGAGAGAGCCTAAGCTTTTCAATAATTAAGACTAGACAAATTTTGAAGACGAAATTTTATTTAAGGGAGGATGATTTGTAACGCTCGAAAATCAACCCACGTAGACCGCATGCATGAAAATTATTAAATTGCTAAAATATTTTAATTAAATATTTTTTTATGCATGAATGATATATTTTGATTGAATAAATGATTAATTGTGTAATTTTGCTCGATTGCATAATTTAAAGATTTTCAGACAAATATCGGTGGTTGGCCGGGGATGGAGAACCGGAGACGATTAAGGTGTTAAAGATCTAAAAGCTAAATTTTTATTTTTAGTTAAGAAAATATTTATTTAAATATTTTAAGAATTATTGTATTTTTAAGGTCAAACTTAAATTAATTAGAGGGAGCAAGAAATTTTATGTAATTTATAAAAGATTTTGGGAAATAGATATTTTTAAACCTTTTTAATTTAAGGCCTAATGATTTTATTAATCTTAATGAGCCTAATTTATTAACTAAAAACTAAGGTTAATTAAGCCCATTAATTAAGTGTTTTGGAAAATTTTTTAAATTATTTTTAAAAGAGTCCTACACACACACCTAAACACGTAAACACCCCCCCACTCACCCCCCACGAAACACACACCTACACTTCACGTAAATTGGAAGGAAAAGAGGCTGAGCCTTCATTGCTTGCAAAGGGAAGTTTTCGATTTTTTTCCTCCTTCGTTCTTCGATTTTCTTCCTCGTTCTTCCTTCCAACAACGATCACCCCACTCCCTTGCATCCCAAGGTGGGTTTTCGGTGGGGTTTTGACAAGAAAAATTGGTAGAAAAAGGGTAGAGATCGTATTCCGTTCGTCACCGACGTTCCACTGCTTCGGTATTCGTATTTCAAGGGTTTTAAACGCAAAGACATGTTTCTAAACTTTATTTTTTGCACCATTCAAATCATAATATGTGTGTTTTATGTTTCGAAGCATGAAAATTATATTGATCAAATTATTTAAAGTTTTGGCGATTATTTTCAACGTTTTGATGTTTATACGGATATATGAGACGTGTTATGAATTCTAAGGGGATCGCTGCCAATGATAGTAAAAAGTGTCGTTTAAATGGTAAACCAAGGCTGGACCATAGCGAAGGACGTGTATGGTGGAGGCTTGAAAGTTAGGATTTTCCTTGCATGTTTTGGGATGTTTCCATCGGCTAGGTTGTAGGGTGCGAAGGGGCTGGTGCGGCTAGTCAGGGTCTAGTCTAGTAGGGTAGGTAGGGTCCAGGAGGGTGGCTAGTGTTCTGGAAGTGGTCTGGTCCAAGGTGGCTCGAGGGCGGCTCGAGAGTTTTAGGTGCGCTGTTTGGTTTGTGAGAAATAGGTTCGAAAATGGTTAAGGAAAGAGATGGGGCTCGAACCGTGGTTCACAGGGGATGATCATGACTCACGAGGGTAGTTTAGGGATGAAAAGTGTAAGTTTAAAATTTGGGAAGAAAATATGAATTTTTGAAATTAATCGGGTTTTAAAACGCTTCACGGTTTAGCTATTAAGTTATTAAATCGAAAGGCTCGGGTTTACGTCTAAGAAAAATATTAGAAGTAAAATTTAAGCTTATATGATGGATCGGGATAGGTTCAAGTCAATAAAAGTAAGAAAAAGTCAAAATTGGAAAGTTCGAGGTCCAGGGGTAAAATGGTCATTTTAAGTCCCGGGTAGTCTGAAAGGTCCGGCAGTGTCCTGAAGAATCATAATACATGCTAAATGATATTTTAAAAAGTTATGATGAAAATATGATATTTTATGATATATGCAAAGGTTGTACGATTTTTCTCGAAAATGCTATTTTTAAAAGACACAATATTTTATAATAAAATGAAAGAAAAAATATTTTGAGTGATGTCAATTGACTCTAACACCAAAGATATGATAGGGGATATCATGAGGGAAAAAGCCCTATAGGGAGCCCGTTTACGGGAAAAAGCCTGAGAGGGAGCCCGATGATCGTATTTCTATATTTGACGAGAGTTGCTGACGCCCCGGCCCCAGGTACTTGGTATAGCTAGACTGATCAGTCAACCATGATGATATGATATATGATAGTTACTTTCAAATATCAATCTTCACTCAAAATAATATACAAGATTAAAAGCTTTATGATTTAATGATTTATTATTTACCTATGATCGAGTTCTTACGCCAACTTATTTTATAAAATATTTATTGTAAAGCTTTATAAGCTTGTATATGTATTATTTGTTACGTATGGTTAGAACGTGCTGAGTCATTAGACTCACTAAGTGTTGATGGTCGCAGGCGATGATGACTTTGAGAAAGGCGCTGACGCTTGAGTGGATCGGGTCTGACAGTACACTCTCGAGGGATGACGTACAATTTTGTAGGTGACTGATTTATAGATTTTCATGCATTTAATATTTTTAAATATTAGTTTTTATGTTAGATGGTTTTTGAAGTTAGAAGGAAATGTTCATAAAAATTTTTTTCCTAGTATTTATTTAGATTTTAAAGTTAAAAGTAAGGGACGTTTCACTTGTGCTAACACTTAGAGAGTCGCATACATCTGTATGGATCAAATCCAATATATTATGCGTACGTTCCACTTTCCCTAGCAAATGGACTTCGGTCATCTTTCATTTTAGACCAGATTCACATATATTAAGATATTTATTTCTGTTAAGTCAAGCATTTCCTCTACCACTAGCATGTGCATCATTCTTTGGAAATATTTTCTAGCTTAGCATCCCATAAGTGTACTTGATTTAGATTGTCTTATTTTTATTTTTGTTGTTGAAAATGTTTGAACGTTTACTTATTATTCCCAAAACACTTCTGACCTAGATATTTTCTTATATCTAGATTTCTTGTAGTGAAACAAACATGTTCTGACTTATTGGGCTTTGTGGCCTTTAAAGTAGTCTTCGGATCACGTTTCTTATTATTCTTGTTTTTCTTTAAAGGTGTAGAACGATTATTTCCCTTATTTTGAAGCTCATTTTTCATTCCAAACAAAGAGAGCTTCAAATGAGGAATGATTGATAACAAGACGATGTCATCATGGAACTCATTGAGAATCATCGATTTTGGACCAACTACCTTCTTGATAAGCTCAATCATATGTACATCCACGCTCATGGGCTGATGCTTTATCTTGCTTGCGTGTAGTCATGAGCTCCTTCAAAGTATTGTGCATCATTGTACGAGTTTCAGCATCATACAACTCTTGTATGTGCATTCAAACGTCAATAGTATTCATTATTTCTCAAACTGTCTTCACAGTTCATTTGACATAGAAGTGAGCATATTACACTTTAGCTTATATACTATGGTCCTACCATCTCGCATACTTCGTTAGTTCAGCAAGGCTGACATTAATATGTGTGTCATTTTCTCCGACCTCAGAACAATTTTTTTTAGTCAATTTTAAAAATTAGAGTTCGGTTAACTTGTTTAAATATAGAATAACATAAATGGATTACGTGGAGAAATTATAAATATATTGAATATGAAATAGATAATCATTGCCGAATATTTTAAATATTTTATAAGATATAAATTATGGACTTTATCATTCTTTGATGAAAACAGGAAATCAAATTTCCTTAGTGAGTACGCAAGGCCCAATCGTTAAATTATGATCCTGAATATTATCAGTGAATCATAATTTCGAAAAGGTATAATCCAAGAAACTCTTCGTAACCCTCACGTATTTTTCATCATTTTTTATGAAGCCCAATAATATGATATCATTTCTCTTGATGTGTCGAGTCTGACCCATCAATGTTAAACCTTAGCGGATGGTCGTAATGAGATCTTTCAATAATATGAGTTGAAGTCATGGGAGTTCCACGTAGTTCACATCAAGTGTGTCAGTGGAAGTCATATCTTTTTTACTATCGGGCCTCCCCAATAATATGGGCTAGACAATGATCGAATGTAGCATTCATCATGCAACCACCGTTCTCGGAAGGCAAGGAAAATTTAAGCTCTCTTTAATTTTTATTTTATGGGTTTAATATAAATTTTGAATTTATCTAAAATGATGGATTTTAATTTTTGAAAATTTGTCTCATCATTAAAATCACGTGTCATGTTTGTTGTATATTTGTCGGATCCATGCAAATCTTTTTATTATATTAATAATAACACACATACTGATTAATTTATATATCACACCCATTATAAAAAATAAAATATAATCGATAACCGATAGTTATTTTATCTGTGAGAGCCATACACGGACCCAAGTCCAAAACCGAGATGAATGCGGGGATGAAAATGCAATATTACATTAGCTTCCAGTATTTTACATGTCTTCGATATTTAAAACTCTTGAGGATTTGAGCCCACTATCTTCAAATCTCGATCTCCCACTAAATCTAATATTTACGTACTTTAAATTTTCGTTACACGTTGGTATACAAATTTAAGAGGTGGTTACGAGCCACAAACCAAGTCCACTTTAAATAATTATCAAATAATTAAAACACAATAATGTAAAATATCATAACATATATCTAACAAGTTGGTCATGGATTTCAATCATTAATCTTTTACCATATAATATCATATATTATATAAAAATATAATATCAAATAGTATCGAAAATTTGTGACTAACCACTATAATTAAAAATTAAATAAACATATTAATTTAGTTATCCAAATTATTAGTAATTAAATTTCTTGTAAAATATCTTTTAACATAAATAATATAAAAATCATATTTTCGATTATTTATTTTATAATAAATCCATGATTTTATCCAAAATATTTTCAAGGAAAAATTTATTAAATTTTCATAAAATCAATTTTGACTCATAATTTTGAAAAAATCATAAAATCGCACCACATCTCAAACTTTTCAAGCTCAAGGCCAAGGACTGTCCATGACCATGTCGGCCAGCCATAAAACACCTACTCTAACAATATGTTATAACTATAATTAGTAAATACTTATTTAAACAAGATGTACACATTGTTTGACTACTGGGCGTAACAAATCTATTTTCTAAATTATGATTCAAATCCAATGATATCACGCCCTATTAATAAATCCGATTAAATTTGAGAATTCATGCATTTATTATATTTTGAACAAATAGAGGATTGTGGAAATTATTCAAAAAAAAAAAATAGAAATGTAAATATAGAATAGTAAAATGAGAAGAGTCAAAACGACGTGTATACTGTTCACGGGCTGTTCTGTTATTGAGCTATTCTATTTTTTCAAGTGTTCTTAAGCTTTTGGCTATTCTATTTTTTTAATTCATAAGTTTGCTATTTGAATTTTTGCGACCAAAATTCAAAGGTTAATTGGGATGGTAATATAAATAATTTTTAATTCATATGTTTCCTATATATATAATTCTCCCCTCGATTGTTTTGATTTTTTGTTGCGAAAAGTTTGTACAATTACTGCCAAACTTATTCATTCTTTCCAACTGTTTCAAATAAAAATCTAAACGAGGTCATACCATCACAATAAATAGCTATAATATGTATGCATATATATAATTGTACTAGAAGAAACATCATTTACTCAAATATTTATTTATCCCTTTTCCTTTAATTCCCACACGCATGATATTAAATATAAGGTGATAAATGAATAAATGACAAATATTTAATATTAATACACTTATGATCTTTCTTCTGCCTTAAATATGTGGCAAACCTGAATTAATATAATTAATTCAGCTTTATTTGAGAGCTCATTCATTACAAAACTTTGGTGCCAAAATTATTGTTGTTTCCATGGGGTGTAACGTTTGTGGCACATTTTTAAATAGCGCCGTATGATGGATACGTTTGTATAAAGTGTTTGAGCTTAAATAGTACAATAAATTGAATGAATGAATATATATATAAATTTAATAGATTAAGTAGATTAATAGATTCGATAACAAATAAATTTACAAAATGTTAAGAATTTATTGAATAAAATTTCAAGTTATAAAAAACAGAAGTCTCAAAATCACAGTTTATCTAGAGTAAAACTTTTGTGTTCGGTCAAGTGTCATCGTTTTATTCACAAAGAAATGAAGGATACATATTTCGGTGCATTTAAGGTTTTTTTATTTAAAACATTTATATTACTAATTTTTTTTTATTTAAAATAAATTTAAAAGTTCAAACTCATTAAAAAAAATTAAAAATGTAAAATTTATTTGAACAAATATTGGATTTTTTCTCGCTTTCGGTGCATGTTTTCACGCTTTTTCCACACTTATTATGGTCAACTAAATATTGACTTTTTTCACACTTTGCCCGAAGTGAAGGTCATGTATAATGGTTTAGTGGTTTAAAGGGTCTGAATTAAGTGGTTTAGAGGCTGTCATGTAGATTTAACTCACGGTTTAAGTTGGGAAAAATTTGGTTAAGTTTCGGGTTGATTCGAGTTAAAATCGGGACCCCGGTCCAAGTTTTAAAACAAATCGATTAAATTCTAATACGGGCTCGAGTTTACGTCTAAGAAATACTTTTAAATATGTTTGGAGGTGTTTTTAGGAGTTTGGTAAGCTTCGGGTCGAATTTTCGAGGTCTAAGGGTAAAATGATCATTTTGGGTTTCCAGGGGCAAAATGCTCATTTTGTACCCGGGTCTAGTTTTTAGTCCTGGTAGCGCCCTGAGCACAATTTTTCATGTTATATTTAATTGTTTATGTATCACGAACATGATTTTTATGAAATTAAAATACGTTGCATGCTTGATTTTAAGGAAAATTTACGTATATGCATGATTTTATCAAGTGATCAATATGATGACACGTTTTGAAGGATGGAAGTTGGTTGTGACTAATACGCTTATATGAGATATTATGAGCTGAGGCCAAGGCTCAGTGGACGAGTAATGCTGTCGCTGATGTCCCCGCCGTCAGGTTACCGCGGTTATTTTAGATGAATCTATCAAATAGAGCTGATACAATAGAGCAGATACGAAAGTCACAACTAATGAACTGAATTCAATTAAAAGAAAAGATATACGTAAATGATGTTATGATGAGACATGTTTGACATGTTATGATTTTATATGACATGTTTACGTTATACTTTTAAGTTCATGAAATATATGTTTCTTACAATATTTTTCACTATTGCATGTTATGTATATATATTCGATAGAACGTTACAAGTGTGTTGAGTTTTTAGACTCACTTGGTGTGAATGATGCATGCGATATTGTTGATGAGGAGGCTGGAGGTGCCGAAGTCTGAGTCAGCAGGGCTGGATGTGCACACATGAACCCGAGGTCCATATTTTCCGCACATCACGTTTTATAAGTTTAGAGTGGACATGAACATTTTATTACGCTTGGTTTTGACATGTTGGTAGTTATCAGGATTTTTACTTGATTTATTGCTTTGTACCTTTATGATGGCCGAGTTGGCAAATTTTAAACTGCAGTATTTTATTTGTTATTTGATTACGATTATTTTTAAAAAAGCGTATTTTTGAGCAGTATTGCATGTATGCATAATTTTCAGAATTTCGAAAAAAAAATTGAGCTTGTCAAAAAAAAATTGTAGCATTTTTAAGTAGTAGATGTTTCGGTTGGTATCAGAGCAAGGGTCTTGTATAGGGTTATGCCACCGCCAGCATCTACAGCTCAGTCTTCAAGCCTCAAGTCTGTAAGTTTAAATGTTTTAAAACTATCACATGTATGATTGCATGATTTATGATTTACAGCGATTTACAGGACATGTTTAGCTGCTTTCAAGATTAAATGTTTTTTAAAAAAACTAGATTAAATTGCATGATGGGTTACGTGTAGAATTTGGACTGTATTTAGATATCATGCCTCCCAGACGCGATGGTACTCCAGGAAGAGATATAGGCCCTCCACCACCACCACCACCGCCATTGGATGCAGCTACTCGAGTTCTCGAGGCATGGCTAGACTTCTGGAGCAGGCGTAGTAGGCTCCCGACCTCAGACAGACGTATACGAGCAGTTTAGGAAGCTCAACCCGAAGGAATTTGGGGGCACCACTGATCCATTTTTGGCAGAGGGTTGGATTCGATCCTTGGAGTTTCATTTTCAGTACCTGGATGTTGGGAATGGCGACTGGGTCAGGTGCGCCACGTATATGTTGAGAGATGATGCATCCCTTTGTTGGAAGGAAGCAGCGCACGGGCTGAACTTGGCTACCCTCACGTGGCATCAGTTCAAGGAGGTGTTCTGTAATGCCCTAGATTGTATGTGGATAAAATGAAAAGATGAAGTGGTGCTTGAAGAAAGGGACCGCACCCGCGCCTAGAGAAGCACCGCACCCGCGGTGCATGGACAGAAAGTTAGCCATTTTTACAGTAGGGTCACCGCACCCGCGGTGCAGAACTAACCGCACCCGCGGTCGATGTTTATGCAAATGTGGATGGACCGCCGAAGCTTGAGCGCACCCGCGGTTCATGAACTACCGCACCCGCGGTCATGCGTGTTACTTGAAAAATATGACACTTGCCCCTCAACATGCAAGATATATATATGACTTGTACGTCCTTTGTTCATTCTCCAGCTGCAAGGAACGAGAGCAAGGTTCAGAATTCCTCAACTCTCATTATAACTTAGATTGTGAATTGCGAAAGATCGAGCCACCCGAATTTCGATCCGACTTCAGTTCCGTACTCCTCTTGTTACCATCTACAAAAGGATGTAAGTATTTCTATATTTCAACATGTTTTGAAGTTGAGATATTGGAAGAAATCAGATATGATTATTATTAGATGTTCTTGAGATTATAAGCAACGTATATTCGCAACCGGATTGAAGAACGGACATCTTATGATATTGTTATTATTTTTCAGCACATATATGAATGAGATTTTACAGATTTTGAGGTTAAGGAACATATTAGTGATGATTATGAGTTATTGTTATGATTATTGATGTTTGAGATGACCGGTATCGCAAGATTACGCTGTTATGCCGTTGAAATGTACCGAGATTGAATATTGATCCGTATGTGTATTGAATTGAGTTAGAGATTGATAGAATGCTTCTTGAATATGTCGTTTCAGATTGATATTGACAGATTCGACAACGAAACTTCGACTGCTACGAACGACAAGAAGGTATAATTCATGTTTTGTTTGGGGAAGACACAACTCAAATGAGATTCAATTTGAGTTTCTCAACCAAATCACATACTAGAATTGTTGTTTATCTTGTGATATGAATTTGATTTGTTTATAGATTTATATTCAAATCTCTTGATATGATGATGTCTTGTTTAGAGATTTATATTCAAGCCTTTGAGATAGGAGAGTCATTGGCAGACTTGCCAAACTAGATGTTCTGTGGTATCGACGCTTCGGACCAGATTAATCCGATTGTAGACATTCGATACAGATATGACCGGAGTTTTCGGCTGTTTTTATGTCTGTATGTGTGCATAACAACAGGTGGGGCAGGATCTGGGTCACGGCAGAGATGAGATCAAGATAGCGTGGTGACTACGGGCGCAGAAGATCACTAGTGATATTGTACTAGATTTGTACTACTCGTAGTTTATGGTTTGTATTAAACATTAGTGATGTGTTTGTAGTAAAACATGACATGTATATTATATGTGTTGTAATTAAATAAAAAAAGATATTATGCGTAGTATTTACATTTGAATTAATGTTAAAAAGCAAAAATTTGACCCACATTTTGAATAAAGATCCAATTAATCCCGAAAAGAATTGAGTTAGAGCCCGGGTCCCCACAACAGGTGGTATCAGAGCCGTAGGTTCTGTAGACTGAGATAGAATAGAATGAGCGGGGTAGATCGAGTCTTCTTCCTTGCTTTTGATGTGCTAGCATGATTTAATGCTTTCCCTATTATATGTTGTATTGTATCTGAGTTGATTTACAGCATATACTTGTAAAGACTGAATCAAAACCGATTCTGGATCAGAGGTATATGATCAGAGGAGGGCTGAGACAGATTGTATAGATTATATCCTAATCTGTTTGATAATCAGATTATGCCGCCTAGAAGAATACCACAACCAGCTACAGGTCAAGTGCCAGAACAGGGGAGTACGTCAGGTACTCAGATGGACGTAACCGCTACCCCGATGGAGACTCTGTTGAAGCGGTTTCAGTCATTCTGACCCCCGACTTTGAAAGTCACGGAGAATGCAGCGGATTGTGAAAGCTGGTTGGATGATATAGAGATGTTATTTGAATCACTTGGCTATACAGATGAACGTAGAGTGAAGCTGGTTGGGCATCAATTGCAAGAAGTGGCCAAGAGTTGGTGGCTAACGGCGAAACGAGCCTTAGAACATCGAGGTATTGATATTACTTGGAAAGTCTTTAAAGATGAATTTTATCAACGTTTCTTTCCAGTGTCGTATCGAAAAGACAAAGGGGCCGAATTTGCAAACTTGAGACATGGGCAATGGAACATAGAGGAGTATGTTGCCGAATTCTCGTCCTTACTTCGATTTGCACCTCACGTAGCAGGGAATGATGAGGCAGTTTCCGATCAATTCATAAATGGTTTGAATCCGGATATCTTCACTTTAGTGAACACGGGACGACCCAACACTTTTTTTGAGGCGCTGAATCGAGCGAAGGGAGCAGAGGCTGGCTTGATTAGGCAGCGAGGAGCTTCCTATAGTGTTCAGGGTCAGAGACCGCCACCATTCGCCACACAGTTTCCACCACCTCCTCCTCGATTTGATAGTGGAATCAGTAGTAGTGGAAAGAAAGATTCTTTGAAAGCTAAGGGTAAGCAGTTCAAGAGAGCAGGGAGCAGTTCATCGAGCTCCAGTGAGTCAAGACAGAGAGGTCCTGGCCAGAGTACAGATGTGACAGGTGTATATTGTACTACTTGTGGAGGCCGACATGCCACAGAGCAGTGTCAGGGAGTGATGGACAGATGTAACATATGTAAGCAACAGGGACATTTTGCCAGAGTCTGTCCCCAGAGAGGTGCACAGAGATTTCAGAGTGCAGGGTCATCAGTATCAGTGACTCAGCCTGAGAGGCAAGCTTCGTCTGTCCACTCCTTCCAGCCCACGCCTACACCGTCCCAGCCTAGAGCCAGAGGTGGCCAGACAGTGAGCCAACCTCCCAGACAACAAGCTCAGGTGTTTGCATTGACGGAAGAGCAAGCCCAAGATGCACCAGACGATGTGATTGCAGGTAACTGTTTTCTTTGCGGTTATCCTGCATATGTATTGATAGATACAGGATGCATCACATACATTCATATCAGAACGTTTTGCATTGACACATGTATTGCCTGTCGAGTCATTGTCCACTGTAGTGTCTATTTCTTCTCCGTTGGGGATTGGTCTGATATCTGTTACTTCAGTTAGACATTGCATACTACAGTTTGAAGGGCATAAGATTGATTTAGACTGTATTGTACTTGGCTTATCTGATTTCGATTGTATTGTCGGGATTGACATGTTAACTAAGTACAGAGCCACCGTAGACTGTTTTCACAAGATTGTCAGATTCAGACCTGAAATGACAGAGGAGTGGAAATTCTATGGTAAGGGTTCCAGATCTCGGATTCCCTTAGTGTCTGCTTTGACTATGAGTAGACTGTTGCAACAAGGAGCAGAAGGGTTCCTTATTTATTCAGTAGATTTACTGAAATCGAGCCCGGCATTGGCAGATTTGCCAGTAGTACGAGAGTTTGCAGATGTATTTCCTGACGAGATTCCAGGGTTAACTCCAGCCCGAGAGGTAGATTTTAGCATTGATCTTATTCCAGGTACCGTTCCTATTTCGAGAGCTCCATATAGGATGGCGCCAATAGAATTGAAAGAATTGAAAGCACAATTAGAAGATCTTCTAGCCAAGGGATATATCAGACCTAGTGTATCTCCTTGGGGCACTCCAGTGCTATTCGTGCGCAAGAAAGACGGTTCTATGAGATTGTGTATAGATTACAGGCAACTGAACAAGGCAACGATAAAGAACAAATATCCTTTGCCTCGTATCGACGAATTATTTGATCAGTTGCAGGGATCTTCTATCTATTCCAAGATCGATCTGAGATCTGGATATCACCAGCTGCGAGTACGAGATATTGATATACCAAAGACAGCATTCTGAACCAGGTATGGACATTACGAATTTATTGTCATGCCTTTCGGTTTAACGAATGCTCCAGCGGTGTTTATGGGACTGATGAACCGTGTCTTTCAGAGGTATTTAGATGAGTTTGTGATTGTTTTTATTGATGATATTTTGGTGTATTCAAAGAATCTGAATAAGCATGCCAATCATTTAAGAATTGTGTTGCAAACATTGAGAAATGAAAGATTATTTGCTAAACTGTCAAAGTGTGAGTTTTGGCTGAGACAGGTTGTCTTCTTGGGTCATATAATATCTGGAGATGGTATTTCCGTGGATCCGAGTAAAGTTGAAGCTGTGATCGGTTGGCCAAGACCGACTTCTGTGCCAGAGATACGCAGTTTCATGGGTCTGGCAGGGTACTATAGACGATTCATTAAAGATTTCTCTAGTATTGCGAAGCCGATTACCCAGTTGACACAGAAAAATGCGCCATTTGTGTGGTCTACAGACTGTGAGTCTAGCTTTCTAGAGTTGAAGAAGAGGCCGACCAATGCACCTGTCTTGATGATTCCCTCAGGTACTGGTGATTTTGTTGTATATTGTGATGCATCCCACAGAGGGCTAGGATGTGTTCTTATGCAGCGAGGTCATGTGATTGCTTATGCCTCTAGACAGCTGAAGCCACACGAGATTCGATACCCAATTCATGATCTTGAATTAGCGGCTATTGTTTTTGCCTTAAAGATCTGGCGTCATTATCTTTATGTTAGAAATTTGAGATTTACTCTGACCATAAAAGCCTGAAGTATCTGTTTTCTCAGTCAGAGTTGAACATGAGGCAGCGTAGATGGCTTGATCTACTGAAAGATTTTGATTGCGCGATCAAGTACTATCCAGGGAAGTCAAATGCAGCAGCAGATGCCTTGAGTCGAAAGGTTTGTGCCTTATTCTTATCGACGATAGGTGTTTCGAATTTAGTTGAAGATTGTTGTTTGTCTGGTTTAGCATTTGACACAGATAGTAGACCATTGAGACTTGCCACGATTCAAGTTGAGCCAGATTTGATCATGAAAATCAAAGAAGCTCAAAGAACAGATCAGAATATATAGAAGTCAATTCAGATGGTCAGATCAGGACATCAGTCTGAATATCAGGTACGTGATTTTGTCCTGTATGTGAATAACCGTATTGTAGTGCCAGATGTTTCAGAGTTGAAACAACAGATATTGTCAGCAGCACACTGTAGTCGGTTCAGTATTCACCCTGGTGGCAGAAAGATGTACAACGACTTGAAGACACAGTTATGGTGGAAACAGATGAAATCAGATGTTGCCGAATATGTGTCTAAGTGTTTAAATTGCCAACAGGTGAAGGCCGAAAGAAAGAAGCCCGGAGGTTTACTTCAGAGTTTGTCTATTCCTGAATGGAAATGGGATCACATTTCCATGGATTTCGTGACAAAGTTACCTCGATCATCCCGGGGTTGTGATAGGAAGATTAACCAAATCGGCGTGTTTTATTCCATACAGAATGACGTACAGACATGATCAGATGGCTGAGATATATGTCCGAGAGGTAGTCAGATTACATGGTGTGCCGAAGTCTATCGTATCAGATCGTGATCCACGATTCACTTCTCACTTTTGGCACAGTCTGCAGCAGACTTTAGGTACGACATTGCACCTGAGCACTGGTTATCATCCCCAGACAGACGGACAGTCAGAGCGGACTATCTAGACTTTAGAGGACATGTTGAGAGCTGTAGTGCTAGACTTTGGCACTAGTTGGCAAGATTCACTACCATTGTGTGAATTCTCGTACAACAACAGCTATCAAACGAGCATAGAGATGGCACCGTTTGAAGCATTGTATGGCAAGAAGTGCAGATCTCCGTTGTACTGGGATGATATATCTGAGGTACCCGAACTTGGGCCTGATATGATTCATGAGATGACCGAGAAAGTAAAGATAATTCAGAAGAGGATGAAGACGGCACAGGATAGGTCGGCCTGAGGCCATCCATGAAATATCTCAACTTCTGGGCGGCATCTCAAGTAATAAGGGGCACTAAGTGGCAGCCCATGTCAAACTTCTGTATAAACTCTGCTACCATCGAGTCCCCCTAGTGGAGACTCATGTACTCCCTTGTCAGAAATGACAGATAGGGTCAGAAGCGCACAGAAATGGATTCAGTAGTCGTTCAGGTAACAGAAAGTATATGATAATTCGAACAGATAGTTTTGATATAGACATATTAAATCAGTTATGGCAGAATTTATGATGAAATATTGGCAGAATTGTACTGAAATGTCTGAACCGCCAATAAATGAAGATAGAAAGATAGAGATCAGAAGATTTATTACAGAATTTGCATATTCTTGACTAGGCATGGGGAGTATATTTCGATGAATTTCGTAATGAGATCACTATAATACCTTCCAGATTGTGATATGATATGATTGTGATTGACAGATTGTTCAATCTATATCTATTAGTTTGTACAAGATGACGTACAAACATGACCAGATGACAAAGATCGATGTCAAAGAAATGGTCAGATTGACCAGAATGTAGAACTAGACTATATCAGATTGTGATTTTGCTTGATTTTGTGCTTGTGGCAGAATATACCACGAACTCTTTTCTATATTATCCAGATATTAGAAGATAACTATGGAATTGTAGTGCTGGATGCTAGCACTAGTCAATATGACATATTGTCATCCTATGAATTATAGTATGATAATAGCCATCAGAAGAGTAATGAGATAGTTGCAGATAAGATATTGTACAGTGAGTACTACAGATTTTTTTTTTCATATGGAGATGATATCTTTGAGGTATATGAAATTTAATCTAAATTGATCAGAGATATGACAAAGGAAATGTAGCTAATTCAGAAGAGAATGAAGATAGATCAGAATAGACAGACTCAATATGCCAACGTCGAGTGATGACGATTGGTATATGAGACCGAAGATTGAATATATCCTTGACCGGGATAAACAGATTCGATAACCGCTGATGAGATTGATTTGTTATGAGCTGTTGATTGGTATACAGGGATGTTGTATAGCCAGTATTGTGAGATTGATTCTGTCAGAGTTATTTCGAATGGTATTATGATTTTATGCTTCTTGAATGACTACTCCGGTCTGGAATCAGAGATCCGTGAAAGGAAGAAAATTTAGAACGAAGAATATTTTACTGTTGCATATACAGTAAAGTCGACAGAGCATTAGAAATATTCCTTGAAAGACAGAATCTGATATGAGATTTGGTTTCATTAAGAATGGGCTCAGTAAGAAGTCTTTAGATAACATCTTATTGACTCTTGAGACGCATTTTAGTGGAAACATGCATATTGAAGTTCTTCGTTTATGTAAATAATTCCATGATGAGCGTTATCTTAATAGTCTTGGGAATCCGACTAAAAAAGACCATGTTTGTCAATTTATAAAAAAAATTGGATGGGAAGCATATCCTCGACTCATAGAAGGCGTTGAAGCCGTTTCTGGACGTAAAACCAGAGAAAAATTGTGAGCCACAATCACACTACTGTTTATATGCATGTGTGTCATTATTTTTTTTTACTGTTTATTCTACTTACAACTATGACCCATAGTTTTCTCATGATAACATATTACCCCTATAAAATCTCTCATCTTTCTCTCTATTTTCGCAGACCAAAAAAAAGTAAAAACATGGGTGGATCCTCTGCACAAATATTGAAAAATATTTGTGTATTTTTTTGGTCGAGTCTTGGAAAAAGTCATCTCAAACATCAATAATCATAACAATAACTCATAATCATCACTAATATGTTCCTTAACCTCAAAATCTGTAAAATCTCATTCATATATGTGCTGAAAATTAATAACAATATCATAAGATGTCCGTTCTTCAATCCGGTTGCGAATATACGTTGCTTATAATCTCAAGAACATCTAATAATAATCATATCTGATTTCTTCCAATATCTCAACTTCAAAACATGTTGAAATGTAGAAATACTTACATCCTTTTGTAGATGGTAACAAGAGGAGTACGGAACCGAAGTCGGATCGAAATTCGGGTGGCTCGATCTTTCGCAATTCACAATCTAAGTTATAATGAGAGTTGAGGAATTCTGAACCTTGCTCTTGTTCCTTGCAGCTGGAGAATGAAGAAAGGACGTACAAGTCATATATATATCTTGCATGTTGAGGGGCAAGTGTCATATTTTTCAAGTAACACGCATGACCGCGGGTGCGGTAGTTCATGAACCGCGGGTGCGCTCAAGCTTCGGCGGTCCATCCACATTTGCATAAACATCGACCGCGGGTGCGGTGTCATTTCTGTAAATAATCTCCAACTCTCTGTCCAACAACCGCGGGTGCACTCTTTCTTGGACCGCGGGTGCGGTGACCCTACTGTAATAATGGCTAACTTTCTGTCCATGCACCGCGGGTGCGGTGCTTCTCTAGGCGCGGGTGCGGTCCCTTTCTTCAAGCACCACATCATCTTTTCATTTTATCCACATACAATCTAGGGCATTACATTTCTCCCCCTCTTAAATATTAGTTCGTCCTCGAACGTGAAATCAATTAATCAAAGTATGTACAAACAGCAGTAAAATCAAAAGCTGAATAAATACTCACATAATGAGAATAACTCGGGATATCTCTGTCTCATATCTGCTTCTGTCTCCCAAGTCGCTTCCTCGGTGCCATGACGACTCCACTGGACTTTCACTAGTGGAATAGTCTTCGTTCTGAGCTGTTTCTCTTTCAGATCAAGAATTTGTATTGGATTTCAGAATGGATTCATTGTGATGAGTTTTGATTTAAACTCTGTATACATTCCTTCTGATATGCCTGAATTGATTACTTGCGATTTCGAGGACGAAATCATTTCTTAGAGGGGGAGAAATGTAAGGCTAGAGATTTATTAGTCTTCATTGATGTGATATTCGGAAGATATGAGTATGCATGACATGTAATGAGAGCCACTGTTCTTGCATCAAATCCATTCTCTTTGTGACTACTTTCTGCAAGAAATCCATGCGTTTTGTGAACATTTCTTGAGCGTGGAAATGAGCTTGAATCGTCACTCGGTCCTTCTTTAACTGATCTATTTGGAGAAACAGTGAAGTAACATTCTTTGTGACCTGTTGTAAATTCTTCATAGTATTCTCCTTAATAGAATCAATCTTCAAGGTGTGCAACAGTTGGGTTGATTTGATGTCAGAAATGGATGAAAGCAGATTGAGAATGTTGGACTGAATGTCTTCGATCATAGATTCAGTAGCTGTTGGCATTTCAATTCTATTGACTGTGAGAGTTGGCTTGATGACATTGAGATGTTGTTTGACTCCCTTGATTATACACATGAAAGAAGAGTTAGATTGATTGGGCATCAATTGCATGATGTTGCGAAGAATTGGTGGCTCACGACTAAGAGAGCATTGGAGCATTGAGGTACAGTTATTACTTGGAAAATCTTTAAGACTGAATTTTATAAAAGATTTTTCCCAGAATCGTACAGGAAAGACAAGGGTGCAGAGTTTGTCAATCTGAGACAGGGTCAGTTGAATATAGAAGAATATGTGGCCAAGTTCTCTACCTTGTTACGTTTTGCTCCACATGTTGCTGAGAATGATGAAGCAGTGGCTAATCAGTTCATCAATGGATTGAATCCCGAGATCTTTACACTGGTAAATTCTGGGAGACCGAATAATTTTGCCGATGCCCTGAACAGAGCCAAAGGAGCAGAAGCAGATTTGATTAGACAGAAAGGAGCTTCGTATGTTGCCCCAGCACCGAAACAGCAACAACCCTCAGTTCCATTCCACCAACCCCTTCCCAGATTTGACAGTGGTGGTAGAAGCAGTGGGAAGAAAGACCATTTGAAGGCCAGAGGGAAACAGTTTAAGAAGTCTGGTAAGCTTCGGACCAGATTCAATCCGATTGTAGACATTCGATACAGATATGACCGAAGTCTAGGAATAAGACGTACAATCACCTCGATTGGGAGGGTAGGTGACAGCCATTGACGTCTTATTCACACCGGGATCCTTAGAGTAGAGTCGATTCGAGTCAAGACATGATTTGATTTGAATTGCATGTTTAGATAGATCGGTTTCATAGACTATGGAGCCATTATTATTGCTTTCATGCATGATTTATGATTTCGTATCAGCATGTATACATGTTTTATACTGGGATTTGTTCTCACCGGAGTTTCCGGGTGTTGTTATGTCTGTATGTGTGCATAACAACAGGTGGGGCAGGATCTGGGTCACGGCAGAGATGAGATCAAGATAGCGTGGTGACTACGGGCGCAGAAGATCACTAGTGATATTGTACTAGATTTGTACTATTCGTAGTTTATGGTTTGTATTAAACATTAGTGATGTGTTTGTAGTAAAACATGACATGTATATTATATGTGTTGTAATTAAATAAAGAAAGATATTATGCGTAGTATTTACATTTGAATTAATGTTAAAAAGCGAAAATTTGACCCACATTTTGAATAAAGATCCAATTAATCCCGAAAAGAATTGAGTTAGAGCCCGGGTCCCCACATGTTCTATGGTAAGTATTTCTCAGCTGATGTCAGGGGTCGCTCCTCCTCCAGAATTTCAACAGGAAGCAATACCAGAGGATGTTTCATAAATGGTTACTGTTGTGACTGAATCAACTAATAGAGCCTTGGTAATCTTTAATCAAGAAGACAAAGAGTAGGAACCAGAATCCTTTGGAGCTATGTCTCCGTCGATACCACCGAACATCTAGTTTGGCAAGTCTGCCAATGACTCTCCTATCTCAAAGGCTTGAATATAAATCTCTAAACAAGACATCATCATATCAAGAGATTTGAATATAAATCTATAAACAAATCAAATTCATATCACAAGATAAACAACAATTCTAGTATGTGATTTGGTTGGGAAACTCAAATTGAATCTCATTTGAGTTGTGTCTTCCCCAAACAAAACATGAATTATACCTTCTTGTCGTTTGTAGCAGTCGAAGTTTCGTTGTCGAATCTGTCAATATCAATCTGAAACAACATATTCAAGAAGCATTCTATCAATCTCTAACTCAATTCAATACACATACGGATCAATATTCAATCTCGGTACATTTCAACGGCATAACAGCGTAATCTTGCGATACCGGTTGTTCAACGTAACTCAACGTCTGATCCAGCTCAGCTTCGTCAGGCCGAATGACATGAGAATAATCTGGCATGTATCTACGTAGCATCGATACATGCTCTGTGCCCTTCAATGTCGGCGGTTTGAATGACTGAAATCTCTTCAGCAGTGTCTCCATGGGTGTCGCTGTAACATCCATTGGATTAGTGGAGGTACTACCCTGTTATGAGATTTTGATCATCTTACTGCTGATCAAGAATCAAATCAGATTCATACGCAATAATACATATTGCCAATTCAAATCAGATAATTAGATAACATGCATTTTAAAGCAGTAAATCATAATGTCATGCTAGCACACACAATGTATGTCAACATTAAAATAAATCTCATGCTAGCAATCACATGCAAGGAAAGAAAACTCACTCTACCCCGCTCATTCTCTTCTATCTCAGTCTAAAGGATCTATCGCTCTGATACCACCTGTTGTGGGGACCCGGACGCTAATCATCATCTTAATCATCTGTGGGATTTAATTATCAATTAAGATAAACAGGGTCTAAATTTTTTTTTTAAAATGCGGAAGGTAATGGAGTCAATCTATTATACAAACCAGTATAATAATACAAATCTTGTACAACATACCTCTAGTTCAAACTAATCTAAGGTTTAACTACTAAATTTCAAGTATTAAACCAAGTCTACATCCAAGTCCGGAATCACCACTCTAATCTCGATCTCTCATCATCTTCTTGACCCCGATCTTGTCCCACCTGTTGTCATGCACACATACAAACAAGACAACAGCCGGATACTCCGGTGAGAATAAATCCCAGTATAAATAATGTATACATGCAGTTAACTGAATTAACATAAAGCATGAATTATATCTTATCACATGTAGCATAATCAAACAACATGTATCAATACCAGTCTGTAAATGAAACATGAATCATAATCTACGAAACATAAATCAATACAAATCTGTAAATCAGGTTCTAGTCTCGATATCTAAGACTCGACTCATCTCTCATTCTAATCTAGTCTAGGGATCCCGGTGAATTAGAACGTAACAAGTCTCCCACCTACTACCACCAGTCGCAGTGGCGGTACGTTCTTATTTCTGGACTTTGGTCTAGCTGTATCGAATAATATACAATAAGAACAATATATGTTTCTTACGCACATCGATACACCAAACGTCCAGTGCCCTTGCGCATCTACCAAGACTAAGCTTATTCTGACAATGTGCAATGGGTCAGTGACAAGTCTGTTAAAATCTAACCCCTCTGTCAGTGACTCTTACTTAATAGCTCTCTACTTTTTACTTCTAATTTAATAGAATAAACATACTCATTAAAACACAAATGTATAAAAACAATACCATACAAGTATGTGGTTTAGGGAAACTCGAGTTAAATCTAACTCAAGTCGATCTCCCAATTGACATCCATTTATACCTTTCTCTTCTCGGTCTGATGAAGACGAAGTCTTGTATTCCAATCTGTCCATATCCAAATCTGATAATGACAATCATATAAATACCATATCAATATATAACTCAATTCAAGACATGTTCTGATCAATACTCAAATCGGTATATAATCTGATCCATATCTGAACAAGGTACAATCTAATTCATATCAATGTTCACCGCACCCACGGTGAAGAAGTACCGCACCCGCGGTGCATGGCGAGTAGGGTATGAAAGTTGCTACTGGATATTGAGCGCACCCACGGTGCTAGACAGACCGCACCCGCGGTGTTGTACCAGTAGGGTCAGCACACCCGCGGTCGCTGTTTCTGAAATTTTGGATGATGATCAGTACGCCTAGCGCACCCGCGGTGTGAGAAGTACCGCACCCGCGGTGAAACGTGCAGTAAGCACATTCAGCCATGTGCCTTACATGCAATGTGATCTATATATATATATACCAAATCCTCATTTTTCCTTAAGCAAGAAACGAGAATTCCCTCAGAAATCTTTCAAGTTTGATGTGGTGCTAGAATTGGGATTTTATACCAACCAGTTATCAGAATTTGAATCCGAACGCAGTATCGTACTCCTCTCGCTACGAGCTATACAAGGACGTAAGTTTTATTAAGTTTTGAGATGATTTGGAAACATGATATTGTTCGATTTGAATATGAACCAGATGTGGTGTTTCTGATATAGTAGGCATCGCATAATTGAAGTCAGATCGCAGAACAGACTGTGCATGCAATTGTTATGATTTTCGAAAGATATTGATTGAGATTTGATATCAGAGTAGGGTTGTTACTGATTTTAAGTGTACCGATATTGAGATTATGAATTGTATTGATACTGATTATGAATTCTGGTATTATATCTGTGATGTTGAGATAGACGGGGTTATCGTGACTGTATTGTTATGCCGTCGAAACATCAGTAGATTGATATTGATCAGATTCAGTAATGAATTCGATTGTATCGTGATATCATTGATATGAATTAGATTGTACCTTGTTCAGATATGGATCAGATTATATACCGATTTGAGTATTGATCAGAACATGTCTTGAATTGAGTTATATATTGATATGGTATTTATATGATTGTCATTATCAGAAGAGCCATATCTGATTATCAAAAGGATTAGTAACCAAATATAACAAATGTGTTTCAGTCCTCCTCCAATCATCTTACTGCTGATCAAGAATCTGTTTTGATTCATTCTCAAGTCATACATGTTTCCAATCAAAACAATTATTCTAAGTAAACATGTATTAAAGCAGTAAAACATGATGTCATCACAAAAGCAAGGAAAGAAAATTCAATCTTACCCCGCTCACTCTCTTCTATTCCAGTCTAAGAAACCTACTGCTCTGATACCACCTGTTGTGGGGACCCTGACGCTAATTCATCTTCTTAATCATCATTAGGATCAAATGTAACAATTAAGTAAGATGCGTCATCAATTTTTTTTTTTTAAATGTTGAACACTTTATAAAAAAGTGTACAATTTCTATAACAAAATAGGTCTCATCTCATTCACATCACAAGATCAAGTTAAATATCTACAACATGATCCAAAAGTATAAGTCTTGTACAAAAGTAAATCAAAACAAACTATTGTTCATTCACTATATATCAAGTGATGAAAACAACTCTACTTCTGGGTCTGAATCTCCACTCTAAACTCAATCTCTCATCCTCTTCTCGACCCTGATCCTGTCCCACCTGTTGTCATGCACACATACAAACACAACAACAGTCGGATAACTCCGGTGAGAAATATATTCCATGTATATACAATGTATAAATGCAATCATATAAACATATATAGAAGCTTAGAACAATTATCAATAGCATGTATCATAATCTGAAAAACATGAATCGATATAAACTGTAAATCAAACTCTTTGACTCTTAATCTCAGACTCGACTCTTATCTAGGGATCACGATTCCCGGAAGCTGCTATATTATTTCGAATCTCTACAATAGGAGTCGATCTACTCCTAAGCACATCGATATAAACCAAACATTTAGTGCCTTGGCACCTCTACCAAAGACTTGGCACCTCTGCCACAAACTATTTCTCGATATCTATCTTCTATTCTCTGCTTTTCTATAAATCAATAGAATAAGCATATTTATTCAAAGAATACAAAGGTATTAAATCAATAACAAATAAGTATGTGGTTTAGGGAAACTCGAGTCGAATCTAACTCGAGTCGTATCCTCCCGGTTTAACATTGATTTATACCTTTCTTTTGTCGATCTGACGAAGTCGGATTCTTGAATTCGAAGTCTGTCAATACTCAATCTGCCAATTACATTCGAAATATACAATATCACTATACAACTCAAATCTTTTCTGATTCATTCTCAATGTCATACATGTATCCAATCAAATCAGATATTCAAGTAAACATGTATTAAAGCAGTAAAACATGATGTCATCACAAAAGCAAGGAAAGAAAATTCAATCTACCCCGCTCACTCTCTTCTATTCCAGTCTAAGAAACATACTGCTCTGATACCACCTGTTGTGGGGACCCTGACGCTAATTCATCTTCTTAATCATCATTAGGATCAAATGTAACAATTAAGTAAGCTGGGTCATCAAATTTTTTTTTTAAAATGTTGAACACTTTATAAAAAAGTGTACAATTTCTATAACAAAATAGATCTCATCACATTCACATCACAAGATCAAGTTAAATATCTACAACATGATCCAAAAGTACAAGTCTTGTACAAAAGTAAATCAAAACAAACTACTGTTCCTTCACAACATATCAAGTGACTGAAAACAACTCTACTTCTGGGTCCGAATCTCCACTCTAAACTCAATCTCTCATCCTCTTCTCGACCCTGATCCTGTCTCACCTGTTGTCATGCACACATACAAACACAACAACAGTCGGATAACTCCGGTGAGAAATATATTCCAAGTATAAACAATGTATACATGCAATCATATAAACTTATATAAAAGCATAGAACAGTTATCAATAGAATGTATCTTAATCTGAAAAACATGAATCGATATAAAACTGTAAATCAAACTCTTTGACTCTTAATCTCAGACTCGACTCTTATCTAGGGATCCCGGTTCTCGGACGCTGGTATATTATATCGAATTCTCTAGAATAGGAGTCGATCTACTCCTAAGCACATCGATATAAACCAAACATCCAGTGCCTTGGCACTTCTGCCAAAGACTTGGCATCCTCTGCCACAGACTATTTCTCGATATCTTTCTTTTATTCTCTGTTTTTCTATAAATCAATAGAATAAGCATATTTATTCAAAGAATACAAAGGTATTAAAGCAATAACAAATAAGTATGTGGTTTTGGGAAACTAAAATCGAATCTAACTCGAGTCGTATCTTCCCGGTTTAACATTGATTTATACATTTCTTTTGTCGATCTGATGAAGTCGGAGTCTTGAATTCGAACTCTTTCAATACTCAATCTGGCAATGACATTCGAAGTATACAATATCATTATACAACTCAAATCAATACTGGATATGATCAGAACTCAATATATTTCTGTTTCGACGGCATAACAGCACAATCTCGATATATCCAGCAAAACAATATCAACAGATATCAATCTCAATAACTCATAATCGATAGCAAACAAAATCTGATACCAAATCTGTATGATCTCAATCAAATATAATCTGAAAAATCATAACAATTTCATACGGTGTCTGTTCTTCAATTTGATTTCGATTATACAATTACAACAATCTCATGAACATATAATATCAATCGTATCATGATTGCCTTCAATATCATATTTTCAAACCATACAGGAAAGTAATAGAACTTACGTCCCGTTGAAGCTATTGTCGATAGAAACACAGTACTGAACTCGGATTAAAAATCAGACGGCTGCATCTTGTATAATCAAATTCTAGGACTATGAAAACTTTGAAGCTTTCTCTGAAGCGTTCCTCAGTTTTTTCTGCTGAATCTCAAGGGGAAATGAATAACTTTACCTATAAGTTGCATGGGAAAGAAAGTGGCATAATCTATGTACTGCACGTCTCGCGCATATGTGCAACCCTCAATGGCGCATATGCGCGAGACCTACTGGTCTCGGCATTCATGAGTTCTTCTGCTTGAGCATATGTGCGCCCCATCTACGCGCATATGCGCGAGACCTACTGTCTCGGCACTTCTTCTCTTCACATGCTCGCGCATATGCGCGCCTCTTCTCAGCGCATATGCGTAAGGTCTTCTGCCATGCTCGCGCATATGCACGGTTCGTGTCGCGCATATGCGCGAGATCTTCTGTCCTCGCACATTACAATCTAACATGCTTTACCAAATCTGGTCTCGGAGTGGTCCTTCTATAATCACATCACTACATGATCAATAATCTCAGATTAACAGAATTAAATCTCGGGCATTACAATAATTGAATTAGCCTTACAGGTCTACTTGTGTGTATCAAAAAGAGTACGAGTCTGTTCATAACATGGTAAATTTGTGTGATGTGTTCCCTCTCTCACAAAATTTTGTTTAGGTTGTTCATTTTTCCCATTTCGTCTCTTTATGTTTTGAACAGGTCTATAATTGTGGTGACGACTTGATTTCCCATCCTCAAAGTAATTTCTAGTTGGACTTTGTTTTCTGCGAGACCAAGTCGAGTCAGTGGAACCAGCTTGATTTTTTCTGGATTTAAGCCATGTCCGTTTAGACTTTGTTAGAAACTGAATTTTGAAAGTTTGACAAACTGAACATTTAATAGATTGTACTAACTAATCAAAAAGACTGATAGTAACTGATCTAAAATATGCAAACTATTGGTTGCCCATAACTGAATATGAATGCGAAGGCAACTGATCCAGCTGATTGAACTACGCAGACAACTGACTGATCAGTTGCTACAAACAGTTGTGAGCTTATTAGCTATAGCCTATCACCTGATCTTTCAGCTGTACACATTATCAGTTAAGGAAAAGGACGTTCAACCTACAACTGTACTAAAGCATACTGCAACTAGTAGTGGGATCACCGCATTTCAGAAAAGCTGCAGTGTACGCTTGTCAGAAGAATGTTGACGTGACAAACAACGGATATAAAGATTCAAATCGCATTCAATATTCCAGTTGGAGGCAAAACCTATAAATAGCAGAGAAGAGCAACTGAGAAAAACTCTCGAACAACTTTTGAATCATCCCGATCGATAAATTATCAACTGAGCTGTTACTCAGCTGAAATCTTTATAAACTTCAAAGCTCATGCTTATTGTATAAATTTATAGCATTCAAGGCTATACTTCGAACTTACAAGAACAAACTAATATTGTTGTTATACTTGATCTTGAAAAGATCAGTTGTGCTAAGTTATTTCAGTCCAGTTGAGTACGGTACATCGTTTTGTAACTAAGAGTTTCAGTTTGGTATTGTTAAGTCCAAAACTGAAGTGGGTCTGTACAACTCTTTGTATCGATCAAAGTCTTTTAGTGAATATCATATCTTTGTGATAGAAGGAGTGACGTAGGAGTGATTGAAATATCTGAACATCCATAAAATCTTGTGTGTTCTTATTTCAGTTTTATTCTATCTATCAGTCAGTTTGTTTCCGCACTTTTATAGTTAACTGATTGATATCGACTGACAAGATTCCCGAGTTTCAGTTTATCACTAAACTGACTGATAGATAGAATAAAACTGAAATAAGAACACACAAGATTTTATGGATGTTCAGATATTTCAATCACTCCTACGTCACTCCTTCTATCACAAAGATATGATATTCACTAAAAGACTTTGATCGATACAAAGAGTTGTACAGACCCACTTCAGTTTTGGACTTAACAATACCAAACTAAAACTCTTAGTTACAAAACGATGTACCGTACTCAACTGGACTGAAATAACTTAGCACAACTGATCTTTTCAAGATCAAGTATTACAACAATATTAGTTTGTTCTTGTAAGTTCGAAGTATAGCCTTGAATGCTATAAATTTATACAATAAGCATGAGCTTTGAAGTTTATAAAGATTTCAGCTGAGTAACAGCTCAGTTGATAATTTATCGATCGGGATGATTCAAAAGTTGTTCGAGAGTTTTTCTCAGTTGCTCTTCTCTGCTATTTATAGGTTTTGCCTCCAACTGGAATATTGAATGCGATTTGAATCTTTATATCCGTTGTTTGTCACGTCAACATTCTTCTGACAAGCGTACACTGCAGCTTTTCTGAAATGCGGCGATCCCACTACCATGTCTTCATTCAACAAAATTCCAATGTTCTCCAAAGAGGATTTCGATGATTGAAAAATCAGAATGCAGGCTCATCTAGCTGCACAAGACGATGACATGTGGTACGTTATTACAGACAGACCCACGAAAATATTGAAGGCAAACACTGCTGTTGCCATAACTGACGGGGCACCACACCGCATTGAAAAACTGATGGGGCACCACACCGCATTGAAAAAATGATGGGGCACCACACCGCATTGAAAAACCCGGAGATGAATGGACATCAGAAGACCAGAGAAAAGCCAACTTGGACAACGTGGCTCAAGACATTTTGTACAAAACGCTGGATAAAGTCACTTTCAGCAAAATAAAAATATGCAAAACTGCTAAGGAAATATGGGAGAAACTGATTCAGCTATGCGAAGGCAATGAGCAAACCAAGGAGAATAAGCTATCAGTTGCTGTCCAGAGGTTCGATAATATCAAGATGAAAGTTGGAGAATCAATGCATTATTATGATGAAAGAATCAGCAGCATAAACGAATTGAATGCACTTGGAAAGGTGTATTCAAATAAAGAGATAGCACTGAAAGTAGTCAGAGGTCTTCCCAAGAAATATGATGTTAAGACCATGGCAATGCGAGAATCAAAGGACTTGAACAAGGTCGAACTTCATGATTTATTTGCTGATTTAAAAGCCTACGAGTTTGAGTTGCAAACTAGAGAAGGGGAACCTTCTACACCACCTGCTACAACTGGTCTAACTGCTGTCAGACTGGAATCAACTAGGTTCAGTTGACAAATCTGCTTATCAATTAATTATTGACGCTATGTAATTATTTTTCAAAAAGTTTAGAATATTTATGAGATGAAGTCAAGGAAACTTTCAAAGACAATATCAGAAAAATCACTGCAAAGAACAACCTAATGCTTGCCAAGCCAAAGAAGGACAGTCGAGGCTCAACAGAAAAGGGAAAGAAAACTTATGAGCACAAGAGAAGATCTAAGGATGACAAGAAATCTTTCAGAAAGAAACATGGGGTGCTTTTAGCTGAGGAAAGCAAGTCCAAATCGGCAGAATCTGACAGTGATGATTCAGAACTTGAGAGCTTGAGCTGCTCCAGTGATGATGATAAGGAGGTCAAGTGTCTGATAGCTGATGACACAGAACTGGAGTCAACCAATTAAAAGGTATTCGACTTTAGTTCAACTGATTTTACACGAGTTGAACTTATTTCTACACTTCATGATATGGTTAATGAGTATCACAAGCTTTCCCTATCTTTTGAGAAGGCCAGAGCAAAGCAAACTGATCCCAAAGACGATAAAATTGGAACTGAGGAATCAGTTGATTTGGTGAGTCTTAAATGGGAGATTGCTGAGCTCAATGCTAAAAGAAGCAAGAATCAATCAATGATTCATCAGTTGATGCTTGAAAATTCAAAGCAAACTGAGATTAATAATGCATGGAATATATCATCTGTTGCATTAGCTGAAATACAAGATAAGCAAAAATCAGTTACTGATAAAACTGGTTTAGGGTTCAGCCACCAAGATGAAACTTCCACCAGTGATACTCAACCAAAACTGAACATGGGCAAAGGGAAATATATTCACTTTGTAAAATCAATTGCGGAACATGAACAATCTGACCCAAGTAAACCAGTTACAGCCTATTGAAAATAAGAACAAGGCTAGAAGGTATGGTATTGGTTATAGCCCAAAAATTTTAGCTGACCCACATAGTCAGTCACCAAAAAGGTTCAGCAATAAATACATGAACTATTCTAATGGCTACTCCAATTACTATAACAGTAAGCATGTTCAGAAAAGATATCAGATGAACAACAAGTTGAACAAAGATAAAGCTCATATTGCTTCATCTGCACACTACACATCAAGACACACAAGCCGAGAAAAACTATTTGGAACACAGCAACTGGAATGTCAGTTAGACTGGTCTAAGTCTGGGTTCCTAAAGGACTAATCAGTTTTGGACTCAAATAGATGTGGTACTAAGATTATATATTATGTATGATTGCATGGTGACAGGTACAAACAAAGAATCAATCTGGTATCTGGACAGTGGATGCTCGCGTCATATGACAGGGGATGCAAATTTGATATCCCAACTGATCAAAAACATTGGTCCAAACATCAGTTTTGGAGACAACTCTAAAGGTAAAACTGTGGATAAGATAAGCTTATCCATGGTAACTTTACAGTCAATGATGTGTTACTAGTTGAGAATTTGAAGTATAACTTGATTAGCATCAGTCAGTTATGCGACAATAAATTCTCAGTTCAGTTCGACAGACACACTTGTTCAGTTAGAGACTCAACTGATGAGGTCATCCTAACTGGCAATCGATGTGGGAACACTTACAAAGTCAGTTGGACGGATCAACTTTATGCACCAGTTTGTTTTATAGCTTCTAAATCTTCTAAAAACTGGTTGGGGCATAAGATGTTGAACCACCAAAACTTTAAATCTATTGCCTATCTGAGTAACCATGATTTTGTAACTGGTTTGCCCAAAATAGATTTTTCAAAAGATAAAATTTGTTCAGCATGTCAGTTTGGTAAGCAAGTAAGATCTTCATTTAAAAACAAGGGTTGTAAATCATTTTCTCGATGCTTAGAACTGCTACATATGGATCTTTTTGGTCCTATACTAGTCATGAGCTTAGGGGAATGAAATATACCTTGGGAGTTGTGGATTATTTTTCAAGATTTACTTGGCTTGTCTTTCTTAAATTCAAAGACCAAACTGCTGCACAACTGATCAAGCTTTTCAAAAGACTATTAAATGAAAAATCAATTGGGATTGATCGAATAAGGTCTGATCGAGGAACTGAATTCATCAATCAAAATCTTTCACTATTTTTAGAAAATACTGAGATCAAGCATGTGCTCTCAGGAGCAAGAACTCCTCAGCAAAATTGTGTAGCTGAGAGAAGAAATCGGACCCTTAAAGAAGCTGCTAGAACAATGCTTGCTGATTCTGATATTTCTCAGAGGTTTTTGGCATAAGCAGTAAACACTGCATGCTACACTTAGAACAAATCAATGATTAATAAGAATAATTTGAAAACACCGTATGAGATCTGGCATGGACGTAAAAGTGTGGTTTCTTATTTCAAAACATTCGGCTGCTGATGTTTTATTCTTGATAATGGCATCATTTAAAATCTTTTGATGCTAAAGCTGCAGATGGAATATTTCTTGGGTATTCATCAGTTAGTAAAGCTTAGAGAGTTTTTAACAAATGCACTTTGAATGTAAAAGAGTCTATTCATGTTGTATTTGATGAATCTGTGCTAACAGATCAAGTTCAGCTAGTTGATCGCTTTACAAATATTAGTTTGGAGGATGATAATGAAGAAGAGAATCACATTAATCGAAATATCTTTCAAACACCAGAACCAGAAGTGCTGGATCAATCAGTTGAACAAGAAATTGTTACTGATAATCAGTTGGTGTAGAAAAATGATAATACTCAGTTAACAACTGATACAACACCAACTGAAACTGAAGGAAATATTCAGTTGCCAACTGAAGTAGATACTGAGATAGATGCAACAAATGCTGAATACAGATGGAAGAAATCACATCCACCAGAATTTTGAATAGGTAATCAATTTGATTCGGTAAGAACTCGGAATCACATGTTTAATTTATTTATTCATTCAACTTTCATTTCCCCACTAGAACCGAAGAAAACTGATAAAGCTCTTGCTGATCCTAACTGGATAAATGCCATGCAAGAAGAGCTAAATCAATTTACCCATAACAATGTCTGGAACTTAGTTCCCAGACCAGTTTCTAAAATCATTATAGGTACAAAGTGGATGTACATAAACAAAATGAACGAAAATGGTTCAGTTGTGCGCAACAAAGCGAGGCTTGTAGCACAAGGATACATGCAAGAATAAAGAATAGATTACGATGAAACTTATGCACTAGTTGCAAGACTGGAAGGAATCAGAATGTGATAGGATCGATTAACGTATCAAGAGTGTTTAGAAGGGGGTTGAGTGGTGTCCACTTGTTCCCTCAATATAACGCCTTTAGATCTTGCCGGAGGCAAAATGGTAGGGAGATTTACATGAGTCAAGGGAGCTCTTACTTTAGCTGGTGCCTTTTCTTCAGTAACTGAATCATCATGTGGAACAACCTGCAAAGGGATAGCCTGAATAGGTTGTTGGGCAGGTGATTGAGTCAGTCTCTCAGTTGGAATGAATTCCACCGCTGTTATTGGTTTAGTTCTTTGAGTCCTCGGTCTCTTGACAAGCTTAGGAGAAGGAGTTTTCTCCGAATCTGATTCACTGATAATCAGTTTTCGTTTTGCAGTCTTCAATTGGGCCAAAGTTTTGGCCTTCTTGACTGGTGTTGGAGCAGGTGGTTGCGTCCCAACCTCCTGTTTGGTTTTCAAAAACTGTTTCGGAGAAATGTACAGTTTGGTCTTTGGCGGCAAGATGTTTTTGGCAGTGAATACCTTGAACTTTGATGATTTTTCAGCATTGTCAGCTACCAATCCTTTTAGTTTCAGAAGATAACTGATTGGAATAGCAAAGCCTCTTCATTGTTTGGTAGATTGAAGCATATTCCTCAGAATATTGAAAATAATATGCCTCCAGTTAGCTTTCTTCTCTCCCATTATGATGGTCATCACTTGGAATTTTTCAAGAGTAAGGGCAGCATAAGAGCCTGCCTTAGCCAATATGCCCTTCGCCACAATGTCGGCTAATAACTGAATTTCTGATTTCAGCTCTTTCTTTGGATCGGAAACTTTGATTTTGCGCCTATCAGCAGACAGCAAAGATTGCATTTCCTGAATGTCAGATGTTTTGACTTCAGAGAAGCTGACGTACCCATCAGTTGGCAAAGAGAAAATTTCTCCGAATGCCTCTTCAGATAGGATCAACAACTGATCATTGACAGTTACAGAGATACTTCCACCAGTAGTGACAAACCCCTTCAGATAGAATTCATTTACTTCTTTTGGGTATATCTCCTGCGAAGATTGTCCCAAAAACATCCTGAGACCAGCAGATTCAATCTTCAAAAAGACGTTCTTAACTTCAGCTTCTTGAAGTGATAAAACTGAGTCAAAATCAATGGCCATAGCTTTCAACACGTGAGCTGGGATTTGATTCGCCATTTCGAAAGATAAAACGATCTGAAATTCGTAAAAGATAAGCTCTGGAATTAGTATGCTTTTAGGAACTGATTGTATTCGTAAGAAGGAAAATTGAATTGAAGCGGGCATAATACATTTGTACGTGACTGTTCAAATTCGGGACACGTGTCAGTCCATGAAAAAATTTGAATAAAAATGTTTGTAGGTGTGCTGTAAGCGTGTGTGCAAAAAAAAAATGAGCGGTTTAAAATAGGCCACGTTATGAAACTGCAGTCACGTCAGTTGATTTGGAATATAATAAGTTTTTTAATTTGTTAACTTTTGTGAGAAGATTTGTAAAATATCCAGCTGAACAATCAGTTGGGAAACTAATTCATTTCAGTTGAGAATTCACAAACAGTTGTCCTCTCAGTTAACCTCTTCAAAACTGATATTCCCCCTTAATCGGTGCATAGAATAATTAAAGTGACGATATAAAAATAAATTTAAAGGTCGGAAAGATTATCGTTTGCTGAAACGTTGACGGCCCTTCAGCTTCCATGATTTTCGGCTATAAATAGAAGTAACACGATTAGTTTCAGTCATATTGGTGAAAATATTCAAGACAAAAAGTATCATTTCCAATTTGTTGTTGTGTTCTTATTTTCTGCAAAGAATTTTATTAGTAAAACAACATCAATAATAATTTTGAGACAAGTCAATTAAATCAAGAATATTGCAAAAGTTAGAAAACTTAGTCTCGGGTAATGTTTTGGTGAAGATGTCAGCTGCTTGTTGCTCAGTTGAAATATACTCCAGTCTAATGTTCTTCTTCAAAGCATGATCTCTAATGAAGTGGTGCCTGACTTCTATATGCTTGGTCCTTGAGTGAAGAACTGGATTATAGGTGATGACACTTGTGTTCGTATTGTCACAAAATATGGGCGATTCATTTGTAATTACTCCATAATCTCTTAGTTGTTGCTGGATCCAGATCAGTTGTGCACAACAACTACCAGCAGCAAGGTATTCTGCTTCAGTTGTTGAGGTAGCTATGGATGTCTGCTTTTTGCTGAACTAGGAGATCAGTCTGTCTCCTAGAAACTGACAAGATGCACTTGTACTTTTACGATCAAGCTTACATCCTGCATAAGCTGCATCTGAATATCCAACTAAATTGAAAGTAGAGTCTTTAGAATACCATAACCCAACATTTTTTGTACCCTTAAGATATTTCAAAATTCTTTTAGCAGCTGAGAAATGTGATTGCTTAGGATTTGTTTGAAATCTAGCACACAGACAGACAGCAAATACAATATCAGGACGACTGGCAGTTAAGAACAACAATGAACCAATTAAACCTCGATATAATGTCGCCTCAACTGATAGTCCCCCTTGATCAGTGTCCAATTTTACTGATGAGTTCATGGGAGTATTTGCAGCTGAACATGATTCCATGCCAAATTTCTTCAGCAGCTCCTTTGTATATTTAGTTTGACTGATGAATATACCAGTCTCCAGTTGCTTCACTTGCAGTCCAAGAAAGAATGTCAGTTCACCCATCATGCTCATTTCAAACTTATCCTGCATTAGCTTAGCAAACTTTTCGCATAATTTGGGATTAGTTGACCCAAATATGATATCATCAACATAAATTTGAACTAATAAAATGTGATCATTCTTAGCAAATTTGAACAAGGTCTTATCAACTGATCCAACAGAAAAATCATGATCAGTTAGAAATTTTGAAAGAGTTTTGTACCAAGCTCTGGGAGCTTGTTTAAGACCATATAAGGCTTTGTTCAAATGATATACATGATCAGGAAAGCTTGTGATTTACAAAACCTGGGGGTTGTTCAACATATACTTCCTCTTGTAGTTGACCGTTTAGGAATGTACTCTTTACATCCATCTGATAGACCTTGAAGTTCTTGTGTGATGCATAAGCAAGAAAAATTCTGATTGCTTCCAGTCTTGCAACTGGAGCATACATCTCATCATAGTCAATTCCTTCTTCTTGCCTATATCCTTGTGCCACTAATCTTGCTTTGTTGCGTCCAACTGAACCATCCTCGTTCAGTTTATTTCTGTATACTTATTTTGTACCTATAATAGTTTTTGAAATTGGTCTTGGAACTAAGTTCCAGACATTGTTATAAGAGAACTGATTTAGCTCTTCTTGCATTGCATTTACCCAGTTAGGATCAGCTAGAGCTTCATCAGTTTTCTTCGGTTCTAGTTGTGAAACAAAAGCTGAATAGATAAATAAATTTAGCATTTGATTGCGAGTTCTTACTGGATCAGATGGATTTCCTATTACCAGTTCCGGTGGATGTGATTTTCTCCATCTGTACTCAGTATTTGTTGTATAAGCAATTTCTTCAGTTGGTAACTGAACACAGTTTTCAAGTCTCAAATGGTGATTCGTCAACTGGTGTTTGAATGTTATCATTATGCTCTATCAACTGATCATCAGCAACGACTTCTTGCACATCTGATTGATCCAGTACTTCTGGTTCAGGTGTTTGAAGTATGTTTTGATTGCCATGACTTTCATTTTTGTCATCATCTTCCAAACTGATATCTGTAAATCGATCAACTAGCTCAACTTGATAAGTTGGCTTATCAGTTAGTTCAGTTTCATCGAAATCAACATGAGCAAATTCTTCAACATTAGGGTTTTCTTGTTGAAGATTCTATAAAGTATACTAACTGATGAGTATCCAAGAAATATTCCTCCTGCAGATTTAGCATCAAACGCTTTTAAATAATTTTTACCATTATCAAGAATAAAACATCTACAGCTGAATATTTTGAAATAAGTAATTATACTTTTTCTTCCATGCCAGATCTCATATGGTGTTTTCATATGATTCTTATTAATCATTGATCTGTTCTGAGTGTAACATGCAGTGTTTACTGCCTCTGCCCAAAATCTTTGAGAAATACCAGAATCAGCAAGTATCGTTCTAACAGCTTCTTTAAGGGTCCGATTTATCCTCTCAGCTACACCATTTTGCTGAGGAGTTCTGGCTGCTGAGAGCTCATGCTTAATTCCAGCATTTTCTAGGAAATTTGAAAGAGTTTGATTGATGAATTCAGTTCACGATCAGATCTGATTCGATCAATTCCAACTGATTTTTCATTTAAAAGTCTTTTGAAGAGCTTTATTAGTTGCGAAGCAGTATGGTCTTTAGATTTGAGAAAAATAACCCAAGTAAATCTTGAAAAATCATCTACGACTACCAAAGTGTATTTCATTCCTCCTAAGCTCATGACTGGTATAGGACCAAAGAGATCCATGTGCAACAGTTCTAAGCATCGGGATGAAGATTTACAGCCCTTGTTTTTAAAAGAGGATTGTACTTGTTTACCATACTGACATGCTGAGCAAAGTTTTTCTTTTGAAAAGTCTATTTTGGGCAAACTAGTTACGAGTTCATGTTTACTCAGATAGGCAATGGTTTTAAAGTTTAAATGATTTAGTCTCTTATGCCACAACCAGTTTTTAGACTGATTTGGAAGCAATAAAACAAACATGGTGCATAAGTTTGATCATTCCACTGACTTTATATGTGTTTCCACAACGTTTGCCAATTAGTACGATTTCATTAGTTGAAATTTTGACTGAACATGAGTTTTTGTCAAATTGTACTGAGAATCCACTGTCGCATAACTGACTGATGCTAATCAAGTTATACTTCAGGTTTTCTACTAATAGAATATCTTTAAAAGTAAAGTTACCATGGATAAGCTTACCCTTACCCACAGTTCTACCTTTGGAATTGTCCCCGAAGCTGATGTTTGGACCACTGTATTTGATCAGTTGAGATAACGCACTTGCATCTCCTGTCATATGTCGCGAACATCCACTGTCCAAATACCATATTGAGTTCTTGTTTGTACCTGTTACCTGCAATCACACACATAATATAACTTGGTACCCATATCTATTTGGGTCCTGAACTGATTAGTCCCTTAGGAACCCACACTTGGATTAGTCTAACAGACTTTCCAGTAGCTGTATTCCAAATGATTTTTCTCGGCTTTTGTGTGCTTGGTGTGTAGCGTACAGATGATACAATATGTGTTTTAACTTTATTCAACTGATTGTTCAGTCTATATCTCTATTGATTTGGCTTGCAGTTATAGTAATTGAAATATCTATTCGAATAGTTCTTGTGAAACCTCTTTGATGACTGATTTTGTGAATCAGTTGAGAATTTTTGATTATAACCAATCCCATATCTTCTAGCCTTGTTCATATTCTCAGTAGATTGCTCAATCAGTTTACTGGACTCAATTTGTTTTTGTACCACTGTTGTTTTGAAAAAGTGAATGTATTTCCCTTTGTCTATTTTTAGCTTTGGTTGAGTATCATTTGGATACATTTATCCTTGAGTGTTGAACCCTAAACCAGTTTTATCAGAAACTGATTTTTGTGAATTCTGCATCTCATTCAGTGCAGTAGATGACTTGTTCCAAAACTGAATGAGCTCAGTCTGTTTTGAGTTTTCAACAATCAACTTCTGGATTAATGACTGATTTTTGTTTCTCTCTGCTTTTAACTCAGCAATTTCCCTTTTTAGACTCAACCTATCAACTGATTCATCAGTTTTGGTTTTATTGTCTGCGGGATCAGTTTGCTTTGCTTTGATTTTTTCAAATGATGATGCAAGCTTTTGATACTCATTTACCATGTCATGTAGTGTTAGAATGAGTTCTTCTCGTGTGAAATCAGTTGAGCTGAAATCAAATACCTGTTGGCTAGATGATTCTTCTTCTGCATCATTAGCCATCAAGCACTTGACTTCCTCATCATCACTAGAGCTGCATGAGCTTTCTGGTTCTGACTCCTCACTGTCAGTTTCTGCCCATTTAGATTTGTTTTCTTCAGCTAAGAGTACCTCATGTTTCTTTCTAAAGGACTTCTTATCTTCCTTGGGTCCTCTTTTGTGCTCATATGATTTCTTTCTTCTATCAGTTGAGCCTTGACTGTCCTTCTTGGGTTTAGGACAATCAGGAATAAAGTGATCTGATTTGCCACAGTTGTAGCAGGCATTTGATTCATCTTTGGAGCTGTTCCTTTGGTATGGCTTCTGGAAGTTTCCTTGGTTCTTTCTCATGAACCTTTCAAATTTTTTGATGAACAATGACATAGCATCACTGCTCAACTGATTAGCAGATTTCTCGACTGAATTGATTGATTCTGTTCTGATAGCAGCTAGAGCAGTTGTGGCTGCAGGGGTAGATGGTTCTCCTTCTCTGGTCTGCAGCTCAAATTCATAAGCCTTTAAATCAGCAAATAGATCATGAAGTTCTATCTGGTTCAGATCTTTGGACTCCCTCATTGCCATGGTCTTGACATCCCATTCCTTGGGAAGACCTCTCATTATCTTCAGTGCAATCTCTTTGTTGGTTTACACTTTTCCAAGTGCATTTAACTCATTGATGATGCTGCTTACTCTTTCATCATACTCGTACATTGATTCTCCTGCTTTCATTTTGATGTTATCAAACTTTTGAACAGCAACAGAAAGTTTATTTTCTTTGGTTTGATCATTTCCTTCACACAGCTGGATCAGCTTTTCCCAAATTTCTTTGGCTGTCTTACACATCTTTATTTTGCTGAAGTTTACTTTGTCCAGCGTTTTGTACAGAATGTCTTTAGCCACATTATCAAGATTTGCTTTTCTTTTATCTTCAGTTGTCCATTCATCTCTGAGCTTTTCTATTCTTTGTGGTGCCCCTTCTGTTATGGCAACTGCTGTATTTGTTTTTAGAATCTTCATGGGTCCATCAGTTATGACATACCATATGTCATCATCTTGTGCAGCTAAATGAGTCTGAATTCTGATTTTCCAATCATCAAATTCTTCTCTGGAGAACATAGAAATTTTGTTGAATGAAGTCATGCTAGCAAGTTTATAGATCAAAATTATTCAAGAACAAGATTCAACCGCTCTAATACTACTTGATAGGATCGATTAACATATCAAGAGTGTTTAGAAGGGGGGTTGAATAAACACTCAGTTCAGTTTGGTGACAAACTGATTCTCGGAATCTTGCTGGTCAATGACAATCAGTTAAACTAAAGTAGTTGCGGAAAGTAACTGACTGAAAGATAGAATACAAAACTGAAATAAAATGCACAAGGATTGTTTCTGGATGTTCGGAGATTTCAATTACTCCTACGTTACCCCTTCTATCTCAAGGATAGGATTTCCACTAAAAGACTTTGATCGAATACAGGATTTGTACTGACCCACTTCAGTTTGGACTTATCACTGCCAAAAGCTGAAACTCTTAGTATTACAAAATGTTCTCAGTGCGTAACTGATCTTAGCACTATCGAATTTAACGATTATTACAAAGTGCTAGTGAGCTCAAATTGTAGCCTTGACTGCTACGAATAAACCAAGTAAGAGTGAGCTAAGATTTTGGCAGAATAACAGCAAGCTTTGAATAGAGTGATCTTCCTTTTTTCTTTAGCTGTTCTTCTGTCATATTTATAAGCTTCCCTTCCAACGGTAACTTGAGATATATTTGAATCTTTGTATCCGTTGATTGCCACTTCATTATTTCTTGGGCATTGTTTGCTTCATTTATGTAATGCGGCGTCTTAACTGATTTAGCCGAAATGCGTTGTTCTAAGCTGTATTGATTGAAGTGCGGCGTTTCATATTCAGTTGCAGTCTTCTATGTCTCTTTGTCGGTTGAATGTTCTTTCCCGAGACATGTTCAGTTGAAGGATGCTTAGCTTAAAAGCATACGGCTGAATGTATCAACTAATCGGTTTCAAACTGATCAGTTTTCTTTATTAGATCTGCTGATTTCAGTTGTTAAGTCAAGTTGCTGAATATAATTGCGCGTATCAGTTGGTTGATCAGTTTGTCAAACTCCAGAATTTAGATTCCAACAGAATGTTTCTTGCTTATGCCTCATTCAAGAACTTTAAATTCTACCAGATGGACGTGAAGAGTGCATTTCTGAACGGTCAGTTTCAGGAAGAAGTATATGTTGAACAACCATCAGGTTTTGTTAATTACTCTCTTCCTGATCATGTTCATCATTTGAACAAAGCCTTATATGGTTTTAAACAAGCTCCAAGAGCTTGGTATGAAACTATTTCAAAATTCCTAACTGATCATGATTTTACTGTTAGATCAGTTGATAAGACTCTGTTCAAATTTTCAAAAAATGATCACATTTTACTTGTGCAAATATATGTTGATGATATTATTTTTGGGTCAACTAACCCCAAATTATATGAGAAATTTGCGAAGTTAATGCAGGAAAAATTCGAGATGAGTATGATGGGTGAACTGACATTTTTCCTTGGTCTGCAAGTGAAGCAACTGGAAACTGGTACTTTTATCAGTCAGACCAAATATACGAAGGAATTGCTTAAGAAATTTGGCATGGAAACATGTTCAGCTGCAAGTACTCCCATTAGTTCATCAATCAAACTAGACAATGATCAAGGGGGAATATCAGTTGAGACGACACTTTATAGAGGTTTAATAGGTTCATTATTGTACCTAACTGCTAGTCGTCCTGATATTGTATTTGCTGTCTGTATGTGTGATAGATTTAGGCAAATCCTAAGCAATCACATTTTTCAGCTGCCAAACGTATATTGAAATATCTTAAAGGCACACAAAATGTGGGCTTAAGGTATGCTAAGGACTCTTCTTTCAATTTAGTTGGATATTCAGATGCAGATTATGCAGGATGTAATCTAGATCGTAAAAGCACCAGTGGATCATGTCAGTTTCTAGGAGACAGACTGATTTCATGGTTTAGCAAGAAGCAAACATCCATAGCAACTTCCACAACTGAAACAGAATATCTTGCTTCTGGCAAGCTGCTATGCCCAACTGCTCTGGATTCAGCAACAACTGAAAGACTATGGAGTCATTGCAAAAGAATCAACAATCTTTTGTGATAATACAAGCACGATTGCAATTACATACAATCCAGTTCTTCACTCTAGGACAAAGCATATCGATGTCAGGCATCACTTCATCAGAGATCATGCTCTGATGAAAGCAATCAGACTGGAATATATACCAACTGAACAACAAGAAGTTGACATTTTCACCAAACCTCTACCAGAGACTAAGTTTTCTTATTTTCGCAATATTCTTGGTTTAATTGATTTGTCTTAATTATATCAATTTTTATGTTGACTTATGTCAGTTATTGTTTATTCAGTTAGTTAACATCAGTTAATAACTATTCAGTTATTCATTATCAGTTAGTTAACTATTTGTCAACTGATATCAGTTCATTCATGCAGAAAAGGAAAGAGCAATGAATCGAAACAACTATTTTATTGATAAAATCTCATCCAAGTTACACGATTCAGTTATCTTTCAGTGGCATCTTGCCAAAGGGACAACCAGTTAGAGAATTTATGATAGTTAACTCTTCTGAAGCTTTCTGAAGAAGAGATCTTTTCCAGCACATTCCACTCCTTCATAAGCATCAGATGAATAAGACATTCATCAGTGAAGATCGGAAGTATGGACGACTTCAATACGCCTCTTATACTTTCTAGCAGTTGCTCTCTGCTTGTCAGTAGAAACTAATCCATCACGGTGAATTGTCTGAAGCTCATGTACTTTGGTCCAAGTGGAAATGACCTTTAACCAGACGAGTTCCTCGATAGTTTTCTTCAAACTAACCTTTAACCAGACGAATTCCTCGATAGTTTTCTTCACACTCTCCAAACGGCGGAGTGTTGATGCAGAAAAAGGGACGTTGGAAACTGCTTGAACTATCCATCGATGTTTAAATGTTTTTATGTAATGAATTTGCTCTTATTTATAGACAGACTGTTATTGAAGAAATAGAAGAAGATGGAGAGACACTAGTCAACTGAAAGCATTTGACCTGTTCAGACTAAGCTTCTCTTACCCTTTCTTTTATTTATATGCATTTATTGAGGGGGAATATCGAATATAAATGGTTAACTGATAAGAAAATAGTCAGTTGGTCTTCAACTGAACAGACTCAGCTTTCAACTGATCACTCAGTTGCTGACCTAACTGATCTTCTCCAGTAAGTTAACTAATTAATCGATAAATATTCCATAAAAAGTGATGTGACTGATTAATACGCATTGATGTCTTTCAATGAATAATATTTTGAAACGTGGACCCACGTAGTCCTTATATATTCTGCACACGATTTCATCACACGTACACATGTTTTTCTTCAAATTACCTTGGACTGACACGTGTCCAAAATTTTAACAGTCACATACATATGTACTTGTCCCCGCTTCATTTCAGTTCTTCTTTATGAGCATTTCATTCTACAGAGCAAACCAATACACATAGCTTTCTTTCTCGCAGATAACCAAATCAGTCAAGAAAACAAAGAAGACAATCAAACACAAACTGATTGTCAGTGAAACTGATTCTGAGAAGACTTGTAATGACCCTAAAACTCCTTGCTTGAAAATTTGCGGAAAATTAAAAAGTTTTCTTTTATAATAAATGGAGTGCCTCAACCATAAAATCAACTGATGAATCAAGTTCAATGTTTTAAAAAAAATATAACAGCGGAAGAAAATAAAGTTTGCCAAAAATAACAATTCAAAGAATGTCAAATAACTGGTAAAAATGTTTGAGCATAAAATGACAGGTGCTGAAACTGAGGTCCTCGGGTGCCACTACTGCCGACCCAAGCTGGCTCACTGGTCCCCGCCCTCGGCCCTGGCCTCAACAGTACCTACAACAATCAAGTCTAGTGAGCCTAAAGACTCAGCATGCAAATATCGTAGGTAACGAGTAAATACTGAAGTAAAATGTGCATGGGATAAAATATCATGTCATGAGGCATACTGAAAATAACTTGTACTGAGCAATTATAATGTGTATAACTGAACTGAAATCATAGTAAAAATGTTTGCTCCTTGGAGCCCTGTACTGAAATAACTGGTAAAAATTTTCTGTTGAGATTATGGTCTACGCCTGTGGCCCCTGCACTGAACTGAACTGATCGGTAACTGGCTACCAGGGAGTAACAAACTGAACTGAGCTGACCGGTCACTGGCGACCGGGTGGTACCAAACTAAACTGATCGGTCACTGGCGACCGTATAAAATAATGCTCCCATAATTCTGAATTGACCACAAGCCATATCGCATAAATCTCAAAAATAAGTATTTTCTATTTTCATGCACGTAATATAACTAAATGACATAATGAAAATATCCTGTATATTTTACCAACTGGATTGGATCGTTCTCAGGCTCGCTGCAACCTAAATATACCAAGAAAAATATGCAATAACTTATACTTGACCAAACTATGCAATTAAGTTTGAAAATGCGACAATTACGTCTAACGACTTCGTATTTAATCATGACTCCGAACCAACCCGAACCGACACTGAACCGACGTATAGTCATGATTAAAATACGCTTAAAAGTATGAAATAATGCTCCTAAAATGATGAGGGTCGAAATCTAAGTGAAATGGAGGCCAAAACAAGAAACGCTCTTTCGAGAGTCAATTTGGCACATCGCACCGTAAATTCTCGTACGACCTAAAAAATGATCCGAATCACAAACGGTCAAAAACACGACCTTCCTAACTTGATGAGACACTGTCCAGTCCAACGCCACAGACTAAAAGCCAACCAAGAACTCAAACAAGCCTCCAAACCAACACAGCAACTTGCTGTAAATTTCCAGCAGCTATACCATCGCCTATCTTGTGTTGTTTTCGCGACTACCGGCCATTGGTGCGTGAACCACCTACCAGAGACTTTTACCAACATCCCAAGGAATGATTTGAACCATGGCTAAGGGCCCTAGGCCAGCCACAATCCTCACCATTCCAGCAACCAACCAAAAGCTCTTACCGAGGGCCCTCATGCGTGCGTGTGTGGTGTTGTGCTTCGCTTGCTGTCTCGACTCATTCCAGTGGCCATTGATTGACCATGGCACGATCTAGACATCTAGGGGCATGGTATGAATCGTGGCTAAGGGCCATAGGCCAACAAAGATCCACACCAAACCAACCAACTCGAAGTACATGTGCTGTCAAAACCGAAGGGGCCGAGAGGGGAGGGGGCTGTTCTTGATGTTTTATGTAAAAACCGATGAGCCATGGACCAAGCCACCAAAAGGGCGACTTAGTCACGTCTTATACATACTAGGGGAGTGATCTAACCATGGCTATAGACCATTGGGGTAGCCAAGATCATATTCAATCCCTTGACAGAAAAATCTGAAATTTCGAAGCACAAAATGGCAGTGGAGGAATGCTGCTGTCATTTTCGGTTCCATCATGCATGGGGCTGATTTGAACGGACCAACATGGTCCTAATGCACCCTATTACGTGTCTAGATGTTGCCTTGGGAGCCTGGAGTCGAACCATCCACCTGAAACCACTAAACAAGAGGAAACGTGAAACTTGCCAAGGAAAGTCAAAAAAATCTGCACCATGGTTTCGAAAATATTTGGACATGCATCTCGATTTTTTTTTTCTTGATTAAACATGATCACATACTGAAAAATAATTGCTAATATGACTTGATTAAGGTTTGAAAGAATCTAGACATGCCTTGGTTATCGTTTGAAATAAAAACGAAAAGAATACGACGACTCGGCGCGGAGGAGGTGGAGCGCTTCTTTCCTTTTCTTTCTTGCTCTCTACTTTTCTCTCTTATTCTAGGCTGTGAAGGTCACGATTTTTAATCTGAAATGGATGCTGATTTCGGTGATGGAGGAGGGGATTAAGTAGTTGGGGGAGTGAGGGGAGATCCCATAATAAAGGGATACAAAGGGTGACCAAGTCTACCATTCTTTTGAATTTTGAATTCTAGTTTGATATCAAATGATTTGTTGGTGCATGTTGGGGTGAGGTGGCCGATCCATTACCATCTAGACTAGGTGAGGATAAGGTTGATCATTAATTAAATGGTGCTCCCAAAAATAAAAGAATTATCCTCCTAATTAAATACAAAGAAAGGGTCAAATGTGTTGGGTTGGCAAGGGATAATCTAGCAACTAAGGGAGGCCAAAAATTCACTAATAAATGGAGGGGAAATGTTGATTATCTAGTAAATTAATAACCCTTAAAAGCCTCACTAATCCTTTAAATAATTTAGTGAATTAACCCTTAATTATTGGAACTTAAATGAACTTATTTCTTAATCACCTCAAGTAATTAAATTAAATCCTCAAAACATCCTTTTTAACTTAAATGAACTTACTTGCTAGCTAAATTAACTTCTGGAAATATTTCTCGAATCTTAAATTCTATCTCAAAACTCCAACTCCAGTCCGGCCTCACTGAAATAACTGAAAAATCAAACTACTGCAATGAAATAATAAAATAATTAACTTCAAAGAAATGCATTAAAATAATCATGCAATGAAGTCAATTTAATTTTAAAAATCTAGAATTATGCATGGCTTATACGTAGACTGATTTACGGGTTCTACAATCCTTCCCCCCTTAAAAGAAATTTCGTCCTCTAAATTAGAACTCACCGAATAACTCAGGGTATTGACTTCTCATCTCTGGCTCAGACTCCCACGTAGCTTCCTCCTCTGAATGGTTGAGCCATTTGACTTTGACACGCTTAACCAACTTGTTCCGAAGTTTCTTCTCCTGCCGGTCTAGGATCTGCACTGCTCTCTCCTCATAAGACAGGTTCGGAGTAAGTTGCAACGGCTCAAAGTTCAGCACATGCGAAGGGTTCGCCATGTCCTTTCTCAGCATGGAGACGTGAAAGACATTGTGTACTCCGGCCAGATTCGGCGGAAGAGCCACACGATAGGCAAGCGTCCCAACTCTGTCGAGGATCTCAAACGGTCCAATGAATCTCGGACTGAGCTTCCCTTTCTTCCCAAATCTCATGACACACTTCATAGGTGCCACTTTCACAAAAACATGATCGCCCAATGCAAACTCTAAGTCTATCCTCCGCTGATCGGCATAACTCTTCTGTCGGCTCTGAGCAGTCCTCATCATATCACGGATCCTGACTACTACATCTGCTGCCTGCTGAACAATCTCTGGACCCAACTCTGCTCTCTCTCCTACTTCATCCCAATGAACAGGAGATCTGCACTTGCGGCCATAAAGTGCTTCATACGGAGCCATACCTATAGACGACTGGAAGCTTTTGTTATAGGTGAACTCAACCAATGGTATGTTCGACTCCCAACTCCCTGAGAAATCAATGACGCAAGCGCGAAGAAGATCCTCAAAAATCTGAATAACTCGCTCCGACTGCCCATCTGTCTGCGGATGGAAATGTGCTAAACAGCAACTTCGTACCCAAAGTCGAATGCAAACTCTTCCAAAATGAGGAAGTAAATCTGGGATCTCTGTCAGATACGATCGAAACTTGAATACCATGGAGTCGGGCTATCTCTCGGATATACAGCTCTGCATACTGAACCATGGTGAAAGTCGTCTTAATAGGCAAGAAGTGCGCTGATTTGGTAAGACGATCTACAATCACCCAGATAGCATTCGATCCTATGGGTGACCTCGGCAATCCGGTCACAAAGTCCATGGTAACATTCTCCCACTTCCACTCGAGAATAGGGAGAGGCTTGAGCAAACCTGCTGGTATCTGATGCTCGGCCTTCACTAACTGGCAGGTCAGACACTCGGACACAAAACGTCTGATGTCCTTCTTCATACCAGGCCACCAATACAATAGCTGCAGATCCTTGTACATCTTCGTACTCCCTGGATGAATAGAGTATGGCGACATATGGGCTTCTGATAAGATATCTGCTCGGATAGAATCACTACTAGGAACCCATATCCTGTCTCGGTATCTCACAATACCATCACTGATTGAATACAAGACACTGCCCTTGGCTTCATCTCTCTTCTTCCACTGTGCCAATTGCTCATCTGCTGACTGACCACTGCGAATACGGTCCAAAAGGGAAGACTGAATGGTTAAGGTAGATAGACGAGGAACTCTACCTCGAGGATAAGTCTCGGGATCAAACCTTTGTATCTCAAACTGAAGAGGTTTTTGAATCGTCAAATGAGCCATCACTGCGACTTTTCTGCTCAATGCATCTGCAACTACATTACCTTTACCCGGGTGGTAGCTAATGTCACAATCGTAGTCTTTCACAAGCTCCAACCAACGCCTCTGACGCATGTTCAGCTCCTTCTGCGTAAAGAAATACTTGAGGCTCTTGTGGTCGGTAAAGATCTGGCATTTCTCTCCATACAGATAGTGCCTCCAAATCTTCAAGGCAAAAACTACGGCCGCCAATTCTAGATCCTGGGTAGGGTAGTTCTTCTCGTGGATTTTCAGCTGTCGAGAAGCATACGCTATCACTCTCCCATGCTGCATCAGAACTGCACCTAAACCAAGCTTTGAAGCATCTGTATAAAGGACAAACTCGCCGGGCCCTGATGGCATGGCCAAAACTGGTGCTGAGATAAGAGCTTGCTTCAAAGTATCGAAGCTCTTCTGACACTCCTCGCTCCAAACAAATTTCACATTTTTCTTGGTCAGTGCTGTGAGTGGAACTGCAATCGAAGAGAATCCCTTAATGAACTTCCGATAATATCCTGCTAAGCCAAGAAAACTGCGGATCTCTGATGCATTCTGAGGCACAACCCAATCTCTGACTGCTGCAACTTTTGCTGGGTCTACCTCAATACCACTGCTAGAAACGATGTGGCCTAAGAACGCCACCTTCTCTAACCAGAATTCGCATTTACTGAACTTTGCGAATAATTTGTGCTTCTGCAATGTCTGCAACACTGTGGTCAGATGTCTGCTGTGCTCCTCCCGACTCTTGGAGTAGACAAGAATGTCATCTATGAACACTATCACAAACTGGTCGAGGTATGGCTGAAATACGCGATTCATGAGATCCATGAAGATCGCTGGCGCATTCGTCAGTCCGAACGGCATCACAAGGAACTCGTAGTGGCCATAACGAGTCCTAAAAGCAGTCTTGGAAACATCAGCATCTCTCACTCTCAACTGGTGATAACCAGAGCGCAGATCAATCTTGGAGAAAATCGAAGCTCCCTGCAACTGGTCAAACAGATCCTCAATCCTCGGAAGTGGGTATTTATTCTTCACTGTAACCCTGTTCAACTCCCGATAGTCAATGCAAAGCCTCATCAAGCCATCCTTCTTTTTCACAAATAAGACCGGCGCGCCCCATGGTGAAAAGCTCGGGCGAATGAACTCCTTGTCGAGAAGTTCCTGAATCTGCTTCTTAAGCTCTGCCATCTCTGTCGGTGCTAGTCGGTACGGCGCTTTGGATATCGGAGCCGTACCTGGCATAAGCTCAATGGAAAACTCCACCTCTCTCTCGGGTGGCATACTAGAGACATCTTCGGGAAAAACGTCTAAGAAATCTCTGACAATCGGAACATCTGAGGCTGACTGGCTGGGTTCTTCGGGGACAGATAAAAAGGTCGCTAGAAATGCCCGACACCCTCTATGCATGAGCTTCCTGGCCTGAACATAAGGAATAATGCGCGGTAAAGGAAAGTACATGTCCGGCTCAAATAAGAACTGCTCCATTCCAGGCGGTCGGACAAGAACAGATCTCCGCTGGAAGTCTATCAACACTCTGTTCCTCAATAGCCAGTCCATCCTTAGGATAATGTCAAATTCCGGCATCGGTAGCACAATCAGATCCGCATAAACAAGATTACCGTGCAGCTCAAGGTCTATATCTCGGATAACATTGGTGGCTGCCATCTCCTCGCCTGATGGCAACACTACTGAAAAGGCTATGACTAGCTCAATGGTCTTGATCTTGAGAAAGTTTGCAAAGACCTCCGAAAGAAACGAGTGAGTGGCCCCTGAATCTATCAAGGCCTTGGTAGCGGAACCAGATATAAAAATTCTCCCTGAAAGAGCAGAGCTCTAAGTTGAATCCAGTAGCTACAAGAACTAAACTTATAGACATGCAATGGTCAAAGTTCTTCTAACTTAAATCTCCAAAATACTACTGAGTAGAGCATGCAATCCTATCACAGTTCTAAGTTCAATCTTAATCCTTATTCCCAAAACACGGAAATTCAAATAATAACTTAAAGTTTAAAGGTACCTGTCAACAACATAGTCTCCGGGTTGGTTTTCGCGGCATGGAGAGCAAAAACTCTGCCTTGGGTAGGCAGATTCCTCTGAGGGCACTGCAGCAACATGTGGTCTGGACTGCCACACTTAAAACACTTTCTTGAGCAAGACATACATGCTCCAGGATGGCGGCGTGAGCACTTGGGACAGACTGGGTGCTCATAAGTCCTCGGGGCTGGGCGTCCCCGCTGCTGCTGCGGCTGCTGTTGGCCTCTGTTTCTAGGCGGTCCATGAAAAGGCCTCTTGTTCTGCTGCTGATGTTGATGAGGAGGAGGGCGGTGTGGTACCTGGACTGGGCGCTTGCCCTGGCGATCCCTCTCGATATCCCGCAGATCCTGTTCTGCGGCTAGGGCTTTGGAGACAGCAATCTCATAAGTAGCAGGGTCAGACACCCTAACATCCCGGCGCAAGATCGGCCGTAGACCCACCAGGAAATGCATCAACTTGGCTTTGGTATCATTCGCGATCAAGGGCACAAAATGATAGCCCCCTCTCGAACTTACGGATGAACTCCGTAACCGTCATGTCTCCCTGTCTCAGGCTCATGAACTCAGTGGTCAACCTGGTGCGCACTTCCTCGGCAAAATATTTGGAGTAGAAAGCCTCCGTGAAGCGAGTCCATGACAGTGTAGCCAAGGTCAGGGCTACCGACGCTCCTTCCCACCATAAGCGGGCGTCTCTAGTGAACAGATAGGTGGCACATCGGATTCGGTCTGCATCTCCCAGCTCCATAAACTCGAAGATGACCTCGAGGGATTTGATCCATCCCTCGGCAATCATGGGGTCAGACGTCCCAGAGAACTCCTTCAGACGCATCTTCATGAATCGTTCGTAAACAGCCTCGGGCCCTGTCGGCCTAGTCACCATAGCATTGTTCCCCGCAAACTGTGCGAAGAACTGCGTCATCCCAGCTAGCATCTGGGCACTCATGTCAGGTGGGGGCGGTGGTGGAGGTGGAGGAGGAGGAGGTGTCTGTCTCTCTTGTCTCTGATCGTCATCGTCCTCGCGACGGTGCTCGCCACTACTTCTCGGGCGTCCTACTTGATGTCTAGGGGGCATACTGTTCCAACATAACCCATACGTAACTAACATACATAATTCCATAATTTATTTTTTTTATGAACACTGAAATACTGAAAATCTGGTCGAAATTATTTCATGGAAGCATGCTGACAAAATAATTTATGCTTTAAATAAAATGCTGAAATGTAAAACTTACAGACCGAAGGCATGGCTTCGTGAGCTTCTCGTGGTCAGTAGTAGTGTAACCCCATACAGAACCACCGCTCTGATACCAATTGTAATGACCCTAAAACTCCTTGCTTGAAAATTTGCGGAAAATTAAAAAGTTTTCTTTTATAATAAATGGAGTGCCTCAACCATAAAATCAACTGATGAATCAAGTTCAATGTTTTAAAAAAAATATAACAGCGGAAGAAAATAAAGTTTGCCAAAAATAACAATTCAAAGAATGTCAAATAACTGGTAAAAATGTTTGAGCATAAAATGGCAGGTGCTGAAACTGAGGTCCTCGAGTGCCACTACTGCCGACCCAAGCTGGCTCACAGGTCCCCGCCCTCGGCCCTGGCCTCAACAGTACCTACAACAATCAAGTCTAGTGAGCCTAAAGACTCAGCATGCAAATATCGTAGGTAACGAGTAAATACTGAAGTAAAATGTGCATGGGATAAAATATCATGTCATGAGGCATACTGAAAATAACTTGTACTGAGCAATTATAATATGTGTATAACTGAACTGAAATCATAGTAAAAATGTTTGCTCCTTGGAGCCCTGTACTGAAATAACTGGTAAAAATTTCTGTTGAGATTATGGTCTACCCCTGTGGCCCCTGCACTGAACTGAACTGATCGGTAACTGGCTACCGGGGAGTATCAAACTGAACTGAGCTGACCGGTCACTGGCGACCGGGTGGTACCAAACTGAACTGATCGATCACTGGCGACCGTATAAAATAATGCTCCCATAATAGTGAATTGACCACAAGCCATATCGCATAAATCTCAAAAATAAGTATTTTCTATTTTCATGCACGTAATATAATTAAATGACATAATTGAAAATATCCTGTATATTTTACCAACTGGATTGGATCGTTCCCAGGCTCGCTGCAACCTAAATATACCAAGAAAAATATGCAATAACTTATACTTGACCAAACTATGCAATTAAGTTTGAAAATGCGACAATTACGTCTAACGACTTCGTATTTAATCATGACTCCGAACCAACCCGAACCGACACTACACCGACGTATAGTCATGATTAAAATACGCTTAAAATTATGAACTAATGCTCCTAAAATGATGAGGGTCGAAATCTAGGTGAAATGGAGGCCAAAACAAGAAACGCTCTTTCGAGAGTCAATTTGATACATCGCACCGTAAATTCTCGTACGACCTCAAAAATGATCCGAATCACAAATGGTCAAAAAAAAAACCTTCCTAACTTGATGAGGCACTGTCCAGTCCAAGGCCACAGGCTAGAAGTCAACCAAGAACTCAAACGAGCCTCCGAACCAACACAGCAACTTGCTGTAAATTTCCAGCAGCTATACCATCACGTATCTTGTGTTGTTTTCGAGACTACCGGCCATTGGTGCGTGAACCACCTACCAGAGACTCTTACCAACATCCCAAGGAATGATTTGAACCATGGCTAAGGGCCCTAGGCCAGCCACAATCCTCACCATTCCAGCAACCAACCAAAAGCTCTTACCGAGGGCCCTCATGCGTGCGTGTGTGGTGTTGTGCTTCGCTTGCTGTCTCGACTCGTTCCAGTGGCCATTGATTGACCATAGCACGATCTAGACATCTAGGGTCATGATATGAATCGTGGCTAAGGGCCATAGGCCAACCAAGATCCACACCAAACCAACCAACTCGAAGTACATGTGCTGTCAAAACCGAAGGGGCCGAGTGGGGAGGGGGCTGTTCTTGATGTTTTATGTAAAAACCGATGAGCCATGGACCAAGCCACCAAAAGGGTGACTTAGTCACGTCTTAGACATTCTAGGGGAGTGATCTAACCATGGCTATAGACCCTTGGGGTAGCCAAGATCAGATTCAATCCCTTGACAGAAAAATCTGAAATTTCGAAGCACAAAATGGCAGTGGAGGAATGCTGCTGTCATTTTCGGTTCCATCATGCATGGGGCTGATTTGAATGGACCAACATGGTCCTAATGCACCCTATTACGTGTCTAGATGTCGCCTTGGGAGCCTGGAGTCGAGCCATCCACCTGAAACCACTAAACAAGAGGAAACGTGAAGCTTGCCAAGGAAAGTCAAAAAAATCTGCACCATGGTTTCGAAAATATTTGGACATGCATCTCGATTTTTTTTTTCTTGATAAAACATGATCACATACTGAAAAATAATTGCTAATATGACTTGATTGAGGTTTGAAAGAATCTAGACATGCCTTGGTTATCGTTTGAAATAAAAACGAAAAGAATACGACGACTCGGCGCGGAGGAGGTGGAGCGCTTCTTTCCTTTTCTTTCTTGCTCTCTACTTTTCTCTCTTATTCTAGGCTGTGAAGGTCACGATTTTTAATCTGAAATGGATGCTGATTTCGGTGATGGAGGAGGGGATTAAGTGGTTGGGGGAGTGAGGGAAGATCCCATAATAAAGGGATACAAAGGGTGACCAAGTCTACCATTCTTTTGAATTTTGAATTCTAGTTTGATATCAAATGATTTGTTGGTGCATGTTGGGGTGAGGTGGCCGATCCATTACCATCTAGACTAGGTGAGGATAAGGTTGATCATTAATTAAATGGTGCTCCCAAAAATAAAAGAATTATCCTACTAATTAAATACAAAGAAAGGGTCAAATGTGTTGGGTTGGCAAGGAATAATCTAGAAACTAAGGGGGGCCGAAAATTCACTAATAAATGGAGGGGAAATGTTGATTATCTAGTAAATTAATAACCCTTTAAAGCCTCACTAATCCTTTAAATAATTTAGTGAATTAACCCTTAATTATTGGAACTTAAATGAACTTATTTCTTAATCACCTCAAGTAATTAAATTAAATCCTCAAAACATCCTTTTTAACTTAAATGAACTTACTTGCTAGCTAAATTAACTTCTGGAAATATTTCTCGAATCTTAAATTCTATCTCAAAACTCCAACTCCAGTCCGGCCTCACTGAAATAACTGAAAAACCAAACTACTGCAATGAAATAATAAAATAATTAACTTCAAAGAAATGCATTAAAATAATCATGCAATGAAGTCAATTTAATTTTAAAAATCTAGAATTATGCATGGCTTATACGTAGACTGATTTACGGTTCTACAAGACTCCCAATCCAAAAGTCACCAAGAAGCCCAGGACGCTCAAGACCAAACCAGCAGCTATTCTGAGAACCATCCCAACTGAAAGGCTGATGAAATTTGGAGCTGAACAGCCAATCAAGGCTACTCCTTTGAGAGCTATACCAGTAGAATCTTCAACTGAAGTTCAGTTACTCTTCCTGCTACTCAACAAAAGAAGACTATCACCGAATCTGGTGATAAGAAGAAAATTGTTGGAGTTAAATCTCCAGTGATCACTATCTCTGGCCCAACTCCTTTACCATTTGCCAGACCGAAGGGGATAGTGATTAGAGAAATGATTGATGCAAGTGCATCAGGACTGAGTATTCCTCATTCTCTGACTGACCCAAAGGGAAAGGGCAAAATGACAGAAGAGCCCAGACCTACAAACACAATTCAAACTCACATTGACCTAATCTGGAAAGAGGTCAATGAGTTTTCTGAGACTAAGCTAAAGTCTTATGATGAATGGGTCAGGTTTAGGACTGAAGTGTTTGCCAGACAACTACAGAAGAAATCAGTTTTGAAGAAATTTATTGACCTGGAAACTATAGTCCTTAAATTGGTCAAAGCGGCCTCAGTTGTTCAAGCTTTACAGAGGAAGAAGTACTTCTTTGATCAAGTACATGCAAACAAGTTAAGACAAATGATTGTTCATCTACGCCAAAATTTTGATCCCACCAGTCCAATTGCCTTTAATGACAAAGTAGTTCATAATCAACTGGACTCGGATCTTATAACACTGCAGATGGAGATTAAACATTTGGAACTGGATCAAGAACTAACTATTCCAGCAGATTCCCAAAATCTTTCACCAGAAGAGCAAGCTGAACAATCAGTTCAACCGCAAGAGCCATCCCAGGAACCAGTTGCTGAATCTTCTGAGCAAGTAACTGCTTCTTCTTCAAAGGATGCGCAAGTGTCAACTTCTGCTCCTCAATCCTCAACTGTAGAACTTCAACTTTATACTGATGCTGAATTATCATTGGCAAACATCGACGAAGTTATTAAATCAATTGCCACTGATATTCAGCTGATTATTATAAAAGCAGTTGAAGAACAAATCGCAACTGAAAAACCATCCGAACAGACTATTTTGCAACCAGCTGAAGAGCCAGTTCAGTTGCCTGCCACGACTGAACATGCAGTTTTCACAGAAACTGAAGAGGCCCAGCTGCACTCGATACAAACTGAAGAGGTTCCAGCTGAAGAGCCAATCACAGTTTCAGTTGTTCAACCAACTGAAGAACCAGTCTTCGTATCAGCTGAGCAACCAACTGAAGAACAAACTACTGTCTCAGCTGATCAACAGACTGAAGAACCTTCAAGAACCACTGTTGTTCCGAATATCTCTTCTCCTCCACAGCTTCAACAGGAAGTCATTCCAGAAGATGTTCCAGAAATGGTTGGTGCTATGACTGAATCAACAGACAGGGCCATGGTGATCTTTAATAAAGAAAATGAGCAGAAACCAGAATCCTCTGGAGTTATGTCTCCTGACATATCAATGGCTACTGACACAACGATAGAAGATATTCAGCTCAACCTTATCCAAGTAAGTTCTTTTATTGTTGAAGTCAAGACAACCCAACTAGAGCATAATTTGAAGATTGACTCCATTAAGGAGAATACCTTCAAAAGTTTACAAAAGATCACAACGGATGTCACTAACCTGTTCTTCCAAATGGAACAAATACGGAAAGACAGGGCATCGACTGAAGCTCAAATCCATACTCAAGCAATGTTCAACAAACGTTTGATTATTTGGAAAATGTTGTCACTAAGATAATGGATCTGATACAAGAGCAGTTAATGAATGCATTGTCAAATGTCAACTCAGAAGTCTGTATTTTATCCAGAAAGGTTGATACATTTGACAAAAAAGGGGAAGAAGCAGAAGAAGATCAGCAGAAGCTATCTAAGAAGAGACCCAGTCAACCAACTGATCAAAAACCAACTGATAAAAGAGCTATGAAATAGAAGATCAGTTAGAGGTTGAAGTATTTTGGCAGATTCTGAAGATTATTTTAGTCAGTTAGAAAACTTTTTTATTCTTTCATTCTTTGTACGAATCTGTACAATGAAAGAGTTGTCAATAAAAGGTTATTTTATCTACAATAAGTTCAGTTGTTCAGTTCATATTTTATAAGTTTTGTCAAACACAAAAAATGAGAAAATTGTTGGAAACTGAATTTCGGAAGTTTTACAAACTGAGCATTTAAAAGATTGAACTAACTGATCAAAAAAACTGATAGTAACTAATCTAAAATATGCAAACTATCGGTTGCCCATAACTGAAGATTAATGCGAAGGCAACTGAACTAGCTGACTGAACTACGCAGACAACTGACTAATTAGTTGAAAACTGATCAGTTGATACAAACAGTTGTGAGCTTATCAGCTATAGCCTATCAGCTGATATTTAAGCTGTACACATCATCAGTTAAGGAAAAAGACGTTCAACCGACAACTGTAATAAAGCAGACTGCAACTAGTAGTGGGATCACCGCATTTCAGAAAAGCTGCAGTGTACGACTGTCAGAAGAATGTTGACGTGACAAACAACGGATATAAAGATTCAAATTGCATTCAATATTACTGTTGGAGGCAAAGCCTGTAAATAACAGAGAAGAGCAGCTGAGAAAAACTCTCGAACAAATTTTGAATCATCCCGATCGATAAATTATCAACCGAGCTGTTACTCTGTTGAAATCTTTGCAAACTTCAAAGCTCACGCTTATTATATACATTTATAGCATTCAAGGCTATACTTCGAACTTACAAGCACAAACTGATATTGTTGTAATACTTGATCTTGAAAAGATCAGTTGTGCTAAGTTATTTCAGTCCAGTTGAGTACTGTACACCGTTTTGTAACTTAGTCTCAGTTTGACATTGTTAAGTCCAAAACTGAAGTGGGTCTATACAACTCTTTGTATCGATCAAAGTCTTTAATGAATATCCTATCTTTGTGATAGAAGGGGTGACGTACGAGTGATTGAAATCTCCGAACATCCGTAAAATCTTGTGTGTTCTTATTTCAATTTTATTCTATCTATCAATCAGTTTATTTCCGCACTTTTATAGTTAACTGATTGATATCGACTAACAAGATTCCCGAGTTTCTGTTTATCACTAAACTTACTCAATATTCAAAAAGGTTGTGAAAATCATCAGTGTTTATTCAACCCCCTCTTCTAAACACTCTTTCACCTTCCAACCGATCCTATCAGACTTAATGCTCTCCCATTCAATATAGCCTAAACCCTTATGTTTGACATTATTCTTAAAATTTGCATTCTCTTCATGTTGGGCTTCTCGTTGATAATGTTCATATACCGTGCTATACCAGAAAAAGTTCATCATTTTAGATTTTTTTTTTGCCTAGACTATAAGGTCCAAAAATTAAGACGACGTTGTGAAGGGGCCTAAAACTCCTTTCTTGAAATTTGCGAAAAATTAAAAATTTTCTTTTTAAAAGAACTTAAATGGCCTCATTCATAAAATCACTGGTGAATCAAGTTCAATATTTCAAAATATTGCAGCGGAAGAAAATTAAAGTTTTGCCAACAACAACGATTTAAAAATATCCAACGACTGATAAAATTGTTTGCGGAAAAAAATAACAACTGCTGCTCTGAGATCCTCGGATGCCACTACTGCCGACCTAAGCTGGCTCACTGGTCCCCGCCCTCGGCCCTGGCCTCATCAGTACCTACAACAATCAAGTCTAGTGAGCCTAAAGACTCAGCATGCATATATCGCAGGTAACGAGTAAAAATCTGAATTAAAATATGCATGAGTTAACATTTCCTGTCCTGAGGCATACTGAAAATAATCTGTACTAAGCAATTATAATACGTGCATAACTGAACTGGAAATCACTGTAAAAATATTTGCTCCTTGGAGCCTGTACTGAAATATCTGGTAAAATTTTCTGTTGAGATTATGTTTTACGCCTGTGGCCACTGCACTAAGCTGAACTGATCGGTAACTGGCTACCGGGGAGGCTGAAACTGAACTGAGCTGGCCGGTCACTGGCGACCGGGTGGTACCATACTGAACTGATCGGTCACTGGCGACCGTATAAAATAACACTCCCACATAGTGAATGAACCACAAGCCATATCGCATAAATCTCAAAAATAATCATTTTCTATTTAATGCACGTAAAATAATTAACTGGCATAATGAAAATGTCCCGTAATTTTACCAACTGGATTGGATTGGATCATTCACAGGCTCGCTGCAACCTAACTGTGCCATAAAAAAATATGCAATAGCTTAAACTTGACCAACTACGCAATTTACGTTCAAAAGATGCGACTATGACGCCTAATGACTTCGCATTTAATCATGACTCCGAGCCAACTTGAACCGACACTGAACCGACGTATAGTCATGATTAAAATACACTGAAAAATCATAAAATAATGCTCCTAAAATGATAGGGTCGAAATCTAGGTGGAATGGAGGCCAAAACACGAAACACTCTTTCGAGAGTCAACTTGGCACATTGCACCGTAAATTCTCGTACGACCTCAAAAATGATCCAAATGACAAACGGTCAAAAACATGACCTTCCTAACTCAATGAGGCACTGTCCAGTCCAAGTCCATGGGCTAAAAGCCAACCAAGAACTCGAACGAGCCTCTGAACCAACACAGCAACTTGCTGTAATTTCCAGCAGCTGCGCAACTACAAGACTTGCGTTGGTTTCGAGACTATCGGCCATTAGGGGAGTGAACCACCAACCAAAGACTCTTACCAACATCCCAAGGAATGATTTGAACCATGGCTAAGGGCCCTAGGCCAGCCACAATCCGCATCACACCATAACTCAACCGAAGGGTCCAACCGAGAGCATCTTGAATGCGTGTGTAGTTTTTATGCTATGATCGATGTCTTGCGTCATTCCAGTGGCCATTTGATTGACCATGGCACGATCTAGACATCTAGGATCATGATATGAACCGTGGCTAAGGGCCATAGGCCAACCAAGATCCATACCAAGCAACCAAAAGAAACGAACCAAAAGCTGTCCAACCGAAGTAGCCGAAGGGGTATAGGGGCTGTTTTGACGTTTTTATTAAAAACCGATGAACCATGGACCAAGCCACCAAAAGGGCAACTTAGTCATTTCTTAGACATGCTAGGGAAGTGATCCAACCATGGCTATAGGCCCTTGGGGCAGCCAAGATCAGATCCTTCCTCCATGACAAGAAACTGAATTTTCGAACAACATTTTCTGCACCTATGGGGACTTGCTGTCATTCTGAATTTCCAGCAAGCATGGGGCTGGTTTGAATGGACCAACATGGTCCTAATGCATCCTACTACATGTATATAAGCCGCCTTGGGAGCCTGGAGTCGATCCAATACCTGAAACTCACAAAACAAAAGAAACCGTGAAGCTTGCCAAGGAAATCGAAAATTCTGCATGTGTGGTTTCAAAATGTTTTGACATGGATCTCGATTTTTACTTGAATAAACATGATCATGTACTGAAAAATAAATGATAATATGACTTGATTGAGGTTTGAAAGAAATCTAGACATGCCTGGTTTCGTTTCGAAAGAAAACGAACGAAACGACGACGACGCGGCACGGAGGAGGTGGAGCGCTTCTCTTTTCTACCTTACCTTGCTCTCGATTTTTCTCTCTTCTTTTTGGCTAGGTACCTCACGATTTTTCTACTGAAAATGAGTGTGAATTCACTCTGAATTTTCGAAAAGGAGAGGGGGGGAAAAATGGTTAGGAGGGTGAGGGAAGTGGGTGCAAGATTTAAGGAAGATCCAAGACCAAGTCTTCCCAAATTTGAATTTTGAATTATGGTTTGATATAAAATGAGTTGGTGGATGCTTCTAGGAGGTAGTGGCCGAATTCTCTCTTGATTCTAGACTAGGATATGTCCATTTATTAATTAAATTGTGCTCCCAAAAATCCTAGAATTATCCTACTAATTACATGCAAAGAATTGGTCAAAGTTGATGAGTTGGAAAATGAATCTTCTAGCAACTAAGGGTGGCCGAAAAATGCATGATAAAATAAAGGGAAATGTTGATTATCTAGTCAACTAATAATCCTTGAAAGCCTTACTAATCCTTTAAATAATTTAGTGAGCTAACCCCTTAATTAAATAACTTAAATGAGTTCATTTCTTAATCACCTCAAATAATTAAATTAAATCCTCAAACCTCCCTTTCTAACTTAAATGAACTTGGTTGCTAGCTAAATTAACTTCTGGAAATATTTCTCGAATCTTAAATTCTATGTCAAAACTCCAACTCCGGTCCGGCCTCACTGAAATAACTGAAATGCTAAAAATCAAACTACTGAACTGAAATAATAAAATAATTAACTTCAAACAAATGCATTTAAAATAATCATGCAATGAAGTCAATTAAATTTAAAAATCTAGAATTATGCACGGCTTATACGTCTACTGACTTACGGGTTCTACAATCCTTCCCCCCTTAAATAAATTTCGTCCTCGAAATTAGAACTCACCGAATAACTCAGGGTATCGACTTCTCATCTCCGGCTCAGACTCCCACGTAGCTTCCTCCTCTGAATGGTTGAGCCATTTGACTTTGACTCGCTTAACCAACTTGTTCCGAAGTTTCTTCCCCTGTCTGTCTAGGATCTGCACGGGTCTCTCCTCATAAGATAAGTTCGGAGTAAGCTGCAACGGCTCGAAACTCAGCACATGCGAAGGATTTGCCATATACTTCCTCAGCATGGAGACGTGAAAGACATTGTGTACTCCGGCCAGATTTGGCGGAAGAGCCACACGATAAGCAAGCGTCCCAACTCTGTCAAGGATCTCAAACGGTCCAATGAATCTCGGACTGAGCTTCCCTTTCTTGCCAAATCTCATGACACCCTTCATAGGTGCCACTTTCACGAAGACATGATCGCCCACTGCAAACTCTAACTCTCTCCTCCGCTGATCGGCATAACTCTTCTGTCGACTCTGAGCAGTCCTCATTCTATCACGGATCTTGACTACTACATCTGCTGCCTGCTGAACAATCTCTGGACCCAACTCCGCTCTCTCTCCTACTTCATCCCAATGAACAGGAGATCTAAACTTGCGGCCATACAGCGCCTCATACGGAGCCATACCTATAGACGACTGGAAACTGTTGTTATAGGTGAACTCTACCAATGGTAAGTTCGACTCCCAACTCCCAAAGAAATCAATGACGCAAGCACGGAGAAGATCCTCTAAGATCTGAATAACTCGCTCCGACTGTTCATCTGTCTGCGGATGGAAAGCTGTGCTAAACAGCAACTTCGTACCCAAAGTCGAATGCAAACTCTTCCAAAACGAGGAAGTGAATCTGGGATCTCTGTCGGATACGATAGAAACTGGAATACCGTGGAGTCGGACTATCTCTCGGATATACAGCTCTGCATACTGAACCATGGTGAAAGTCGTCTTAATAGGCAAGAAGTGCGCTGATTTGGTAAGACGATCTACAATCACCCAGATAGCATTCGATCCTCTGGCTGACCTCGGCAATCCGGTCACAAAGTCCATGGTAACATTCTCCCACTTCCACTCGGGAATAGGAAGAGGCTTGAGCAAACCTGCTGGTCTCTGATGCTCGGCCTTCACTAACTGGCAAGTCAGGCACTCGGATACAAAACGTCTGATGTCTTTCTTCATCCCTGGCCACCAATACAATAGCTGCAGATCTTTGTACATCTTCGTACTCCCAGGGTGAATGGAGTACGGGGACGTATGGGCCTCTGATAAGATGTCTGCTCGGATAGAATCACTGCTGGGAACCCATATCCTATCTCGGTATCTCACAATACCGTCGCTGACTGTATACAAAACACTGCCCTTGGCTTCATCTCTCTTCTTCCACTGTGCCAACTGCTCATCTGCTGCCTGACCGCTGCGAATACGGTCAATAAGAGAGGACTGGATAGTCAAGGTAGATAAACGAGGAACTCTACCTCGAGGATAAGTCTCAAGATCAAACCTCTGCATCTCAATCTGAAGAGGTTTCTGCATCGTCAAATGAGCCATCACTGCGACTTTCCTGCTCAAAGCATCCGCAACTACATTAGCTTTACCCGGGTGGTAGCTAATGTCACAATCGTAGTCTTTCACAAGCTCCAACCAACGCCTCTGACGCATGTTCAGCTCCTTCTGCGTAAAGAAATACTTGAGGCTCTTGTGGTCGGTAAAGATCTGACACTTCTCTCCATACAGATAGTGCCTCCAAATCTTCAAAGCAAAAACTACGGCCGCTAACTCCAGATCATGGGTAGGGTAATTCTTCTCGTGGATTTTCAGCTGTCGAGAAGCATACGCTATCACTCTCCCATGCTGCATCAAAACTGCACCTAAACCAAGCTTCGAAGCATCGGTATAAAGGACAAACTCGCCGGGCCCTGATGGCATGGCCAAAACTGGTGCTGAAATAAGAGCTTGCTTCAAAGTATCGAAGCTCTTCTGACACTCCTCGCTCCACACAAACTTCACATTTTTCTTTGTCAGTGCTGTGAGTGGAACGACGATAGAGGAAAATCCTTGGATGAATTTTCTGTAATATCCTGCTAGCCCAAGGAAACTGCGGATCTCGGATGCATTCTGAGGCACAACCCAATCTCTGACTGCTACAACTTTTGCGGGGTCTACCTCAATACCACTGCTAGAAACAATGTGGCCCAAGAACGCCACCTTCTCTAACAAGAATTCGCACTTACTGAACTTTGCGAATAGTTTGTGTTTCTGCAATGTCTGCAACACTGTGGTCAGATGCCTGCTGTGCTCCTCCCGATTCTTGGAGTAGACGAGAATGTCATCTATGAACACTATCACAAACTGGTCGAGGTACGGCTGAAATACGCGATTCATGAGATCCATGAAGATCGATGGCGCATTCGTCAGACCGAACGGCATCACAAGGAACTCGTAGTGACCATAACGAGTCCTGAAAGCTGTCTTCGAAACATCAGCACCTCTCACCCTCAACTGGTGATAACTAGAACGCAAATCTATCTTGGAGAAAATCGAAGCTCCCTGCAACTGGTCAAACAGATCCTCAATCCTCGGCAGTGGGTATTTATTCTTCACTGTAACCCTGTTCAACTCCCTGTAGTCAATGCAAAGCCTCATCGTGCCATCCTTCTTTTTCACGAATAAGACTGGCGCGCCCCATGGAGAAAAGCTCGGGCGAATGAACTCCTTGTCGAGAAGTTCCTGGATCTGCTTCTTAAGCTCTGCCATCTCTGTCGGTGCTAGTCGGTACGGTGCTTTGGATATCGGAGCCGTACCTGGCATAAGCTCAATAGAAAACTCCACCTCTCTCTCTGGTGGCATACCAGAGACGTCTTCGGGAAAAACGTCTAAGAAATCTCTGACAACCGGAACATCTGAGGCTGACTGGCTGGGTTCCTCGGGGACAGATAAAAAGGTTGCTAGAAATGCCCGACACCCTCTATGCATGAGCTTCCTAGCCTGAACATAAGGAATAATGCGCGGTAAAGGAAAGTACATGTCCGGCTCAAATAAGAACTGCTCCATTCCAGGCGGTCGGACAAGAACAGATCTCCGCTGGAAGTCTATCAACACTCTGTTCCTCAATAGCCAGTCCATCCCTAGGATGATGTCAAATTCCGGCATCGGTAGCACAATCAGATCCGCATAAACAAGATTACCGTGCAACTCAAGGTCTATATCTCGGATAACATTGGTGGCTGCCATCTCCTCGCCTGACGGCAACACTACTGAAAAGGCTGTATCTAGCCCAATGGTCTGGATCTTGAGGAAGTTAGCAAAGACCTCCGAAATAAACGAGTGAGTGGCCCCTGAACCTATCAAGGCCTTGGTAGCGGAACCAGATATAAAAATTCTCCCTGAAAGATCGGAACTCTAAGTTGAATCCCACTACAAGATCTAAACTTATAGACATGCAAAGGTCAAGGTTCCTCTAGCTTAATTTCCCCGAAATAAATCTGAGTAGAGCATGCAATCCTATAACAGTTCTAAGTTCAAAATCTAAATCCCGATTCCCAAAACACGGAAATTCAAATAATAGCTTAAAGTTTAAAGGTACCTGTCAACAACATAGTCTCCGGGTTGGTTTCCGCGGCATGGAGAGCAAAAACTCTGCCTTGGGTAGGCAGATTCCTCTGAGGACACTGCAGCAACATGTGGTCTGGCATCATTCGCTATCAGGGGCACAAAGTGACAGCCCCTCTCGAACTTACGGATAAACTCCGTAACCGACATATCCCCCTGTCTCAGACTCATGAACTCGGTGGTCAGCCTGGTGCGAACCTCCTCGGCAAAATACTTGGAGTAGAAAACCTCCGTAAAGCGGGTCCAAGAAAGTGTAGCCAATGTCAGGGCTACCGAAGCTCCTTCCCACCATAAGCGGGCGTCTCCAGTGAAAAGGTAGGTGGCACATCGGACTCGGTCTGCGTCCCCCAGCTCCATAAAATCGAAGATAACCTCGAGGGATTTGATCCATCCCTCGGCAACCATGGGGTCAGATGCCCCAGAGAATTCCTTCGGGCGCATCTTCATGAATCGCTCATACACAGCTTCGGGCCCTGTCGGCCTGGCTGCGGTTGCGGCTACGGCTGCGGCATTGCCCCCGCAAACTGTGCGAAGAACTGTGCCATCCCAGCTAACATCTGGGCACTCATGTCCGGTGGGGGCGGTGGAGGAGGTGGTAGGTCTCCCTCTGGTCTACGCTCCTCCATGTCCTCTCGGCGAGGCTCCTCCTCTCTGTTGCGCTCTAAAATGCGTCTAGGGGGAATACTGGTCCAACATAACCCATACGTAACTAACATGCATAATTCCATAATTTATTTTAAATGAACTCTGAAATACTGAAAATCTGGAAGCATGCTGACAAACTAATTCATGCTTTAACTAAAATGCTGAACAAAATGCTGAACTGAAAAACTTACAGACCAAAGGCGTGGCTTCGTGAGCTTCTCGCGGTCAGTAGTAGTGAAACCCTATACAGAACCTCCGCTCTGATACCAACTGTGAAGGGGCCTAAAACTCCTTTCTTGAAATTTGCGGAAAATTAAAAATTTTCTTTTTAAAAGAACTTAAATGGCCTCATTCATAAAATCACTGGTGAATCAAGTTCAATATTTCAAAATATTGCAGCGGAAGAAAATTAAAGTTTTGCCAACACCAACGATTTAAAAATATCCAACGACTCATAAAATTGTTTGCGGAAAAAAATAACAACTGCTGCTCTGAGGTCCTCGGGTGCCACTACTGCCGACCTAAGCTGGCTCACTGGTCCCCGCCCTCGGCCCTGGCCTCATCAGTACCTACAACAATCAAGTCTAGTGAGCCTAAAGACTCAGCATGCATATATCGCAGGTAACGAGTAAAAATCTGAATTAAAATATGCATGAGTTAACATTTCCTGTCCTGAGGCATACTGAAAATAATCTGTACTAAGCAATTATAATACGTGCATAACTGAACTGGAAATCACTGTAAAAATATTTGCTCCTTGGAGCCTGTACTGAAATATCTGGTAAAATTTTCTGTTGAGATTATGTTTTACGCCTGTGGCCACTGCACTAAGCTGAACTGATCGGTAACTGGCTACCAGGGAGGCTGAAACTGAACTGAGCTGGCCGATCACTAGCGACCGGGTGGTACCATACTGAACTGATCGGTCACTGGCGACCGTATAAAATAGCACTCCCACATAGTGAATGAACCACAAGCCATATCGCATAAATCTCAAAAATAATCATTTTCTATTTAATGCACGTAAAATAATTAACTGGCATAATGAAAATGTCCCGTAATTTTACCAACTGGATTGGATTGGATCGTTCCCAGGCTCGCTGCAACCTAACTGTGCCATAAAAAAATATGCAATAGCTTAAACTTGACCAACTACGCAATTTACGTTCAAAAGATGCGACTATGACGCCTAATGACTTCGCATTTAATCATGACTCCGAGCCAACTTGAACCGACACTGAACCGACGTATAGTCATGATTAAAATACGCTGAAAAATCATAAAATAATGCTCCTAAAATGATAGGGTCGAAATCTAGGTGGAATGGAGGCCAAAACACGAAACGCTCTTTCGAGAGTCAACTTGGCACATTGCACCGTAAATTCTCGTACGACCTCAAAAATGATCCAAATGACGAACGGTCAAAAACATGACCTTCCTAACTCAATGAGACACTGTCCAGTCCAAGGCCATGGGCTAAAAGCCAACCAAGAACTCCAACGAGCCTCTGAACCAACACAGCAACTTGCTGTAATTTCCAGCAGCTGCGCAACTACAAGACTTGCGTTGGTTTCGAGACTATCGGCCATTAGGGGAGTGAACCACCGACCAAAGACTCTTACCAACATCCCAAGGAATGATTTGAACCATGGCTAAGGGCCCTAGGCCAGCCACAATCTGCATCACACCATAACTCAACCGAAGGGTCCAACCGAGAGCATCTTGAATGCGTGTGTAGTGTTTATGCTATGATCGATGTCTTGCGTCATTCCAGTGGCCATTTGATTGACCATGGCATGATCTAGACATCTAGGAGCATGATATGAACCCTCGCTAAGGGCCATAGGCCAACCAAGATCCATACCAAGCAACCAAAAGAAACGAACCAAAAGCTGTCCAACCGAAGTAGCCGAAGGGGTATAGGGGCTGTTTTGACGTTTTTATTAAAAACCGATGAACCATGGATCAAGCCACCAAAAGGGCAACTTAGTCACATCTTAGACATGCTAGGGAAGTGATCCAACCATGGCTATAGGCCCTTGGGGCAGCCAAGATCAGATCCTTCCTCCATGACAAGAAACTGAATTTTCGAACAACATTTTCTGCACCTATGGGGACTTGCTGTCATTCTGAACTTCCAGCAAGCATGGGGCTGGTTTGAATGGACCAACATGGTCCTAATACATCCTAATACATGTATATAAGACGCCTTGGGAGCCTGGAGTCGATCCAATACCTGAAACTCACAAAACAAAAGAAACCGTGAAGCTTGCCAAGGAAATCGAAAATTCTGCATGTGTGGTTTCAAAATGTTTTGACATGGATCTAGATTTTTACTTGAATAAACATGATCATGTACTGAAAAATAAATGATAATATGACTTGATTGAGGTTTGAAAGAAATCTAGACATGCCTGGTTTCGTTGCGAAAGAAAACGAACGAAACGACGACGACGCGGCACGGAGGAGGTGGAGCGCTTCTCTTTTCTACCTTACCTTGCTCTCGATTTTTCTCTCTTCTTTTTGGCTAGGTACCTCACGATTTTTCTACTGAAAATGAGTGTGAATTCACTCTGAATTTTCGAAAAGGAGAGGGGGGGGGGGGGGAAAAATGGTTAGGAGGGTGAGGGAAGTGGGTGCAAGATTTAAGGAAGATCCAAGACCAAGTCTTCCCAAATTTGAATTTTGAATTATGGTTTGATATAAAATGAGTTGGTGGATGCTTCTAGGAGGTAGTGGCCGAATTCTCTCTTGATTCTAGACTAGGATATGTCCATTTATTAATTAAATTGTGCTCCCAAAAATCCTAGAATTATCCTACTAATTACATGCAAAGAATTGGTCAAAGTTGATGAGTTGGAAAATGAATCTTCTAGCAACTAAGGGTGGCCGAAAAATGCATGATAAAATAAAGGGAAATGTTGATTATCTAGTCAACTAATAATCCTTGAAAGCCTTACTAATCCTTTAAATAATTTAGTGAGCTAACCCCTTAATTAAATAACTTAAATGAGTTCATTTCTTAATCACCTCAAATAATTAAATTAAATCCTCAAACCTCCCTTTCTAACTTAAATGAACTTGGTTGCTAGCTAAATTAACTTCTGGAAATATTTCTCGAATCTTAAATTCTATGTCAAAACTCCAACTCCGGTCCGGCCTCACTGAAATAACTGAAATGCTAAAAATCAAACTACTGAACTGAAATAATAAAATAATTAACTTCAAACAAATGCATTTAAAATAATCATGCAATGAAGTCAATTAAATTTAAAAATCTAGAATTATGCACGGCTTATACGTCTACTGACTTACGGGTTCTACAGACGTAATCCAACTGCATGCAAATATAGGAACTATGAAAATAAGTAATTAATTGATTTAATTGCTAAATTTATTTGTGTGACATGCATGATTTTATGATAAATGTGATTTAATTTTCATCCTGCATAAAATTGTATTTTTAAGCATTAATCAAGTTGCGATCGAAGAACGGAGACCGGTGGCTGAATAACGAAAAATGTTTTTAGTAAATAATTATTTTTAATTATTTAAAATATGGATTTATGGTTTTTCTTATTTTTGAAATTGATGGGTTTTGAGGTGATTTAATACGCCGGGATGTATATTTTATCGGGGTTGGTTTTTCAACAAAAATATGTACATTTTAGCAACCCGGCTATTTAATCTTCAAACTATTTTACCAAAAACTATTTTAATATTGCATTTAAATCCTAATTAGACTAATGGGCTTAATTTAAGGTCTTAACAGGCCTAAAGCCTTATTAGTATTTAATTAAGCTATATAATATATGTTTAATCAACCAAAAACCCTAAAATTCTACACAAGACACACGGCCACCCTCTTTTAAAATTCTGAAATTTCTCTCCTCCCAAAATACCCCTCACACGACACACACCATCTACAATATTTAGAGGAAAAATCGTGAGAAGCCAAGGAAGGTTCAAGCCAAAGGTTCTCGTCCGTTCTCCATGATTGTCAACAAGTTTTTCGTGCGTTAATTACGCAAAGGCACGCCTATTCTTCCTTTTAAAACCATCATCACATCATATTAAATTTTTATGCAAGAAAAGTTTGTGAAATAAGTGACATCTTGAAAAAATTTCGTTTTTATGCAATCCATGAGTTTTCAAGCATGATTTTGATTCCAACTTTCGTTGTTTACATGTATATAAGGGCTGCCATGATATAGGATGTGTTTAGGCATAATCTTTCACGGTATTTAGAGTCCTAGATAACCAACAAAGCACCACACGATCATAAAACGCATGCTGGCAGCAAGTTGCTGTCATGGGGTGTATAGGTCTCGGTTGTGGTGAGTTGTTGGCTAGGCTTGGGTTGGCTTGGTTCCACGGCTAGCCAGGGCCGTCGCGGAGTCAAGGGTAGGGTCTTAATCATGATAGGGTTTGAGCTAAGTGGGCTGGGAGGAGTCCTTGTTGGGAAGGACTCCACCCGAGAGCCAAGGGAAACATGCGCAGGTTCAGAAGTTTTGGCAGGGAGGAGGGGCTCGGCCAGGGGGCTGGGCTTGGTTGAACTAGGTCTTTTAGGGTCTAGAGAAGGTGGTCTAAGGTTGGGACAGGGGTTGCTAGGGGTTGGTTCAAGCAGGACATGAGAATGAACCCAGAAACGTGGGGACTGCCATAGCGTGCATGCTGCTGTGTGTTTGCAGTGTTTCGTGCGTGGGGTGCAATGGCTTGGGTTGGTCTGGGCTTGGTCTGGGCGTGGTACAGGGAGGGTTAGGCTCATGATGGGTCGGTGGTTAGGTGGCTAGAAGAGTCCTAGGCAACTAGGAAACCCACTTCAACTAGAACACCTCACACACACATGTACAGATTTTTGGGTCAAGTTTCAAGAAGGTTTTGAGCAGGCTAGGGCTTGTCTTACGGGCTGGGCTTGCACAGTAGGGTCCCTAGATAGGTTGGCTAGGTTTTGGTTCAAGGTGGCTTGGGCGTGGCTCTAGTAAATTAGGAGATGGCTCGGTGTGTTCGTCGAAGGGTAAACAACGAGATTAATTAAGCCAAAATTGATTCCATGGGTCCACGGGGGTGGCTCATGACATGGAAGGGTAGAATAAACAATAAAAAGGCTATGTTAAAAATTTGGGGTCAAGATAATGAGTTTTGGATTTAATCGGGATTTAATCGCCGCACGAAACGCTAATTAAAGAGTTAATTGAAACACCTAGTTTTAAGCTTTATAAAATTATGAAAAATTAGGTTTAAGCTTAAATAATTATAAGAAGTCTAAGTTTTACGTCCAGGGGTAAAACAATCTTTTTACACCTAAAAATTAGTAAACGTCATGGCAGTGTCCTGAATGTTGTTTTATGTGTTAATATGATTAATATAAATGTTTATGAATTTTTATGATGTTGATTTTAAAACTTTTATGGCTTTTTATGATTTTTACTTGTTAAAACGTTTATTTTAAATGTTTACGGATTTTTTATGTGAAAATGTTTATTCTAAAATGTTTATGGATGTTTATGATTTTAAAATGTTAAATAATGATTTTTAAATGTCTATGGAATTTTTATGATTTAATATTTGACATTTAAAAGATATGTTGCATGCTTGGTTTCAAAAATAAAACGATATGCATATACATGATTTTTATTAAGTGATGATAACATGTTGAAGGACGTGAAGGGATTGTGACTACTACATGTTGGAAATATCGTGAGGGTTATGGTCCCAGTGGGAGCCCGACGATCGTGTTTCCTTGGATACGGATACGAATACGAATACGAATACGTGATACGAATACGAATATGTTAATACGTAGGCCAGGGCCCAGTTGACCGGTGAGAGTGTTGCTGGTGTCCCACGCCGCCCAGTACTGTGGTTTTCTTTAGATGGATCCATCGCCCAATACGTTTAAGAATACGAGTCACAATTACGATCTGAATTCAACAAAACACGAACATGGATATGAATATGAATACGAATATGGATAGGAATATGAATATGTTTATGTGTAGGAAATGTTTATGTTTTGAAAAAGTTTAAGTTTAAAGTTTATGCATTATTAAGAAAATGATATTTTAAGTACAAGTATTTTTCACTGTTATATGTTAACTGTATTACGTTTTACTTTTTATCAAAGATAGGACGTGTTGAGTCTTTAGACTCACTAGGTGTGTTGATACAGGTGATATTAATAATTATGAGGTTGGAGGTCTTGACTGGTGACTTTGCTGGACTGTCGGTGCACATAACCCGAGGACCAGCGCTTCTATTTCCGCATTTAAGTTTACGATTCTAAGTTAAAGATTTTTTTTACGACATTTTATTTATGCTTTTGAGGGATTTTTGAGAGGATTAGTATGGGCTATTCTTTTCAAATTATTGTTTTTTAGGTTTGGTAAAACAGTAGACGATTTTACGTTTTGAACTATTTCTTTTGATTTTCAAATATTAGTTGGTTGGTTTTATTATTAAAAATGATGGCAAAAATACTTTAATTATTTTATATGGTGCGGCCGAAATATAGAATTGATTGGTAAGGTTTAAAAAAAAAATTTCTAAGTACTTTTAAAAGAAATAAAAAAGGCAGACGTTTCATAGACACAATTGAGTATCCACCTAAGAAGCATTACACTCAGTGTTGTTAAACCCTAGCCCATTTACGTCACCAGCTAGTTTCGCAGCTTGTGCATCTTCTCAGTTGAGGTAAAATTCTTGTTCCAAGACTTTACTAGAATCGTCAATCATTTATTTTCATTAATCTTGACTTTGAACACTCTTAGCATATCATTATTTTCAGCCGCTAACAGATTGAGTTTCACCCTTAGACTATCAAGTTCCTTTCATTACGAGCAGCTAGAGTTTCTTGATTTATCTATTATATTTTATTTTCTCTTTTGCATTCGTAGAATAATTGTTAAAGTCTTTTATACTCATATACAATATTATTTAGTGCCATGACGAGATCTGCTCGTGTATATTCATCATAATCGAAATCAAATACAAGATCATCATCGAAATTCTTAAGCTTAATATTCATGGTCTCTGTCTTAACATCTGCCATGAGACACTAAATCTTCTCATCATAACTATCGCTTTGTGAGTTCTCTGAATGTCAGTTAGCCCATTTGGTTTTTCTCTCATCGCGAAAAAGAACTTTTTTATCACTCTTCTTCTTGAAAGATTTTTCTCATCTTTGGACCATCTCTTCTCAAATGGCTTCTTATTATTTTTCTTTGACATGTTGCAGTCCACAATAACATGGTCTCTTTTTCCATAGTTGAAACAAGATTGATTATCATTAGCTTGATTCTTTTTACAATTTGAATTGAATTTAGACTAATTTTTCTTAATTTTCAAATTTTTTTAAAAAATAAAAGCATAGCTTCATTGTTTATCCGGTCAACAAATATTCTGTTTGAATCTTGAAGTTGGATCTCTGGTGGATTGTGGAGTGGATGGTTCCTCTTCCATCCTGATCCCCAACTCGAACTCATGGGCTTTCAAATCCGCAAATAGGTCATGTAGTTTGAGTTTGTTGAGATCTTTGGACTCTCGCATTACCACCATCTTTACATCACATTACCTGACAGAGCTCTCATAACCTTCAAAGAAAATTAACGATTAGAGTAATCCTTAACAAGTTGTGCTATTTCATAGACAACACTGCTAAACCATTCATTAAACTCATTGAGAGTCTCTGCGGACTTCATCTTGGAATAATAGAATTTCTGGACAGCCATAGTCAGCTTGTTCTCTTTGATTTGATCATTGCCCTCACAGAGTTGGGTTAGCTTCTACCGGATCTATTTGGAAGTTGAATATATCTTGATTTTGCTAAACATGTTTTTGTCAAGATTTTATATAGGATGTTCTTAGCCACATATTCAAGGTTGGCTTTCTCCTTGTCCTCTGAAGTCCATTCTAACTGATGCTTCTCAATCATCTGCAGTGTACATCAGATATTGCTATTGTTGTTTGGGCTTTTATAATCATCATTGGACCATCGATGACGACATACCATATGTCATCATCCAATGGAGCCAGGTATGCCTTTATTCGAATCTTTCAATCATCACAGTCTTATTTTTAAAACTCAGGAATATTGTTAAATAATGTCATTTTACATATATAGTTATTATATTTCAAGAAAAACCCGCTCCGATACAAATTTTGGAGATCGAATTCGAGTTTAGAGGGGGTGAATAAACTTTTTAAAATTTTTGTCATAAAAACGAGTTGTTCTAGTAGTTTTTATGTTGTTAGGACAAATATTCTTGAATGACTATCTTTAGTGGGCAACTAAAAATAATTGTGCTGAAACATTCCGATTTTACTGGTGATAAGTTATATTATATATTCAAATCAAATGATAGTTAATAAGTAAAGACTAAATAAAATATATACAAAAATGTAAAGTTCGTAAAATAAGTTAAACACATATTTATGTATGCTCGGAGATAAACATTCCAATGTGACCTTTTTTTACACTTCGGAAGGAATCTACTGAAATACTATGGTTTTACAACTTCGTGTAAAAACTCACTTCAACTATGACTTATCACTTCCTATGTTGAAATTCTTGGTAATCACTTTAAAAGTTCTGGTATTTAAGAACCTTTGGTTCACGAGACAACAACAAAAAACCAACAGTTATCTTGAACGACATGAGTTGGTAGAAAAGCACAAAGTCATCTTGAAATATATGATATGTTCTGATATGAGTGTGCTAAGTGAGCAGCTGAAAGTATGATCTTTTAAGAGTGCTCAGAAATCTTGAATGAATATAGACTTGAAAGATATAAGATTGTAGTTTATTTAACTGAACTTGTTCTTCAATCTAAATCTGCATATTTATAGTTTAAAAATCCAATGTTGGGAAATTCTTTTCAACGATCATCAATTCTTGTTACACGACAGAATGGCACGTCGTTTTAAGCCACCATACATAACATTAAAGGCTCAATTTATAATTATTTGTTTTTGCGACTTTTAACTCCAAGCTTCAGAAAAAGCTGATAGACCATAGACGATTTAGGAAATCTTCTGTCATTCGGAAGTTGATAGAATACTATCTAATCATTCTTGAACTGGTAGTCATGAACAGCTTGAGTTGCATTTTCCATTTTGATTTTCTCATATCTGATCAGTGCGGTTGGATCATAGCGGTTTATCCTTGTGCACGGTCAGAAGGCAAATGATCTGCAACTTGCGTTCTCTTGAGCGGATTGAACACAGCTAGACTTGATCCAACGGTTGGAAATCCTGAATTACAAATAAAAAGCGTCTAGATCCTGAAACATGTCGATGTTGATATTTTGTAAATCACCAAAAGTTAGGGTATAAGAAATATTCTAACAATGTTCATACTTTTATGAGAATTATATCATTCGATTGGTAACTCGAAAAAATAATCGATCATGAATTGGTTAAACTATAAATCGAATTGCGTACCATACAACTTAAATCTGAAATTCAATTAATTTAGGATATTATTTGACACATCAACTAATCCCTCCTATCGATCTAACTTTATTGAAAAATGTAGTATTATTTATGATGTATCTCAAAATTTTCAAACCAAAGTATGTGGACATGATTACCTATATATATGAAACCCTTTTAAAAGTCAATAAATCCCATCTTCTCTATATATATAGAGGATACCAATTTCATCACTTTCGTACAAAGTTTTCATGAATATAATCCGTGCTTCTCTATTCTTAATTATTTTGTGAAATTTACTTATTCATGAAAAGTACATGGTTTCGATAAGACGTGTTGCACATGGGCTAGTACTTGAGCTATACGCATAGATCAAGATTTATAATATGCCAACTTTTCTACGTCAACGCCTTTGGTTGATTCATTTCTTGATTTATGTTTTGGTGGAATGGTAAAAAAATAAAATTAATTTTAAAAAAATTTGAGTTACACTGTTATTATTGACATCTTAAAATTGATGTTATAACCAAATTGACGTATTCGATTTTTATAAGTTGCTAACTGACGTCGTCCAATATGTTTCTTAGGCTAATATTTGCACAAATTTAAATATATAAGTTGCACGATTAACATAAATTATAATTTTTATAAAATAGAAATTTCTCTAACGTTATTATCTTTAAAATTTTTAAAATAGAAATTTAAAACTAAATTGTATTAAAGAAACATTTTTTTATTGACTAATCACAAGTGGGTAACATAATTTTACCATTTTTTCATATATATTACTTGCTATATTAATTAAAATGTTCACATATTTTAGAATAAATTGCAAATTTTGTCACATGTATTTGTCTCTTTCTACTTTTTAAGCTTTACACTATCGAAATTGGGTCTTAGTCTCACGTCTTTTAATTTTTGACCATTTTAATAATTTTTAAACAGAGATACTGATATAAGCACTACATAAAAATGCCTATTAAACACAGAAGGTATTTGCACAATATGTATCGCACTCTAGTTTTATCACTTCAAATCTTGGGTGCGCTTGTGTCAAATTTATATTGTTAATTGTACCACATATTTAAATTATTTATTTAGCAATCATAAAATTAAATTTAGGTGAATATCATTTCAAATTTGTGTTCCATGCATAATTAATGGAGAAAATTATATTTTTTTTGTTTTGTAACTTTTAAGTTTTTCATTTTTTTCTTGTCTTGTCAATTCACAGTATTAATCTACTAATTTGCACCTTTTTCAATTTTGGTTTATTTTCTCAAGTGTGATAATGTGATGTCGGAAAATGATGACGTGACACCGAAATTGTTGGCATGGTGCATACATATATTACTGATATATTCGATATCATGCCAATACTATGATGATAAATGACTAAAATTGAAAAACAAAATGTGAAAATTAGTGGGTTAGGACCATGAATTAACCAAGAAGATTAAAAATGAAAACATGGAAATTACATGACAAAAAATATAATTTACTCTATAATTGATATATGAAAACAAATGATAAATATTTAGTATCATACTTTCATATAACCATATTATATTATTAGGATAAACAAGATTATTGCTATATTGGTAATGATGGTTCCTAGAATGGCCAATCTTCATCAACTTTTCACGTTGTTCTAAAATAGGGTGCAGAAATAAATTATCTTACTTGCCATTCTTTTTTTAATTTATTATTTTAATGAGATTACATTAATTCAAAACATATTTATTTGAAGCATCATTTTCTCGCACTCATGACATAAAGAAAGTTTAAATATGTTAGCTTTGACATTCAAAATGTGATTTGGACGTATGATTCAAATCAGTACATATGATATTTCAAGTTATTTATCTTTGCGTTCTAAACGTTGGAAACCACACTATTCCGGATTTTAAGTGGAGATAACTTTTTTTGTAAATCCCTATGAACGATTTACTAAATCAATCTATTTTGTTAAATTTTCTAAATTAGTTCCGACGATCGAAGACTGGATTCAGTGTCTAATTAGCACTAGAAAATTTGACGAAGTTTTGCGTCGAGATTAAACTAGCCAGAAGCTAGTGGAACCTCGACGGTACAACAGTGGTAGATGGTGGCATGGTGGTGGAAGGTGGTGGTGCTCAGTCATGAGTTGTCCAACCAGTAGGGTTGGTCGAAATTTGAAAGTTGTGAGAAGAGATAAAAATCTAACATTTGAATTTGACATATATTTTCATATTTATAATTTTCATGGATTAAGTTAGAATCTTCTCCACTAGATTTTATTGTCTGAATGATTGGTGGGATGACTGGCTTGGTCTATAACCACCGCTTGAATCTGTGCCCACCAATGCTAAGTGGTTTCTTATGCTGAGAGAAGAGTGTGACGGAGTAGATGGTTTAGACTTTCTGAGTCCTTAGGCTTTTTCTTAGGTTTCTCTGACTCATTTGGCTTCCTTTTTTTGGCATCATCTTGATTTTGTTGAAGGAATACGACGACCTCTGATAGATGTATCCCATGAGTTGCGATATGATTGGCGAGAACATTCTCTGCTTTATCTATGCGGCAAAAAAGATCAGCAACTAAAGTATCCCAAATTGAAAGGACGTCAATTTGAACTGAAAATGTCCAGTTGAACTGATCTTTCGATCAGTTGACTTCTGATCAGTTAGTCACAACATCAATTGTAGTATTAGCCGACAGACTGACAGTTCGTACACAAGAAGAACAGATGTAATAGAGCAGAACAGTCTGATATTTCGTACCACTGTCAGATAAAGTCAACAACTTCAACTAAATGACGATTCAACGGATAATTGTCAGTAAATGCATTCAATGTAACCATTGAGATCGAAGACTATTTATAGCTGATTGACTCAGTGGAAGAAGGTTGGTGAACATACTGAACACCCTATCGTCGATCATTATTCAGTTGCAATACTTTCTTCGAGCACTTTCTCAATCTACAAATCGCACATTCACGCTCTTATTTTTATTGTATTAATTTGTAGCATTCAGGATACTTGTTAAGAACTAATCAGTTATTCATCATAAAGAATTTGAAAAACTAAGAGTTTTAATTTGACAGTGTATAAGTCCAACTGGAGTAGATTATTACATTATGTTTAATAAATCAAATTCTTTTAGTGAAAAACATACCCTGAGACAGAAGGGATGACGTACGAGCATCTGAAGACTCCGAACATCCATAAAATTCTTGTGTTCTAGTTCATTATCTATTTAGTTTTTGCATTATCATACACTCAGTATTTAATCTATATTTCAGTCTATTTTCGCACTATTATTAGTTGACTGATTTATATCGAAAAACAAGATTTCAAGATCATTCGAATAAAATACTGATTCATACTTAAAAAGAATACAAAAATCTTGAGTATTTATGTAACGTCCGAAAAACCAACCTACGTAAACCACATGCATGCAAATTATTTTAAATTGCTTAATTGTTTTATTTAATTACTTTTAAATGCTTGCATGATATTTATTATATGATTAAATGTATGATTACATGAAATTAAGGATTTTACCCGAATATTCGATAATAGGTAGGGAAAAGAAGACCGGGGACGACCAAAACAAGAATATGTATTTTTCATTAAATAATGGCAAGACTTCATAGTATGATTTAAAAATGATTTAATTTTCCTAAAAGCGTTGGAATTCGAATTATTTTACGAGTCGAGCTCGATTTTTCCTAGAAAGCCGGTTTTGGGCAAACAAAGAGTTTTAAAATATCAAAAATATTATTTTATGGAAACCTGTTTTATAAACTTTTATGTTTTCATTAATTAAGTGTTAGTGGGCCCAATTTAATGATTTAAAGAAGGCCCAATTACCCTTAAACTTGCAAGCCCAAAACCAAAGCCCATTAGCATATTAATTATTTTATAAATAAGGACTCCTAGGTCTTTTGAGCACCATATTTCACACCACCAAACAGCCGAAACACACCACACACACAATTCATAATTTCGAAAAAATAAGGAGAAGGAAAGCTTGTGTTATTTGTCGTCCGTTCGTCCTTCCTCGCCGACGATTGAATATTCGAGCGTTATAAACGCAAATGCATGTTTCTAAACCCTTTAAAACATCATACAAATCATAATATGTGTGTTTTATTTGTTTATGCTTGAATAAAATAGGTATTCGATAATTTTTACGGTAAAACGTTTATTTTCAAAAATTCGTCGATTTTACGCTTGTTTTGAAAACGTTTTTGTATCAAACGATTGCGCTGCCAATACATGATAAATTATGATTGAATTAAGTCAAAACATGGAAAATTTAAAGGTTATAAGGCTGGGCAACCGAAGGAACAAGAGAGGGAAAAAAAAGAACAGCAAGGTAGGGCCGAGAGTTTTTGAAAGTGTGTGTGTGCTTGTTGCGGTTCAAGGAACTCGGTTGCTTTGCATGGGGCTTGGTCATGGCTGGCTGGGGCTCGAGTAGGGTCAGGTGTGAGGGTATGGTAGAGTCCTAGGGGGCTAGGGCTCACGCTAAGGGGGTGGGAAAGAGTCCTTGCGTGAAGGAATTCTTCACGCGCAGGTTCTGGTGTGGCCGAGAATTCCAGGGGCTGCGGCTCGATGTGGGGTGGGTTGGGCTAGGTGGTCCATTAGGGTCCAAGGATGATGGGCAGGGGTCGGGCCAGGGGCTGGAGCGGAAGGCTCGCTTCTGGCTTGAGGGAAAAGATGGAACCGTGAGAGAACACGTGACATTGGGCTGCTATCTTGTTCAGATAGGTTGCTGCCCGTGTCCAGGGGCTTGGGCTGGTCTGGGACGAGGCTGGGCGTGGTTTAGGGTCAGTAAGGGTCGGGAGGGGTCGATGCTTAAACAACTGGAAGTGTCCTAGTTTGGTTAGGAGTTCTAGAAGTGCTAGGAGACTCACGCACAACACATGCAGGTTTGTGGTCAAATTTCAGGTGAGTTTTAGCGGCTTAGGGGCTGGTTCTTTGGGCTGGGATGGGCTGGGCTTGGTCAGTATGGTCCCTTAGTGGGTTGGCTAGGGTTATGCTCGAGGTGGCTCGGGCGTGGCTCGAGTAAATTGGAAGAGGGCTCGGGTGGTTCGATAATGTGTCAATTTCGAGATTTTAAGAAGAAAAATTGGAACCATGGGTCCACGGGTGTGGTTCATGGACTCACAATGGTAGAATAAATAATAAAAATGTTATGTTTAAAATTTGGTATCAAAATAATGAGTTTTGGATTTATCCAAGATTTAATCGCCTCACGAAACGTTAATTAAAGAATTAATTGAAAAGCCTAGTTTTATGCTTTATAACATTATGAAAAATTATTTTAAGCTTAAATAATTATTTAAGGATAAGCTCATGTCATTAAATGTGAGAAAAAGATAAATTCGAGAATTTTTACGTTCAGGGGCAAATCGGTAATTTTACACTTAGTAAAATACGTAAACGCTTGGCAGCGTCCTGAAGGATTATATTGCATGTTAAATGATATTATATGATTTAAAATGATGATTTTAACGATAATATGTTATTTTATGATTTTTGAAAAAGCTGTGCAATTTCTACTGTTTAAAATGCTATTTTTGGAAAGTTATGCTATTTTTGGAGAGTTAAAGAAAAAGAAAAATATTTTGAGGGATGTGAATTGACTGTGACAAATGATATATGATTTGTGGGGGATCCTCTTATGTGAGGATGGTGAACTTACAATTTTATGGGGATGTCGTGAGGGGAAAAGGCCCCAGAGGGAACCCATTTACGGGAAAAAACCCAGAGAGAACTCATTTATGGGAAAAGGCCCTAGAGGAAACACGTCTATGGGAAAAGGCCCCCGAGGGAACCCCGACGATCGTATTTCCATGGTGGAGCCTAGTGTACACCCCCATGGGCCATTTGGAGCTGAAGACTGATCAGTCGACCGGAGGATAAAAGCTAGTCACTTTCAAAGATCAAACTTCACCCAAAATGATATATGATTAAAAACTTTACGATTTTAATGCTATGATATATGATTTATGATGATGATTAAAGCTATTTTTAAATGATTTATTTATGCTTAAAGTTATTTTTAAATGGTTTATTTATGTCCAAAAGCTATTTTAAGTAAAAATATGATTTTAATGCATGTGATTGTATATATATTATTTGCTATTCATGTTTAGAATGTTCTGAGTCTTTAGACTCACTAGGTTTGTATGACAGGATTCTATGATTTATGGGAGGCGGTGACGATTGAGCGGATCGAATGCAGCAGATACACCCGAGGGCCTTTATGTTTCCGCACTATCTTGTTAGATTAATGATTTAAAGATCATGTTAATGATTTTTATTAGAGATATTTTTATTTTTATTTATTTAATGTTAGTTTAATGTTAGTTGATCTTTTTAAATGACGATTTAGGAAGTTTTGGTTAGTCGCTGATTTAGGATTTATTTTATGCACTTGAGATTTAAATTGTTAATTTATTATGATTGTTAGAATTGGTAAGTTATTTTATTTAGTATTTTCGAGTTTATGATTAGAAAAAAAAGTAGAGGTCGTTTCAGTTTATTCAACCTCCCTTCTAAACATTCTAACTGTTATAACCGATCCTATCAATTGGTATCAGAGTGGTTAATCTTGTCCTGAATACTCTCACACTATCAAACTGATAATCATGTCGCCATTCAACAAAATTCATATGTTCTCCGGAGAAGAGTTTAACGATTAAAAGATCAGAATGCAAGCTCATTTAGCTGCTCAAGACCATGACATGTGGTGTGTCATAACTGCTGGACCCATGAAGATTATGAAAACCAACATAGCTGTTGCTCTTACTGATGGAGCACCACATCATATAGAAAAGCCAAGAGATGAATGGACTTCAGAAGATAAAAGAAAGGCTAACTTGGACAATGTTATCAAGGGTATCTTGTATAAGACACTGAATAAAACACATTCAGCAAAATCAAAATGTGTACATCAACTAAGGAAATTTGGGAAAATCTGATTCAGTTATGTGAAGGAAATGAGCAGGTCAAGGAAAATAAACTTTCAGTTGCTGTTCAGAAGTTCGACAACATCAAGATGAAAGTCGTATAATCAATTAATGAATTTGATGAAAGAGTAAATAGCATCGTGAACGAATTGAATGCACTAGGAAGAGTGCATTCAAACAAAGATATTGCATTAAAGTAATGTGTGGCCTTCCCAAGGAATGTGATGTAAAAACTGTGGCCATGAGAGAATCGAAAGATCTGAATAAGGAGGAGCTATATGATTTATTTGTAGATTTAAAATCCTACGAGTTTGAAATGCAAACCAGAGAAGGAGAGCCAGTAGTTCTATAAGCTACAACTGTTTTAAATGCAGTGAAACTGGATCCAATAGTTTCAATTGAGAAGTCAGCAAAACAACTGAGCAATGAAACAATGTCATTGTTTGTAAAGAAATTTGGGAAGTTTATGAGAAGAATCAAGGTGCTTTCCAAAGAAACTATCATAGAAATGAGCCAAAGGATAAACCAAATGCGTGCTTCAAGTATGGAAAGACAGATCACTTCATTGCTGATTGTCCAAAGCCGAAAAAAGATAGCAAAAAATCAGTTGAAAAAAGGTAAAAAGACCTTCGAGCACAGAAAATGATTTAAGGGTGAGAAGAAGTCATCCAGAAGAAAGCATGAAGCATTGGTAGCTGAAGAAAGTAAGTCAAAATGGGCTGAAACTGATAGCGAAGCATCTGAAACCGAGAGCTCAAATAGCTAAAGTGACGAAAAGGAGGTGAAATGCCTAATGGCTGATGATGCAGAGCTGGAGTACTACAGTTATCAAGTATTTGATTTCAGTTCTACTGATTTTATAAGAGAAGAATTTATTTCTACACTGCACGATATGGTTAATGAGTACCACAAGCTAGTTATCTCCTTTGAAGAAGTTAAAACTAAGCAAAATAATCCCTCAGATGACACAGCTAATAGTTTTAAATCAGTTAAGAACCTAAATGTCAAAGAGGAGATTGCTAAGCTGATAGCTGAAAAGAGTGCAAGCAATTCTTTGATTCAGCAGCTAAGATTAGAAAACTCTAGACCGAGTGAAGTAATTCAAGTTTGGAATGTCGTCAGTCACACTGACTGAAATGCAAAGGTCACAGAAAACCAGTTGGAGATAAGACTGGTCTGGGATTCAGTAGCCAAAATGAACTTTCATCTAGTGTACTATGCCAAAACTGAATACGGGCAAAGGGAAATATATTCACTTTGTTAAATCAGTAATGGTACATGAAAATCCTGAGTTCAATAAGCCGGTTGAGAAACCAACTAAAAATATGAACAAGGAAAGATGGCACGGAATTGGGTACAGTCCCAAGACCTTAGCTGAATGGAACAACTGGTCACCCAAGAGGTCTAGTTATAGTAAAGAAACTCAGCAAGAGGCTATTGTAATAATAATTATAATAGAAAGCATGTTCAAAAAAGCTACCAGATAAAAATAAGGATAAAAGAGCACAAACACATGTTGTATCATCCTCACTGCACTCACCTGTCACACACAAGTTAGGAAAGATTATCTGGAACACAGAAACTAGTAGATCAGTTCGACTGATCTAAATCTGGGTTCCCAAATGACTAATCAGTTCTGGACCCAAATAGATTTGGGTAACAAATTTATTCATTATTTGTTATTGCGTGTTACAGGTAATTTGATCAAAGATTCAGTTTGGTACTTGGACAATGGATGCTCAAGACATATAACTGGAAACACTGAACTGATATCTCAACTGATCAAATATTCTAGTCTCAAGATAAGTTTTGGCTACGTCTCATAAGGTAAAACTGTGGGTAAGGTTAAGTTTATCCATGGTAATATTATTATTATTGACGATGTATTACTTGTTGATAATTTGAAATATAATTTAATCAGCATTAGTCAATTATGCGATCATGATCATTTAGTTTAATTTAGTAAACATGCATGTACTGTCAAAAATGCAACTGGGATATCATTATAACAGGAAATAGATGTGGAAACACATACAAAGTAAGTTGGAGCAAACAACCCGATGAGCCAGTTTGTTTTGTAGCTTCAAATCAATCTCAGAACTGGCTATGACATAAAAGATTAAACAATTTAAATTTCAAAGCCATTGCACAACTGAACATACTCGAACTGATAACTGGTCTGCCAAAATATGAGTTTTCAAAAGACAAAATTTCTTTTGCTTGTCAGTTCGGGAAGCAAGTGAGATCATCTTTTAAAAATAAATGAAGTAAATCTTCTACTCGATGCTTAGAACTTATGCATATGGATCTATTTGATCCAATATCAGTTATGAACTTAGGGAGAATGAAATACACACTTGTGATTATTGATGATTTCTCAAGATTTACTTGGGTAATTTTTCTCAAATCAAAGGATCAAACTGCTTCGCAACTGATAAAACTTTTCAAAAGACTTAAATGAGAAATCAGTTGAGATTGACAGATTAATATCCAATCGTGGAACCAAATTTGTCAATCAGACTCTACCTCAATTTCTTGGAAATTTAAGAATCATACATGAGTTCTCAGCTACAAGAACACCATAACAGAATGGTGAAGTTGAACGAAAAAATTGAACTCTTAAGGAGATAGCAAAAACCATGCTAGCTGATTCTGGTATTTCTCAAAGGTTTTAGGCTAAAGCAGTTAATAGAGAACAAATCAATGATTAATAAGAATCATTCTAAGACACCTTATGAGATTTGACATGATTAGAAAAGTGTGGTTTCATACGTTAGGATATTCGGGTGCAAATGCTTCTGAAACGTCCACTACTTTTAAACTTTAAAATCCTACAAAAAAATTTTCTTATTTAAACTCGAAACTTGCAATTCAAAATAATCAAAAATTCCAAAATCCAAAATTTAATTTAACATTTAAAATCTCAAGTGCATAAAAATCCTAAATCGTCAATTAACAAAAACCCTACGTCAACCATTAACGCGACCAAACTAACTTCCAAAATCAAGCATAAAAATCTCTAAATACTTTTAACAAAATCTTTACTTCAAAACTTTTCTATCAAGCTAATGCGGAAAATAAATGTCCCTCGGGAGTGTACTGCCGGCATCAATCCACTCAAGCGTCAGCGCCTCCCTCAACCTCATCCTCACCTGAAACATTCAAACTTAGTGACTCTAACGACTCACTGCATCCTAAACATGAGTAACATTTAACACATATACAAGCACATGCATTAAAAATTATAATTTTATTTAAAATAGCTAGCGTAAGTATGTAAGCATAAATGAATCATAAATCTTCAAATCATAAAGCTTTCCATCGTTTATCATTTTGGGTGAATTTTGATCCTTGAAAGTGACTAGCTTTATCATGTGGTCGACTGATCAGTCTTAGCTCACCATTGCGCATGAGGACGGGCACTAGGCACCGACATAAAATGGAAATACGATCGTTGGGCTCTCTCTGGACCTTCTCCCGTAAACGGGCTCCCTCTGAGGCCTTCTCCCTAACGATATTCCCAATAATCATATATCATATCATTTTTTGTCATATGCAATTCAAATCCTTCAAAATATCTTTCTTTTCTTTTAATCATAAAATATCATATCCTTTCCACATATGTAAAATAGCATTTTTAATAGTGAAAATTACACAGCCTTATCATAAATCATGAGATCCCATAATTTCATCATAAATGTTTTAAAATATCATTTAGCATGCGTTATGATTTTTCGGGACACTGCCAACCCCTTTTTGTGCTACCCATGTGTAAAATGACCGTTTTGTCCCTGGACCCAAAAATCCTAGATTTTGAATTTTTCTGACTTTTATTGATTCAAGCCTATCCCCAATAACTATATAAGCTTAAATTTGGCTTCTAATATTTTTATTTGACGTAAAATTGAACTTTTTGATTTAATTCCTTAATTATTAAACTGTGACGCGTTTAAATCTCGAATTAATTCAAAACTTAATATTTTCTTTTCAAACTTTAAACATAAAATTTTCATACCTAAACTACCCTCGTGAACTATGAATCGACCCCCGTGGACCATGGTTCAAACCAATTCTTTCCCCCTAGCCATGTTCGAACCCTAGCCTATTTTTATGAAGCCACTCACCAATTCCATCGAGCCATGGCCGAGCCACCTTGGCCCAGACCAAACCCTGACCCTCCTGGACCCTTGTTTAACCCTCCTGTACCAGCACACCAGCTCCAGCCCACGCATGAATCCCATGCGCATGACTCGAGCCGCGGCACCTCCTCCTTACTTCGCTAGGATCCTAATCGCACTAGGACTCTCCTATTTATCTAACCAACGACTCCACCACGCCCTCATCATCCCTAGACCACTCCACCACGCCCTCATCATCCCTAGACCACTCTACGACCTAGCCTAGATCAGCCCCAACCAAGCCGCGAGCCGCCTTAGTAGAAACCGTCCATATGCGCCTGTAAGGTCCAAAATTAAGACGACGTAATACAACTGCATTCAAATCTAGGGATTACGAAAAAAGACTATATAAATGATTTAATTGCTTAATTTATTATGTGACATGCATGATATTATATTAAATAGGATTTTATTATCATTATGTATTAAACTGTATTTTGAAGGATTATTCAAGTTGCGATCGAGGAACGGAGACCGAGGGCTGAAAAACGTAAAATGTTTTTATTAAATAGTTGATTTTTATTATTTAAAATATGAGTGATGCTTTTTCATATTTTTGAAAATAAGAGGATTTTATGTGATTTTATGCGTCGGGACGTAAATTTTATAGGTGTTGGTTTTTCAACAAAAATACGAACTTTTTAGCAACCCGGCAATTGAATTCACAAACTTATGTAACCAAAACTATTTTAAGATTTTAATTAAACTCTAATTAAGTGCTAATGGGCCTAAATTGTGTGCTTAATAGGCCTAAGCTTTGGTGAGTGATTTTTATCATATTTAAAGTGTTAAACCTACCTTAAACCATCACATAACTCATGCCACACACCACCATCAGATTTCAGAATTTCTCCCTAGCATCACACGACACACACACACATCTTTTTGAGGAGAAAAATCGAAAAGCTTCAAGAGGTTGTCAAACCGAGGCCCTCCGCGTCATCGTTCTTCGTCGTCAACATATATCTGTACGTTTAAAACGCAAAGGCACGTCTTACATCTCATTTTCTCGTCTATCACATCGTATTATCGCTTTAATAATCGTTTGTATGAAAATATGTTATTATTCTTATTATTTTTGTAATATTGATCACTCATATGTTAATCTCATGTTTTCATGTCCAAACTCATGTTTTCATGTTATTCTAGAGGCTGCAATGACTAGGAAAAGGTTAAAGGGGATTCTTACGTGTTTTAGAGTCCCACACACACACCCTAAACGCCACAAATTCGAAGGAGACAAGCAACAAAAGCTGGAACCGAGTGGTACTGTCATGGGGTTTTGGTGATCAGGTTTCCTTTGGCTTGGTCTTGGCTTGGGTCAGGGCTCGGCCAGTGTCTGTCTTGGGTCAGGGGGAGAGTCCTAGCCATGCTAGGACTTGAGTTAAGGGCTGGGAAGGAGTCCTATTCATGCTAGGACTCCTACCCGAAATCGCGCAAGGAGCTGCGTATGTGTTCAGCAGCACGCAGGGCAAGGGGCTAGGCCTAGGGGGCTTCGGGCTAGGCTAGGGCAACTCACTAGGGTCCTAGGTGGGTGCATGACATGCTGGTTCATGGGTTGAGTCGATGGCTAGAGTCCTAAGCACCAAAAAGAAGAGTCCATGCACTAATGGGGTTTTCGTCCAGCACTTAGTGGGGGTTGGGGGCTTCGGTTTCTTGGTTTAAGTTGGTTCCTAAGGGATCCAAGGGTCCAGTAGGGTGCACTAATGGGTTGGTTAGGGTCTGGACCAACATGGTTCGAGCGTAGCTCGAGAAAATCAAAAGATGGCTCGGGGTCGAAGTTAGTAGGTCATGTTAGGGTTTTGAAAGCTAAAATAATTGAAATATAGCTTACGTGGGTTGATTCATGGTTCACGAGGGCCAAATAATTATTAAAAGTCTAAGTTTTAAATTTAGGAATTTTATTCTAAAGTTTGGGATTTTTCGAGATTAAAACGCCTTCAAAACGATTAATTAAAAAGTCTAGTTTTAAGCTAAATAAATTCAGTGGGAAAATTCATGTAATCATAAATAATTATTTGGGACTATGTTAGAGTCAATGATATCATGGTAAAGTCAAATTCGTGGGATTGTACGTCTAGGGGTAAAACGGTCTCTTTGCACCTGGGAATTAGTAAAGGTCATGACAGTGCTCTGAATGCTGTTTTATGCTATTATGATGAATTCAAATGTTTATGAATTTTGCATGATTAAAGTGTGAATTTTTAAATGTCCATGGATTTTTATGATTTAAGGTTGACATTTAAAATATATGTTGCATGTTTTGTTTCAAAAGAAAAGTGATATTTAAGCATGATTTTATAAAGTGATGAAAATATGAAACGTTGAAGGAAGTGAAGTAATTGTGACTAATGAGGACCTGAGGATATGATTGAGGATAAGCCAAGGCTCAGTTGACGATCTTATGTCGCTGATGTCCCCGCCGCCCAGTATTGTGGTTACATGTAGATGGATCCATCGATTTTTGAGGATGAGAAAAGTCACAATTAACGATCTGAATTCAATAAAGGAAAAATTTTTATGATCATGATAAAAGGATACATGTTATGATTGAGGCAAAGGAACAAGTGAGGTTTATGTTATGCATATCATGAAAATGCTATTTTTACGTATAAGTATCTTTCACTGTTGCATGTGATTTTATACATATACTTGCTATCAAGATTATGGTGTGTTGAGTCTTTAGACTCATTAGATGTGATGGATGCAGGTGAGTTTGAGGAAGGTCTTGATGGTTGACCTGACTGGACTGAAGGTGCAAATGACCCGAGGACCAGCGCTTCTACTTTTCCGCACTTATGATTTATGATTAAGATTTACGTTAAAATATTTTTAAGACTATTTATTTATGCTTTTGAGTGGTTTTTGAGAGGATGATACATTTCACGTTTATTGCTTTTTATGTTTGGTAAAACAGTTGACGATTTCATGTTTTGACTATTTCCTTTGGATTTTCAAATAATAGTTGGTTGACGTTTTATTTTAAAATGGTGCAAAATATTTTATAAAAATATTTTTATGAGTTATGGTGATTGGCCGAAATAAGGAGTTTAAAAAAAATTTAGTACTTTTTAAACATTAAGAAAGGCAGATGTTTCAATTGGTATCAGAGCAAAGGTCCTGTAAAAGGTTGTGCCACCATCAGCGCCAGGAAGATCAGTCGTCAAGCCTCAATTTGTAAGTTTTACATGCTTATTATGATTTATTATTATATTACCTGCATAATGACATGAATAATATGTTTACGTTACATGTTTACTAGCATTTTGAGTATATATGCTTTGCATGCTTAAATTGCTAAATGAATAAGGATATGTCACATGATTAGAAAACGTAGATTTAAATGCATGTTGGTTACGTTAGAATTTGGAAAACGTTCAGATAAAATGCCTCCTAGGCGTGCCCCTGTTAATGGAAACCAAGCCGAGAACAGTGTGAACCATCAAGGGAATGCTCCACAACCACCACCTCGAGGAGATGCTGTCACTCGTGCGTTAGAAGGTATGACTCGTTTCTTCAAGCAATAGTTACAGCAGCAGCAGTTAAAACAGCAGTTACAGCAGTTACAACAGATGCAGCAGGCCCCTAGGCCACAACATGACATATATGATTAGTTCCGGAGGCTAGGGCCGAAGGAATTTTCTGGCACCACCGATCCCTTTGCTGTTGAGAGCTGGATTCGTTCACTCGAGGTACACTTTCGTTATCTGAATATGGAGGATGCTGACCATGTGAGTTGTGCTACTTACCTGTTTAGGGATGATGCTTCTTTATGGTGGAAAGGAGCCGAGCATGGTGTTAACCTTGCTACTATTACTTGGCCACGTTTCAAGGAGATATTCTATGAGAAATATTTTACTGCTGATGTGAGAGGGCGACTGAAGAGGGAGTTTATGAGCCTCCGTCAGGGAGACTTGACTGTTGTTGATTATGTGAAGAAATTTGATAGGGGTTGTCACTTTGTACCCTTTATTGCTAGGGATCCTGCAGAAAAGCTTAGAAACTTCATGGATGGTCTATGACCTACCTTACGAAATAATGTTATGATGATGCATCCTTTGGATTATGCTACTGCTACTACTTGTGCTTTCGAGTCTGAGCAATCTTGGAGGGACATTTAGATTGAATTACAACGCAAGAGGCAACAGCACCATAATAACAATCAGCCCGAACAAGAAACAATACACAGGTCCTCCTAGACCTCAAGGGCCTCAAAAGCCCAAGGTCAAAACAAGAAGCAAGGACAGCAAAAAGCCACAAAATCCGGGAGCACCAAAGCCTGCTGATAGGCAACCATGCAAGGAGTGCAATCGCTTACATCTTGGCAAATGTGAATGGGGGACATTCAAGTGTTTCTACTGCAAGTAAAATGGGCACAAAGCTGCTGATTGCCCAAAGAGAAAAGTGCCTATTGTGGGACGAGCTTATGTTATGAATGCTGAAGAAGCGGAGGAGGAGGTAGACACTACGCTTATCACGAGTAACCTAGTCATTTAACATTTTTATATTGCCTATTATTGCATGAAATGTTAAATTGATTATTAGAATTGAATTGGGAACATGATTTAACCTAGTAGAAATTAGCTTGTATGTTCTACTTAGTTGGACAAGATATGATTTTAGAAACCATAGAAATTGGTATTGAATTTTGTGCCTTAATTTATGTGAAGGATGTAATATTTCCAATAAAAAGTTTTAGAGCCAAAATTAATTGAAAATCATAATTAAGAGATTTTTTTATAGGGTCGAATTTTAAAGGGGTCAATTGTGCAATTTCGAAATTATAAGTGTTTAAATGTAATTTTCGAAAGTTAAAGGACCAATTTGCAATTAACCAAAAGATAAGGGGCTTTAATGCAATTACCGAATTCTTAAGGACAATAATGTAAGTATCAAAATTTTAAGGGATTAAAATAAAAATTTTCGAAAATATAAGGGCCGAAATCCAAAAATTTGGGGAATTAGAATGAAAAATTCGAAAAATTAAAGGGCTAACATACAATTTTTCATGAAATGCTTAAGTTCAACCCACAATCTTCACCTAAATTTGGGAAAAATAATGATAGTAAATCCTTAAGTTCAAGACGAAGAGATTTAATAGACATTTTCGCCGCAGAGAAGATCATCATTCTAGGTGTAGCTACATATGCATTGCTAGATTTAGGAGCTACACATTCGTTCATATCTGAAACCTTCATCAAAAGACTGAATATTACTCCTCAAGATATGGGTTTGGGTTTCAAAGTATATATTCCTTCCGGTGATCAAATGCTCATGTATAAAATTTTCAAGAATCTGGAGCTTTGTTTATTCAAAGATGTGGTTCGGGCAGATCTAATTGTGCTTCCTATGCCCGAATTTGATATTATACTTGGTATGGATTGGTTATCAGCAAATGAAGCTTCAATTGATTTCTGTCATCGATCAGTATCTATTAGACCACCCAGTGGTAAACCTTTTGTCTTTGAGGCGGTGAGAAACAAACAAATGCCGCACATCATCTCTTGTCTTTGTGCGAGAAAGCTTATTAAACTTGGATGCCAAGCTTTTCTAGCATGTGTTACTACCACACCTGCTTCTATCAGTCAGAAATTTGAAGATGTTGATATTGTCAGAGATTTTTCCAACGTCTTTCCCGATGACGTTCTTGGCATTCCGCCCGATCGTGAAGTGGAATTCTCTATTGATCTAATGCCGGGCACAGTTCCTATATCTAAAGCACCTTATCGTCTAGCGCCTGCTGAAATGAAAGAATTAGAAGACCAAATCCAAGACCTGCTAGATAAGGGTTTCATTCGCCCTAGTTGTACTCCATGGGGCGCGCCGGTTGTAATGCCCAAGAATTTTGTTATTATAAGCTGAAATGATTTATTGATAATTGATGTGATTATAGACGGAACGGATCGGAACAGAGAAGCCGGAAAGAAGATTGAAAATATGTGCGAGGATGAGCCCTCGCGCATATGCACGACCCAGCCGAGCGCATATGCGCGAGGTAGGCAGAGAAACTCGCGCATATGCGCGACAGGACCCGCGCATATGCTCGAGTATGGAATAGAACCTCGTGCATATGCGCCGGGTGAGGGCACGCATATGCGCGAGCTGCCGTGAGGTTACGCGCCGAGGCAGGAGGTCTCGCGCATATGCGTCGAGGAGTGTCACGCATATGCGCGAGACGTGCAGTGCATAGAGTTAGCCACTTGCCCCTTACCATGCGAATATATATACAAATGCATCCTTACTCCTTCAGAATTTCAGAGAGAAAGTCGAAGAAAGTTTCAGAAAATCCTTACGCCTTTTCATATGTTAGATTTGGGATTGTGCAAGATCCGCCCATCAGAATTTTGATCCGAGTTCAGTATCGTAATCCTCTCATTACAGGCTTCGACAAGACGTAAGTTTTATTGATTTCTTTTATGATTTGAAAATATGATATTGAAGGAATCAGAGATGATTGATATATGGTGTTCCCGATATGTTAAACATCGTATAGTCGAAACCGGATCGAAGAACGGATACCGTATGAAATTGTTATAATTTTTCAGAGTTGATTTGATTGAGATTGATATCAGATTTGTGTAGTTATTGATTTTGAGTTGTGGGGATTGATATTTTATTGATATTGTATTGCTGGGTATATTGAGAGTGTACTGTTATGCCGTCAGAATTTGGTAAGACTGATATGCTTTGATTTGAGTTGTATATTGATATGATACTTCTCGATATTGTCATTGCCAGATTGAGTATTGACAGGCTTCGAATTCGAGATATCGACTTCGTTAGATCAACAGAAAGAAAGGTATAAATCAATGTTGAACCGGGAGGATACGACTCGAGTTTGAATTGACTTAATTTCCCAAAATCAGATACTTTATATTTATTGTGTTGATATTTGCAATTTATGAGATTGATATGCTTAGTCTATTGAGTTATAGCAAAGCGTGTATTGAGTCATGGGCGGAGATGCCTAGTTATTGGCGGATATGTCAAGTCTTTGGCGGATATGCCAAGACACTGGATGTTTGATTTATATCGATGTTGCAAAGGAGCGGATCGGCTTCTATTGCGGAGCTTCGGTATATGGTAATATCCAGGAACCGGGATCCCTAGATTAGAGATGAGTCGAGTCTGAGATGACGAGTCAAGAGTTTATTTACAGCCTTATATCGAATCATGTCTTTCAGATTTGATACATGTTATTGATATATGTTTCATGCTTTTATATTGTTATATGATTGCATGTATACATTATTTATACTGAGATTATATTCTCACCGGAGTTATCCGGCTGTTGTTGTGTTTGTATGTGTGCATGGCAACAGGTGGGAAATGATCAGGGTCACGAAGAGGATTAGAGATTCAAGATTAGCGTGGAGATCCGGACTTAGAGTAGATTGATTTTCAGTACTTGATATAGTGGCTGAAATTTAGTTTGAGATAAATCTATGTTGTACATGACTTGTACTTTATTGTCGATATGTATATCAGATGGATTTCATTATGTTCCGCACTTAAGTATTTTAAAAAAAAATATTAGACCCAGATTAATTAAATGATCCTAATGATGATAAAGAAGACGAATTAGGTTCGGGTCCCCACACCGGTGTTCTTTGTGAAGAAGAAAGATGGTAGTATGCGTCTATGCATTGATTATCGAGAGCTTAATAGAGTTACTATAAAAAAATAAGTATCCACTGCCAAGAATTGAAGATTTATTTGATCAGTTACAACGAGCAACGATATGTTCTAAAATTGATCTTCGTTCTGGATACCATCAGTTGAAAGTGAAAGAGTCTGACGTCCACAAGACAGCGTTTTGTACTAGATATGAGCACTACGAGTTTATGGTCATGCCATTCGGGTTTACCAATGCGCCATCGATCTTCATGGATCTCATGAATCGCGTATTTCAGCCGTATATGGATCAGTTTATTATAGTATTCATCGACGATATCTTAATCTATTCCAAGAGCAGAGAGGAACATAGTCGTCATTTGAGGACAGCACTGCAAGTTCTACAAGATAGAAAGTTATATGCAAAATTCAGCAAGTGTGAGTTTTGGCTTGATCGAGTGGCTTTCTTAGGCCACATCATTTCTAGTAGTGGGGTTGAAGTAGATCCAAGTAAATTTGAGGCAGTAAAAGAGTGGCCAGTACCGAAGAGTGTTACCGAGATTCAGTACCATAGAGTGTTACCGAGATTCCCAGTTTCTTGGGACTAGCTGGCTATTATCGCAAATTTATCCAGGGATTCTCATCTATTGCAGTACCTTTGAGATCTTTGACTAGGAAGGACGCAAATTTTATTTGGAGATCCGAGTGTCAAGACAGTTTTGACAAGTTGAAACAAGTCTTGATATCAGCACCAGTGTTATCTATGCCATCGGGGCAAGGAGAATATGTTCTTTATACCGACGCTTCTAAACTTGGGTTGGGTGCAGTTCTGATGCAAAATGACCGAGTTATTGCCTATGCTTCGAGACAGTTGAAAATTCACGAGAAAAACTACCCTACTCATGATCTTGAGCTTGCAGCAGTAGTTTTTGCACTGAAGATTTGGAGACACTACTTATATGGGGAGAAGTGCAAAATATTTACCGATCATAAAAGTTTGAAATATTCTTCACCCTAAAAGAACTGAACATGAGACAGCGTAGATAGCTTGAATTAGTAAAAGACTATGATTGTGATATTAGCTACCATCCGGGAAAAGCTAATGTAGTTGCAGACGCATTGAGTAGAAAAGCAGCAATTATCACTCATCTATCACTTCAAAGACTGTTGCACTCCGAGATACAGCGGTTTGAGCTTACAGTGTATGCTAGGGGCGAGGCCCCTAATCTTGCCACATTATCAGTACAGTCAACTTTGAGAGATAGAATTCGTGATGGACAGTCCACTGATGAGCAGTTAGAAAAGTGGAGAGCTAGAGATGAAGCCAAGGGCCGTAAGTTATATGCAGAGGTGGATGGTATAGTCCGATATCGAGATCGTCTATGGGTTCCTAGTGACGACTCTTTGAGAGATCTTATTATGAAGGAAGCTCATGACACACCTTATTCCATTCATCCGAGAAGCACGAAGATGTATAAGGATTTGCAGTTGTTATATTGGTGGCCAGGCATGAAGAGAGACATTTTGAGATTTGTATCCGAATGTTTGACTTGTCAACAAGTTAAAGTAGAGCATCAAAGACCCGCGGGGAAATTGAAGCCAATTCCTATTCCCGAGTGGAAATGGGAAAATATCACTATGGACTTTGTTGTGGGATTGCCAAAGACTGTTAAGGGATTAAATTTCATATGGGTGATAGTGGATCATCTTACGAAATCAGCACATTTTCTACCTATTAAGACTACATTCACCGTGATTCAGTATGCAGAGTTATATATTCGGGAGATAGTTCGTCTGCATGAGATTCGTGTATCTATTGTTTCTGACAGAGATCCAAGGTTCACGTCATCTTTTTGGAAGAGTCTACATGCAGCGATGGGGACCAAGTTATTATTCAGTACAACATTCTATCCTCAAACCGATGGTCAGTCCGAAAGAGTTATTCAAATTTTGGAAGATCTAATGCGAGCATGTGTTATTGATTTCCAAGGCAGTTGGGAACCAAAATTACCTCTAGTAGAGTTCAACTACAATAATAGCTATCAATCATCAATCAGGATGGCTCCTTTTGAGGCACTTTATGGAAGAAAACGTTGATCTCCTATTCATTGGGACGAGGTTGGTGAAAGAAGAGAGATTGGTCCGGATGTGATTGAAGCGACTGCCGAGCTTGTAGTCAAAATTCGTGATAAATGAAGACTGCACAAAGCCGACAAGAGTTATGCGGACAAGAGATGAAGGGACTTAGAGTTTGCAGTGGGTGACCATGTATTTGTTAAAATAGCACCTACGAAGGGTTTTATGCGCTTTGGCAAGAAAGGCAAGCTTAGTCCAAGATTTATTGGTCCATTTGAGATTTTGGAGAGAATTGGGACATTAGCTTATAGAGTGGCATTGCCACCGGCGCTTTCAGGAGTTCACAATGTGTTCCATATTTCGATGTTGCGAAAGTACATGTCGAATCCATCACATGTGCTAAATTATGAACCTCTACAACTAACTCCAAATATGACATATGAAGAAAGGCATATCCAAATCTTGGGAAGGCAAGAAAAAAGACTGCGAAACAAAGTCATTCCAATGGTCAAGGTCAAGTGGCTGAATCACTCGGAAGAGGAAGCTACTTGGGAAACCGAGATGGACTTGAAGAGTCGCTATCCAGATTTATTCGGTAAGTCCTAATTTCGAGTACGAAATTTTATTAAGGAAGGAGGAATTGTAAGGTCCAAAATTAAGACGATGTAATGCAACTGAATGCAAATCTAGGGATTATGAAAAAGGACTAAATAAATGATTTTATTGCTTAATTTATTATGTGACATGCATGATATTATGTTAAATAGGATTTTATTATCATTATGCATTAAACTATATTTTTAAGGATTATTCAAGTTGTGATCGTTGCTGAAAAACGTAAAATGTTTTTATTAAATAGTTGATTTTTATTATTTAAAATATGAGTTATGCTTTTTCATATTTTCGAAAATAAGGAAATTTGAGGTGATTTTATACGCCGGGATGTAAATTTTATAGGTGTTGGTTTTTCAACAAAAATACGAACTTTTTAGCAACCCGGCAATTGAATTCACAAACTTATGTAACCAAAACTATTTTAAGATTTTAATTAAACTCTAATTAAGTGCTAATGGGCCTAAATTGTGTGCTTAATAGGCCTAAGCTTTGGTGAGTGATTTTTATCATATTTAAAGTGTTAAACCTACCTTAAACCATCACATAACTCATGCCACACACCACCATCAGATTTCAAAATTTCTCCCTAGCATCACACGACACACACACACATCTTTTTGAGGAGGAAAATCGAAAAGCTTCAAGATGTTGTCTAACCTAGGCCCTCCGAGTCATCGATCTTCGTCGTCAACGTATATTCGTGCGTTTAAAACGCAAAGGCACGCCTTACATCTCATTTTCTCGTCTATCACATCGTAGTATTGTTTTAATTATCGTTTGTATGAAAAGTATGTTATGCGTATTATTATTTTCGTAATATTGATCACTCATATGTTAATCTCATGTTTTCATGTACAAACTCATGTTTTGATGCTATTCTAGAGGCTGCCATGACTAGGAAAGGTTAAAGGGGATTCCTACGTGTTTTAGAGTCCCACACAGACACCCTAAACGCCACAAATTCGAAGCAGACGAGCAACAAAAGCTGGAACCAGGCGGTACTGTAATGGGGTTTGGGTGATCGGGTTTCCTTTGGCTTGGTTTTGGCTTGGGTCAAGGCTCGGCCAGTGTCTGTCTTGGGTCAGGGGGAGAGTCCTCGCCATGCTAGGACTCGAGTTAAGGGCTGGGGAAGGAGTCCTAGCCATGCTATGACTCCCACCCGAAACCGCGCAAGGAGCTGCCATGTGTGCAGCAGCGCAGGGCAAGGGGCTAGGCCTTGGGGGGGCTTCGGGCTGGGCTAGGGCGACTCACTAGGGTCCAAGGTGGGTGCACGGTATGCTGGCTCATGGGTCGAGTCGATGGCTAGAGTCCTAAGCTACAAAAAGATGAGTCCATGCACTAATGGGGTTATCGGCCAGCACTTAATCGGGGTTGGGGGCTTCGGTTTCTTGGTTTAAGTTGGTTCCTAAGGGATCCAAGGGTCCAGTAGGGTGCACTAATGGGTTGGTCAGGGTCTGGACCAACATGGTTCGAGGGTGGCTCGAGAAAATCAAAAGATGGCTCGGGATCGAAGTTGGTAGGTCATGTTAGGGTTTTTAAAGCTAAAATAATTGAAACATGGCTCACGAGGGTCGAGTCATGGTTCACGAGGTCCAAATTATTATTAAAAGTCTAAGTTTTAAATTTAAGGATTTTTATTCTAAAGTTTGGGTTTTTTTCGGGATTAAAACACCTTCAAAATGATTAATTAAAAAGTCTAGTTTTAAGCTATATAAATTCATGGGAAACTTTATGTAAGCATAAATAATTATTTGGGACATGTTAGAGTCAATGAAATCATGGTAAAGTCAAATTCGTGGGATTGTATGTCTAGGGGTAAAACGATATTTTTGCACTTGGGAATTAGTTAAGGTCATGGAAGTACTCTGAATGCTGTTTTTATACTATTATGATTATTTCAAATGTTTATAAATTTTACATGATTAAATTGTGATTTTTTAAATGTCCATGGATTTTTATGATTTAAGGTTGACATTTAAAATATATGTTGCTTGTTTGGTTTCAAAAGAAAAGTGATATTGAAGCATGATTTTATAAAGTGATGAAAATATGAAACGTTGAAGGAAGTGAAGTAATTGTGACTAATGAGGATCTGAGGATATGATTGAGGATAGGCCAATGCTCAGTTGATGATCTTATGTCGCTGATGTCCCCGCCGCCCAGTACTGTGGTTACATGTAGATGGATCCATCGATTTTTGAGGATGAGTAAAGTCACAATTAACGATCTGAATTCAATAAAGGAAAAATTTTTATGATCATGATAAAAGGATACATGTTATGATTGAGGCAAAGGAACAAGTGAGGTTTATGTTATGCATATCATGAAAATGCTATTTTTATGTATAAGTATCTTTCACTGTTGCATGTGATTTTATACATATACTTGTTATCAAGATTATGGTGTGTTGAGTTTTTAGACTCACTAGGTGTGATGGATGCAGGTGAATTTGAGGGAGGTCTTGATGGTTGACCTGACTAGACTGAAGGTACACATGACCCGAGAACTAGCGCTTCTACTTTTCCGTACTTATGATTTATGATTACGATTTACGTTAAAAGATTTTTAAGACTATTTATTTATGCTTTTGAGTGGTTTTTGAGAGGATGATACATTTCACGTTTATTGCTTTTTAGGTTTGGCAAAACAGTTGACGATTTCATGTTTTGACTATTTCCTTTGGATTTTCAAATACTAGTTGGTTGACGTTTTATTTTAAAATGGTGCAAAATATTTATAAAAATATTTTTATGAGTTATGGTGATTGGCCGAAATAAGGAGTTTAAAAAAAAATTAGTACTTTTTAAACATTAAGAAAGGCAGACGTTTCAGCGCCCATGGGAAAGAGTCCTACCACTTGTGGGCTCTTCCCTAGATGCTTTCCATGAGTCCTGGCCATGCTAGGACTCTTCCTTACACTGAATCACGTCCAGCACAGCCCCTGCCCAAGCCCTGGCCAAGCCACACGCGAGTTCCCCTAACTAGCAGAACCCAAACACCATGAAAGCCATGAGGAAACCCTATGCCTGTTGCCCTCCAAGCCAAGCTTGGTTCCAGCATGTATTTTGTCCCCTAACGACTCTTTTCCCGTCCCTTAAACACATCCTATTGGTAGTATGTCCTTAGGAATCATAACATTTCTGAAATAAGCGTAAAATCATCAAAACATTGAAAATATTTGTTCTATCGTTAAATGGATCATGCTTCAATATTTTTCATGCAAAAATAAATAAAACAAGCATAATATGATTTGAATGGTGCGTCAAAGAAGTTTAAAAGCGTGACTTTGCGTTTAGAATGCTCGAATACGCGATCGTAGGCGTGGGTTGCGAAGAAAGACGAACGGACGACGAAGACTCCTTGGTTTTTCCTCTCCAAATTTTTCGAAAATACGGTGCGTTTGATGGACGGCTGAATTAAGTGCCTAAAACCCTAGGTTCTTATTTTATTGATTTTTAAATTTGCATGTTAATGGGCTTAGGTTTTGGGCATTTGTGTTTAGGGGCAATTGGGTCTATTAATCTTAGATAAATTAGGTACAATAACACATATTTAATTGTAAAATAAAAGTTTACAAAATTTAATTTTCAAAAATTTTGTGGCACCCCAAACCTCGCCGCGTAATCATACAACATGTGACGTCATATGCATAAAAATTTTCTTTTCGACAACGTAATAATATAATGCATATACGAAAAAATAGTGCAAACACCACACTATCTACGTCAGTGCAGCAGAAACAGTATAATAAATACATACACACAACTCAAATAAGACAATAAACTATACTGACTCTATCTACTATCAACTAGCAGGACTGTTTGACTAGACACACCTAGCCCTTCACCTCTATCATGTCTCACAGCATAGTCCTGTGACCTGTCCAAGAAAAGCAGCCCCCAAAGGGTGAGCATTACACAACAATCATCATCGCAAGATATAACAGTTATATTAACAACAACATAAGATATAACTGAAATGATAACAGAAATACCCCATTTGCCGTTTCTAGACAATCAGCCATCAACAACCTCAACAACATCACACTGCAACAATAACATCGACGATACGTCGCATGCCAACTCCGGCGACAGCAATATCGTCGAACGAACAACAACATCGACGATACGTCGCACTCCAACATCGAAGACATCAATATCGTCGAACGAATAACATCAACGATACGTCGCACCCCAACTCCGGCGAGAGCAATATCGTTTAACGAACAACATCAACGTGACAGTTTCCCAACAATGACAGCCAACAACATCGACAATAATAAACAACAACAAATATAATATCAAATCACCCATATCCAGTGATTTACCATCGTTCAACACAATAGTATTCATCAATACTAAACAATAACAACATATGCTCGTACGTCAACACGTACCTGATAATCGAGTATATATACAATCTGGCTATTTCTTTGATCCTTAGGCGTGTGATGTATCTAAATAATTCAACAACAATTATCAGATCATTGTCACCGTATCAACATAATCATAACAGCCTCAATATATAACATCAAATAGCCCAACAACAATTAATTCAACAAAATATAAAACTCGATTATAAATTATTATCGCTCAACAATTTAATATTCTCGTGTATTTAATTCACAATACTACCATCAAATACACCATAATTAATTTAACATCAAATAATAGGCTATTTCACAACATCCGTCAAATTGCGAAAACTTTATATCAACGTGTAGCCTATACTTCGTAGACTCCGAATATACAATCAGAATTAATAACAACTGATAAACAACTATCCAATCTCAATCCAACGATTAAAAATCCCTAATTATAATAAACTAGGAATAATTCAAAATAACACCACTATAATCTTCTCTACTTCGTTAAAATCATACACTATTCAACAATCTTCAATTTCAATATGATTTAACAATTTATCATATTTATTCCAAAAATCGACGAATTTCAAACATCACCAAAAATATAAAATTTATATCTCAAATCGAAGACCTCGTGTCAACGATTCCAGAACTGAAGTCGGTTCGTCGATTGGATAAACCAATAAGTCGCACGATCGAAAAGAAAAATCAAAATACTATTTTCACTCACCTCTCTCGTTCTCTCCGTTTCTCCTCAATCTTATTTAGTTTGATTGAATTCCATCGATTCCCATTTATTTTAGGATTATTTAATTTATCATCTATAGTTAATAAATTAACTTTTTCTTTTAAAGAATTAATTTGAAATGTTTTCCTATCAATCTTTTCTTGTAATTCATTTAGAATTCTATGAACAGGTTTAGTTATGAACTTAAAGGAAATATGATTACCTTGAAAAGTTCCTATAATACATGTTTCATCAACATAAGTAAAGGATATATTTGATAAATAAAAGGAAGACCAAGTATAAGTTGGCTAGAAATATCTTTTGCTAATAAAAAACTGGTTGGAATACAGTTTTTATCTTTGCAAATATAAACTTTTGATAATTCATAATTTATTTCTAATGGTTCTCCTCATGCATGAGAAAGAGAATGAGTAGTTTTATAAAAATATTTCGTAGGAATTAATCCTTCCTGTATAACATTTAAATCTGCTCCACTAACAATCATAGCAATAAAATTCTTCTTATAAGAATTTTCAATTAATAAAGTAATATTGATGTATCATTTTTGAGATATAATCATACTTAAAACAGATAAATATTTCTGATTTGGATCAGGAAAAGAAATATCTTGAAGATTATCAAAACTATCAGAATTATTATTATTAGTTTCAATAATTGAAATACGATAATTTAAACTATTATTATTATGTTGTAAAATTTTTACTTGTTCTTTATGATTTTCTATTTCTTTAACTAAATCCTGTATACTAACTGGATTTTGTTTACTATATTTCTGTTGTAGAAGATTTTTAACTTCTTTCATAGAATAAGATTGTTCTTGTTTAACAAGAATGTTGTTATTATTATTATTGCTAGTTGAAGCAGTATTCTCCATTTGATCAATAATTGTAGATTCTAATACTGGATCCTTAATCATTTTAAGGAATTCTAAAATATTATTGTTAGTTAACACATTAATATTTAAATCATTAAATTGAGACATGAGTTTATAAAAATCATCATTTTTATTTTTATTATCCTCTATATGATTTAAACAAGATTTTCCTTGTATACAATTATTACATTCATCTAAATCAGATATTTCTGATTCACTATCTATAATTTCATCTGAAATATAAGATTCTGAAGAATTCTCAATTTCACTGTTATAATTATTATTCGAATCCATTTTTATTTTAAATAATGTTTCTTTTAGATTTTCATCTATATCTAAATTATTAATTTTGTTTTTAGCCCAACATTAATTGGCATTGTAATGCCCGAGATTTTAGCTTAATACTTTTGAGTTATAATGTATTATGAATAAGGGAATGGAAGAACAGATATGGAGAAGCGACGTTGCAATTTGAATTTAGTTGCAAAGTATAGTGTTGGAGTAGAAAGACCAGTGCACCCGCGGTAAAAGAGCTAGCGCACCCACGGTGGTTCTTCTGAAATTTTGAAGTTGGTACAGTAGAGTCACCGCACCCGCGGTCAAAAATGCACCGCACCCGCGGTCCAAGGGCTAGCGCACCCGCGGTGTGACGTTCAGCATGAACATGAAGCCACGTTTCTTGAGCCATGCATGATATATATTATCAATTTCGTTCCTTCATTCAGATTCAGCAGAAAGGAAGAACGGAAGCTCCAAGTTCTTAGGCAATAGATTTGTGATTACGAGAAATCCGTCCGTCTGATTAGTAATCTGACTTCAGTACCGAGTTCCTAGCGACGACAGCTACAACAAGACGTAAGTTTTATTGAATTCTGGTATCATTTGAAATTATGATATTGGGGGAATTGTGATTTGACTGATATATTGTGTTCTGGGTATACTGATTAGTATATAACTGAAGACAGATTGAAGGTGAATTAATCTAGGTATAAAATATTCAAGAAAGTAAACATAGCCTTTAAACATTTAAATTTGAAGTCATAAATGCCATGCAAGATTCTAAACTAAATTAATTGGTTAATGCATTACAATATATATATTGGAGGTTTAAAATCTTAAACAATTAAAATGCAAATTTAAACCATAAAATACCATTCAAAATAAGTTGGAATTTGGTCAATACAATTCAAAGGTGTAGTAACTTTTCCTTTCAAAGTACCTATAATGAGGCTTCATGGTGTGTTCATTCCTTTGATCATTTTAATTCACTAATTAAAAACAATATTACACCTCATTTTCCTCAACTAATTACCTAGCAAATTAACTAGAAAATGCAGCAAGGATTCGAAGCAATACCCAACGGCAACAAGAAAGCATTCACTTGTAACCTCCCAAACTTAATACATATTATGGTACCTTTAACACCTCCATTACATAACATTTCTTCATCCCATAAACTCGAAAATATCAGAAGAAAGGCTACAGAAATTGTGAAGTAAAAGAATAAGAACAGATACAGCATAGGAATGAGAACCAATGCAAAACCATTCAAATTCGACTTGCAACTCCCAAACTAAATGCATATTATAGCACCTTTAACATCTCCTATATCATTCACCCTCATTACCTACATTTCCTACATCCATATGCTCGAAAATTAGCAGAAGAATCAGCTGAGAAAATCGTAAGAACAGTAGCAGGAAAAGTAAGAAGAAAAGAATCCTCAACTCCGATCCCGTCGCGTCGTGTTGTCGTTTTGATTTGTTTTGTCAAAACAAATTTCCAGGCATGTATATATTGTTTTTTTTCTCTTCAATCAAGTCCTATAGATATTTTAAAACCATTATATATGCATGATTCAAACAACATCACGAAAATGACAGCAAATGTCCAAGCAAAAATCTGCACAAAAGTTCTCGGCTTCTTTGTTTTCAATGTCACGGTTTGGGTGTGTTTTGTTGCTTTCAAGGAGTTGCTCGGTTCCAGGCACACATGGCTGCTTCTAGGCATAATTTAGAATGTGTTAGGGTGTTTTTGGGTCAGTTTTTTCAGTCCATACACTCAAGAACGAAGCAATGACAGCAACTTTACATAAGCTGCAGAAATGAGTCACAATTTTCTGTCCTTGAGTTGTTTGAGGGGTGTTCGAATCTTGGCTTTCCTAGGGACTGTAGCCACGGTTAGAACACTCCCTTAACATTTCTAGGACATGACCAAGGTGTCCTTTCCAAGCTTGGCACACGGATCCATCAGAATTTCACAACAACAACACAAGTACAATTCGGTTTTTTTTCATTTTCTGTGTGAGTGGGTTTCGGTTTTGGGGTGTGTTGCTTGGATTATGGTTGGCTCCTAGCCTGTAGCCATGGTTCATACAACACTCCATCATGTCTAGATCGAGCCATGGTCAATAAAATGGCCCTTGGAACGAGACAAGACAGTAAAATGGTTCAATACAACACACTATGTAGCAAGTGGTGCTCTCGGTTGGTATGCTGTAATTGTCCTAGGTGTTTCCTTGGATTGTGGTTGGCTTCTAGCCCTTAGCCATGGTCCAAGCCATGCCTTAGGATGTTGGTAAGAGTCCTTGGGCGGTGGTGACAAGACAGTAAAATGGTTCAATACAACACACTATGCAGCAAGTGGTGCTCTCGGTTGGTATGCTGTAATTGTCCTAGGTGTTTCCTTGGATTGTGGTTGGCTTCTAGACCTTAGCCATGGTCCAAGCCATGTCTTAGGATGTTGGTAAGAGTCCTTGGGCGGTGGTTCAAGCCCTTGGCCATTATTTTTAGAGTTTGCTCCACAAACAAGCAAGCTGCCACTGCTGTATTTTCTGCTTTTTGACAGCAGCTTTGGGTCACGGTTTTGGTGGTGGTTTGAGTTCTTGTTTGGCTTTTAGCCCATGGCCTTGGACTGAAAACTACCATAATGAGTTAGGAAGGTCATTTTTTTGGCCGTTCGTGATTTGGTCGAGTTTAGAGGTCGTACGAGAATTTACGGTGAAAGGTGCCAAAATGACTCTCGAAAGAGTGTTTTATGTTTTTGGATTCCTTTCACCTATTTTCGTGTTTTACAGTTATTATGCATATTTTTCAGTATGTTTGGGGTATTTTTAATCATGGTTAAACGTCGGTTTAATGTTGGTTCGGGTTGGTACGAAGCCATGGTCAAAAATCAAGTTGTTGGTCCGAATCGTCTCGTTTTTTTTTCTATTGTTAAGTTTTTGTCAAGTTAAGATTTATTGCATGTGTCACATATTAGAATTAAGTCGCAGCAAGCCTGGGAACGATTCAACTCATCCGGTAAAAATAAGGTTATAATGATATTACGTGCATAAAAATATAAAATGTTTATTTTTGAGATATATGCTATATGTCTTGTGGCCACCTTATGCTTATGGGTTTGGAAGTCGGTAGGCGCAACCGAGGACCTCTACGCCTGGTGACTTACGACCGATTTATGATTATGTATGGGTATGGACATCCAGTCCAAGGGCTGTGATTGATCTCTACCGCCCAGTATACTGTGGTTTAGTCTGATCAGGCGCTTACGTTATGTTATGGGCCACTTTGCTTAGAAACATTATCTCTACCAGAAAATTATGATATGTTATGACAGAGCTCTATTGAGCAAAGCTTTTACGTATGATTTTCAGATATGCACGTAGATATAATTATTCATGATACGATTTTCACCGTACGCTTTACGATACTTTATTTTTACGTTACATGCGGTTTTATGGTATATATTACTAGTTATTCACGATATATACATGTTGAGTCTTTAGACTCACTAGACTTGATTGTTGTAGGTATTGATGAGGCTGAGAGTGCGGGCGGAGACCAGTGAGCGATCTTAGGACAGTAGTAGTAAACCCGAGGACCTCATGATTTAGTTTATTCATCTTTTATTATTCAAACTCAGTTTTAATACGTTGGATTATTTATAAATTGTTGTTTACGTTGGATTATTTTTAAATTGTTGCTAGAAAATTTTATTTACTTCCGCTGTTATTTTAAAGTTAAAATTATTTATATGTTTATTTTATAATGAGGCAAGATGATTAATTAATTTAGAAAATTTTTAATAATTCCGCTAAAATACGAATACGAAATACGGGCCTTTACATAATCTTACTTCAGTACCGAGTTCCTAGCGACGACAGGTACAACAGGACGTAAGTTTTATTGAATTCTGGTATTATTTGAAATTATGATATTGGGGGAATTGTGATTTGACTGATATATTGTGTTCTGGGTATACTGATTAGTATATAACTGAAGACATATCGAAGAACGGGAATGTGTATGTAATTGTTATGATTTTTTTGAAGTAATATGATCGAGATTGTACAGATTTGATATCATGACCTATTCTTATTGAAGATTATGATTCCTATTGATATCGATTACGAATTATGGTATTATTTCTGTGATGTTGAGATTGACGGGGCGATCGAGACTGTATTATTATGCCATCGAAAGCATCAGTAGATTGATTGTGATCAGATTCAGTATTGATTGAGATTGTATCATGATATCGTTGATATGGATCAGATTATGTTTGATTTGAGTATTGATCGGAACAGGTTTTGAATTGAGTTATACATTGATACAGTATATTCGATATTGTCATTTCAGATTTGATATGGTCAGATTTGACTTCGAGACTTCGACTTTGTGAGATCGAGAAGACAAAGGTATAAGTCAATGTGTATTAGGGACATCGACTCAAGTGGGATATACTTGAGTTTCTCTAAATCACATACTTATTATTATCATGTTCATTGATTTGATTTGATATGCTTGTTCTATTGATTTATTGAAAGCACATATTAGATGAGTATTAGACGAGTGATCTTGTGACAGAAGTGCCTGATAGTGGTGGGATCGCCACGGGCACATTGCACGATGTCACAGGATAGGAAATTGGTGAAAATGCCAAAGTCTGTGACAGTTAGGTCAAGACACTGGATGCTTGGTTATATCGACGTGGATAGAATCGGAGTTTTTTCTATTACTGTTGGTCGATATGGAATGCCAACGTCTGGAAACCGGGATCCCTAGACTAGGATTGAGTCTAGTCTGAAACGTGGAGTCATGAGTTTGATTGGCGATTTTATATGGATTATGTTTCTGATTTTGTTACATGTACTGATATCTGTTACATGTTTAACATGCTTTTACATTGTTGATATAATTGCATGTTTCGTTGATTTATACTGGGATTTATTCTCACCGGAGTTATCCGGCTGTTGTCGTGTTTGTATGTGTGCATGACAACAGGTGGGACAGGTTCAGGGTCGAGGAGATGAAGATAGATCGTCATTAGAGTGGAGACTACGGACTTGGATTAGAGATAGGATTTGGACACTTGACATTTAGTTGTTAAACCTTAGTTGAATGATTGTATATATAGTACCAGATTTGTACTTTTAATATACTGATATGTATATTTGCATGTATTCCATTACGTTCCGCAATTTAAAAAAAAAATTTAGACCATGTTTATTATAATTGATTAAATTGTCCTAATGATGATTAAGAATATGATTAGCGACGGGTCCCCACAAGCATAATGTCCTGGCTTTTTGCATTTTCTACAAATTATTAATTTATTTTTATTTTTATAATTTTCTTCTTTCTGTAAATTACGGCTTTCTTTTCTTTTCTTCTGTTTATCTCTTTGTCTATAAAACAAATGTCTTTTCTTTCTATAAAGTTTTTCATCTTTTTCTTTAATTTTCTTTTTACCTTTATTAGGTAAGTTTATACCAAATTGATCACAAAATTTACCTAATTGTTTTTTCTCAAGTAAATTCTGTTTTTTAATTTGATTATTTAATTTTAATTCATTACAGAGAGCTAAACCCTCTTTTATACAAGTATTAATTAAATTTTCATAAGTATAATTATCATATGGAATATTAATCTCATCTTTTTTTAAGACTTTTCTAATTCTTTCAGCAAATAGAAAATGTAAACCATCTATAAATTTAGCTTTCCAGAAACTATTATTACAATCCGGTATCTCATATATACGAGATAAAAAGGTATCTTTATACCATCTAAAATCAGTAAGCGTTTTACATTTTAGATTACTTAATAAAGTACGAATCTTTTCACTATCATCAGTGAATTTACCAGTAAAGTGTTCAATCATAGTCATTATTAATGAATAAACTACATTTTCTGATTGAATATTATTCTCAATTTTTATTGAATTAATAATATCTTCTTTTTGGAATTGATTTAAATAATTATCCCACCAACCTTTAAGTTGGCCAGTAAATCATTGATATAATCATCTTAGCAATATTTTTATCAGTATTGCCTGAAGTTTTACACACTGTACTATACATAAGCATTGTGTGAGCAGTATTATAAATTTGCTAATCACTAAAACCATCAATATTCCATTCATAAATACTTTTTCCCATTATAACTATTAGCAAATATATATTCTTGTTCTTCAATAAGAACATCCATGGGAGTAGGTCTATTATAATAATATTTGTTCTGGGTAGGTCTATCTGCCCATTTAATTTTATTAATTTCTTCATCAGAATGATTCTATCATTGGCAAATTCTTAATTAAGAGTATTTAAATTAAGATTTTTAAATTTTTCTTCTAACAATTTTTCTATATCAGAAACAGAAGATTTAAATTTAAAATATTTTATATCTGGAGGGGATTGAATAGAAGAAGTAGCAATAGAAACAATATTAGTTTCTTCTTCTTTTGTTTGGATATGAACATCTGGTTTAATTTGATTAATAGCCAGAATAATTTTATCAATACGATCCTTAAGAGAAACTATCTCTTCTCCTATTATCGTAAGATACAAATTTGTATAATTCTGTTTTTCAATTATCTGATTAATATGTTTAACAGTTATTTGCAACATATCATTCTCAAATAATTTGGAAAAAGCATTAAATTTAAAGTTTTATTATTCTTTTCTATAATAAAAGATTGTTCAGGAGGATAAACAGATTTTTGAATCTGTCCAGAAGAAAGTTTATAATTTCTTTCAAGAATAGAAATATAATCTATGATAAAATTTTTAAAAAACCAAGGAACAAAATGTATTAATTTATTCTACTTTCACAATATTTATAAAATTCCGAAACAATATACTCAAATTCTTCTTCAGAGAAACTTTTAAAGTATCCAATCTCTGAAAGATTCCCATTTGGGTAAATAAAATTTTGTATTGATCTTTGCTCTTGCAAGAGATCTTTTAGTAAAATCAATTTTTGATTTACTATCCATAAAATACTAAAATTCATTTCTGAAACTGTATCAGTTTCTCTAACTTTTTGAAAGTTACTTTTATGAACAATATTGTTTTGATTAATGATTAATTCATCTACTGTATCTTGTACAGAAGACTCAACATCTTCTCTTATCTGAGAAGTAGAAGCTCTAGAAGTTTGCGGAATATCCACCATGTAATCTAAGGGTGAAATAAAAGAATGACTAGATATTGATCTAGCATATATAGAAGATGGTAATAATATTCCTTGTTCATTATTAAACTGTATTAGAACAGATCCTTCATTATTCTGAATAACTTGTTGTAAATCTTATTTATTATAGGATTTCTAGGAACACTTGTTCAATTATCCAATTTTCTGGAAATTCAATTTCTTCCCATTTTATGGATCTACGGGTTGTAATATTAGATCTATTAAAATTAGTTTCTATGAGAATAGTTTCATTTAATTTTTTATCTATTCTTTTACACATAGGATTCAGTGTAAATAATGGTTTATAATAAATACGATAACAGATATATATTACTTCTGTACCAGGAGTTATAACCACGAGTTTTCACATTTAATGTTAAAGAATATAATATATTAATATCAGACAAAGATAAAGATAAATTCGGATAAACATCAAAATATATTGTACCATGTGCCAGACTAGATTGAATAATTCCCATAAGGGATTGTTTCCAATTCAAATTTCTACTATTTTTTAAAGCTGCTATAAAGCTTTCTGGTAGTCCTTCTAAAGTTAAAGGTCTAAAGCAAATTCACAGCAATTTGAATTAAACCTATATGCATGAATCTATAATTTTTTCTATAAGGCAAAATATCTTTATTGTTTAACAATCTAATAACCATTTCATTATTATGAAGTGGTACTGATGATTCTGTAGTTTTAACTACCTGTTTAAAACCAATTCTTTCAAAGGTTCCTAACTTATAGATCATTTTAGATTCTATCTTAGGAATAGTTCATTTATTCAATAAATCTAAATATTCAGGTAAATCATATTCTTCATTTAAACTGTTTTGAACAGTTTCTTTCAAACTAAAAATATTCATTTGAATAAAAAGTGCTAAATTATTATCTAGACTATTTCCATGGCTCTGATACCATCTGAGGCTTGGGATCAAAGAGGATCTGATACGTGGCGTTGTTTTACCAAACTTTTCCTTAGTGGCTTTCGCACACATGGAGGTTATTCGGTTTCCAGCCTATAGACCATTTTCAACTCATACTGAGCTAAGAAAAGGAAGAATTTAAATCTCGGAATAATAATGAATATAAGGTTCTTATTTGAAACTTTTACAAAACATAAAATGATTTATAAAAGATATACCAAAGAAATTAAACAACAGAGGATTTTACCGAGATCCCTATAGAATCATAAATTCATATAAATCACCCATAAACGCCTTAAACGCCATTTCTCGGCTAAGCAGGCTGAAGGCTACAACATGAATTTATTTTTCCTGGTTAAACTCGAACCTTGTGTTTACCATTTCCTGGTTCATCTTTTTACCTTATGTTCTAACCAAAGACTCTTATATTACATTAAATTCCAAAAATTTAAATAAGTCTTTTATTAACTCAATCTGATCTCAAGAACAAATAAATATAGATCATGTCATAGTAAGGTAATAATTTAGCACGAATACTTTAGCCTGTCATTCAGGCTAATCTTATGAAAAATAAAAATTTAAAACAGTAAATAAAAACAAAAAATAAAAATAGTATAAACTTACAAAGTTGTTATCAGAACTTCAAGCTTTTATTGATAAACTTCAGAAGGATTTTTTACAAGAGAGAATAGAGGGGAGCAAACTCGACCGTGTTCCTCTAAGAACACAGAATAAACCTATAAATAGATAGAAGAGCCGGACATCAAACCCCGGATTTCATCTTAAAATATAAATAGTAAAATGCTTTATTAAAGCAAATAGTAACATGGTTACAAAATTCAAAAATTCAAAAAGTAAAAGTGATATGTCACCCACTTTTTGTCACGATATACCATGATGTGTTATTCCACCAACTCTGTATAGTAAGATTCCACTTCCAATCAACTTTAATCATCTTTGATATTATCCTTTAGTGATTTCTTCAAATTTTCAAAAATATCATCTATTTGAGATAATTGAGGAATATCGTCCTCTGGATCCTGTGCATCCTGCATTTGCATGAGATGTATGAATTGATTTTCGCTGGATTCAGACGCCATAGATTTATCTGACTTTGATTCAGAGCATCCAATATTCTGAAAAAGATCCTTTTTCATTTCTTCAATATAAACCTCAATCATTTTTTCTTTTGAATAGATCTCAGAATATTTCTGAGTGAGAATCTTAAATGGACTCATAGAGGCTTTTTCCTTTTCTTGTTGATTATGAAATTATTTCTGATATAATGAAATTTTTTCCTCCATTTGATGAAGAGATTCATACCCATAAGGCTTTCCAGTTTCTGGATCATCACGTAATAATTTGTCCCAAAATTTTGTGGAACTGACTCGCCATATGCAAGGGATTCCTTCATCAGTCGTATCCAAATTCTGGTTGCCATTTCCAGATCCAAGGAATTCCAAATTCTATGAAGAATTGACATAAAGTCTTCCCATCAATCCAATGTTCAGAGAATGATTTTTTAATACTTGGGGAAACATTTAACCAAGTATTCATGGGTTGTATAAAAACCTCTGGCAAAATCTTTGCAGATGGACCAAATATTTTCCACCATATTAGAAACCAATTTGGAACATGATGATGAAAAACTTTTTCACAAATCTTTAGAATCCATGTATGTTTCCTTTTTTCATTTTAGAGTTTTATTAAAACTCTCAATGTAATCCCAAAAATTGAATTTGAAACTCATTTTATTACTTTCAGAATAAAACTCTTTTTCAACCAATGGAGATATATCCCATTCTTCAATAGATATTATTTCTTGATAATGAACTTCGAGAAGCTATAACTTCCTTTCTGCTGGGTATTACTGAAAAAGTGAGTTATATCAACACTTTTTTTAGATAACAGAAGATTTTCATAAAATCCTCTTTGTTTGTAAGAACCATATACATATGATGTATTGGTTAAATATCTTTCCATGATAGTCCATGGAGTTTTTTCCCATTGGGTATCTTTTTCTTCTATAAGAAGAATCAATTCACGATGTTTTGTCTCTGTATATAGAGCTGAATCATTATCATCTTCTTTGATGATATTAGCATATGATGCTGAAGATTGAGAATATGTATTACTTCTCTGTTTTTGTTTCAAAAATTCTTGAACTCATTATTTGGCTCAGTATTACTGGCTGATGAACTAGATAAGTTTTGGGCTATTAGCCTTTGCTTTCCATGTTGTGCAATAATATTAGGGGTTTTTCCCCTACCACCTCGCTCTCTATAAGAGGACTCTCCTACTCCTCGAGAATTCATATCTGTAGATGAAAACATTAGGATAAATATTCTTGAGTTAAAAAATCTGGCAAGTGATTATCTTCACCTTTCTTATAAATGATTTCAAAATCAAAAGAAGCTAAATGAGCCTGCCATCTTGCGAACATTTGCTTAGAAACATCATGTTTAAAATCTTTGTTAAACATAAATTTTGCAGATTTACAATCAGTTTTTATAATAAACTTTTGATTATATAAATCATCTTAAAATTTCAAGATACATCTGACAATATGCTAAAATTTCTTTTGCTACTATAGAATAATTTTTCTGGGCATTATTCCATTTACCAGAATAAAATCTAATAAGATATTCTTGTTTATTTTGGGGATCTTTCTGTTTTAAGATTCCTCCAAAACCTATATCTGAGGCATCAGTTTCAACAATTTTATCCCATTGGGGATTAGCAAGCATAAGACAAGGAAGATTTTTAACCTTTTCCTTTATATTTTTAACAGCCATAGTATGTTTTTCAGACCAAGGTAAAGGATTTTTCTTTAACCTATCATATAAGATAGCAGAATCCTTAGTAAGATCTTTAATATAAGGAGAAATATAATTTAAACTTCCTAAAAATCTTTGTAACTGAGTTTTATCAGTTATAATATCAGGAAATTTTGAACCAAATTCTATAGCTTCTTTGTATAGGAATTATTTTTCCTTTCTCAATCATATGACCAAGAAATCTAATATTGGTTTGAAATAAAATCATTTTAGATTTTGAGATAACAAGACCATTTTGAATAACAATATTTTTAAACATATCTAAATGTTTAAAATGCGTTTCAATATCATTTGAAAATACTAAGATATCATCAATATAAACAATTATAAAATTGCTATAATTATAAAAAATATCATTCATAATTTGTTAAAATTCTGAAGGGGCATTTTTAAGGCCAATTGGCATTACAGACCATTCATAATGTCCTATTGGAACATTAAAAGCAGTTTTATATCTATCAGATTCTTTTATTTGAATATGCCAAAATCCTGATTTTAAATCAAATTTTGAAAATATAATTGCATGAACCAATCTATCTAATAAATCTTTTTTATTAGGAATAGGATGCCTAATCCATTTTAAAATCTTATTAGGTTTATAGTTTATTACTAATCTAGGAACTCCTCTTTCCTGCTCAGAATGTTTATTTACATAAAAAGCAGTACAAGACTAAGGAGATTGAGAATGTTTTATTAAACCTTTATCTAATAAAGAATGAATTTCATTTTTGCATATTTCTAAATATTCAGAATTCATTTGACAAGGACGAGCCTTGGTAGGAATATTCTTTTCATCAAAATTCTCTTCATATGGAAGAGAGATAATATGCTTTTTTCTATTCCAAAAAGCATTAGGGAGATCATTATATTTTTCTAATGAGAACATATTATAAATAAGTTTAATTTTTTCCTGTAATTTAGGATTATTTAATATATAATATATTAATAAAATAATATAATATAATCTATACTATTTAACATTTTCAACGCAGATATATCAATTAGGACCGGTCAAACGATCAAATTTTTCAAAACTCAAAACATGAAACTTCTATATCTTTGAGTTTTCTACATTATATCCAAATTTCAAATCATCTGGGCTTCATATGACCAAAATATATCATATTTCATTCTTTAAAAATCATTAATTATTTAGTAATCTCACATTACTAAATCAACAACTTGTAATATTTGCTTCAGGCATTACAAATTTGGTCCTTAAAAGTCCCTCGTTTGCCAAAACCGACTTCCCGGATAAAATCGAGCTTGTCTCGTAAAATAATTTGGGCTACAACATTTTTAGAAAATTTAATCATATTAACAAGCCTTTATTGAAAATATTTTATTTTGGTCGTCCTCGGTCTCTTTCCCCGGCATGTTATAGATTATTTGGATAAGATCTTTAGTTTTAATGAAATCATGCAATCTAATAATTTAATCATGCAATTAGATCTTCAATCATATAATATACATCAAGTAAGTATTTAAAATCAATTAAGAAATTTAAATTATTTCCATGCATGTGGTTTACGTGGGTTGACTTTTGGACGTTACAGCTTCATTCACATCAATGGTAAGAATCACTTAACTGCCTTCGATGTTAAATCAGATGAAGGATTATTTTTAGGATATTCATCAGATTGTAAAGCTTATAGGATATTCAATAAGCATACTTTCAATGTTTCTATATGTGTTGTATTTGATGAATCTGTGTTAACTGATAAGCCAACTGATCCAATTGAGCTGACTAATCGCTTAACATATATAAGTTTGGAGGATGACAGTGAATATGAAAATCATGATGTTAAAAACTTCCTTAAAACATCAGAGCCAGAAGTGGTAGACTAACCAGTTGGACATGATACAATTCCTAATAATCAGTTTATTGAGCATCAAGATCAAATTCAAACACAAACTGACAATATTCCAACTTAAGAAGAAGAAACTGGTTAGTTACAAACTGAACTATAAACGCAAAGATTTCTAATAGATCCAAACCAAATGGAGTAGAAACCATCCTTAGAAATTGGTATTAGGTAACCAATATGATCCGGTAAAAACAAGAAATCTGATGTTGAATTAACCAGAAATCTGATGTTGAATTTATTTATACATTCTTCTTTTATATCGCAACTAGAACAAAAAAAACTGAAGAAGCTCTAGCTGAACCCAGTTGGGTCATTGCTATGCAAGAAGAGCTAAATCATTTTACCCATAACAATGTCTGAACGTTAGTTCAAAGATCTCCTTCAAACACTATCACCAAATGGGTACACATGAACAAACTGAACGAATATGGTTCAATTGTACGCAACAAAGAGAGACTGGTCGCACAAGGCTACAAACTAGGAAGAAGGAATAGATTACGACAAGACATATGCCCCAGTTGCTCGACTAGAAGCAATCAGGATATTCCTAGCCAACACATCATTCAAAAACTTCAAAGTATATCAATTGGATATGAAAATTGCATTTCTGAACGGTCAGTTATAAGAAGAGGTCTATGTAAAACAGCCTCCAGATTTTGTTCATCACTTACTCCCTAACCATGTTTATCATCTTAATAAAGCTTTATATTGTCTAAAGCAAGCACCTAGAGTTTGGTATGAGACTTTATCAAAGTTCTTAATTGATCATGATTTAAAAGTGGGAACAATTGATAAAACTATGTTCAAATTTACAAAGAAATATCATTAATTGCTTGTTCAAATTTATGTTGATGATATTTTATTTGGGTCAACTAACCCCAAACTATGCGATATGTTTGCTAAGCTGATGCAGGATAAGTTCCAGATGAGCTGAAACGTCCACTACTCGTTTTGCTTAAAAAGTACTTAATTTTTTTTTAAAAAACCTCACTAATTCGGCCGAAGCATTCAAAAATATATAAAATATTTTGACACCACTTTAAAAATAAAACAACCAACTATATTTGAAAATCAAAGGAAATAGTTTAAATCATAAAATCATCCAACGTTATACCAATCCTAAAAGCAATATTTAAAAAAAATAATGCAACTCTATCAACCTCTCAAAACCTCTCAAAAGCATAAATAAAAAGTTTTAAAAATCTTTAACATAAACATAAAATCACTAGTGCAGAAAACTAATGCTGGTCCTCGGATTATGTGCACCTTTAGTCCAGTCAGATCAACCATCAAGACCTCCACTACCATCAACAATATACTCACCTGCATCGATCACACCTAGTGAGTCTAAAGACTTAACACACCATATTTTGATAACAAATAATACGTATACAGATCAATGCAACAGTGAAAATATTTTTACTTAAAATAACATTTTCATAATCATGCATAAACTTAAACATATCATCATCAACATATTCGTATCCATCATAAACATATACATATTCTTTTTGTTGAATTCATATCGTTGATTGTGACTTTCGTATTCGTATTGGGGTCGATGGATCCATCTACATGTAACCACAGTACTGGGCGGTGGGGACATCAGCGACACTCTCACCCGTCAACTAAGCCTTGGCCTTACATATTAACATATCATCGTATTCGTATTAGTCACAATCCCTTCACATCCTTCAATATTTCATATTTCCTTCACTTCATAAAATCATGCATAATAAAATTATTTTTTTCTTCTAAACCAAGCATGAAACATGTCTTTTAGCGTCAACATTAAATCATAAAAATCCATAAACATTTAAAATAAACATTTTAACGTATAAAACAGCATTCAGAGCACTGCCATGATGTTTACTAATTTCTAGGTGTAAAATTATCGTTTTACCCCTAGACGTAAAATTACTTGAATTTGACTTTTTCTTACTTTCATTGACTTTAGATCATCCCAAATAATTATTAAGCTTAAATTAAATTTACCACAATTTTATTTAGCTTAAATTCTAGGCTTTCTAATTATTCAATAATTATTAATTCAAGGAGCATTTAATTCTCGAATTAATTCAAACTTTAATATAAAATTCCATCAAAACTTAGACTTTTTATATTTAATTAGCCCTCGTGAACCATGATTCGACACCTGTTGAACCACGTTTCAAAACCTAACAATTAAAACCCTAGTTTTCGAACCCAACTAGGACACCTCGAACCATCTTGCGATTTACATTAACCATGCCCTAAACCAACCCGAGCCATCTTCGAACCAGACCTCCCCTGGACCCTCATGAACCCTCTGGACCCCTAGGACTTGACCTTAGCCCCAACCGAAGCTACAAAAATCCGAAGAGAGTAGCGGCCGAGAAATCCTAGGACCACTAGGACTCTTCAAACTTGCTAGGAACCTAACCATCGAGCCAGCCCTTGACCGAGACCCTTGTGCACCCTCTTAGGACCCTAGGGACCTAGACTAGCCCAGCCCAGCCCTAAGCCCCCTGGACGAGCCATAATTCCCTACGCACGCTGCTGCGCCTACACGCCTTGGCTCGGGAAGAGCTAGGACTCCTTCCCAGCCATCGTTCTCGAGTCCTAGCGTGGCTAAGGACTCCTTCCCTGACCCAATCATGCTAGGACTCCTTCCCCGACCCAACCACGTCCCCAACCCAGCCTTGGTCGAGCCAAAGCTGAGCCATGCAGTGGTTAGCCCCTAAACCCGAGCCCTTGACACACAACTTGATCAATCGGTTTCAGCTTGTTCATTTCTCATTTTCAGCGTATTTTGTGTGACTTAGGACCCTTAAACTCGTGTAAAAACAACCCTTAAACCTTTCCTAATCATGGCAGACCCTTCAAGTACACAATTATCAAGTTTTGATGCAATAATTCATGAGTTTTTTTGACATATTGAAGCATAAAATGAAAATAATAAAGTGTAACTTGTTTTCCATGCAATTTATGATCAAATACATATTAGGGGGTGATAGATGAGAAAAAAAAAGAAATATGGCGTGCCTTTGCGTAATTAACGCACGAAATTCGTTGACGATTGCGAAGAACGCGACGAGAGAACCTTGGTTGAAAATCCCTTGAAATTTCTAAGCTTTTCCTTGCAATTCACGTGTGTGCCGTGTGATTTTGATGGAGAAGGAGTCTTGTGAATGAATTAGGATGGGGCGTGTATGCTTAAATAAATAGAGGGCATGGTTGGGGATTGTATTTTGATAAAATAAATAAGTGTGCAAGCTTGGGCCTATTAGTAAACTATACTAGGCCCAATAAGCCCAATTGTGCATATTTAAAATATTTCGTGTAGGAAAATTTGTGAAATTATTAGCCGAATTGTCAAAACGTTCGTATTTTTTTTGAAAATCGAATACCGATAAAAATTACAGTCACGGCGTATAAAATCACCTCATAACTTCTTATTTTCAAAAATAATAAAAAGCATCAACCTTATTTTAAATAATTGAAAACAATTATTTAATAAAAACATTTCCATTTTTCAGCCCCTCGGTCTCTGTTCCTCAATCACAATTCGAATAACCTTTAAAAATATATTTTAATGCATTCAAGTGGAAAACTATTATAAAATCACATAAACATATCAACATAATCAATTTAACAATTAAAATCAATTAATTAGCTATTATTCATACTCCCTAGATTTGCATGCAGTTGGATTACGGCGTCTTAATTTTGGACCTTACATGAGCATGATGGGTGAACTAACAATCTTCCTATGTTTGCAAGTTAAGCAACTGGAAACTGGTATTTATATCAGTCAGACCAAATACACAAAGGAATTGCTAAAAAATTTTGCATGGAATCATGTTCAGCTACATCCACTCCCGTGAGTTCATCAGTTAAAATAGATAAAGATGACGGGGTAATATCAGTTGAGATGACACTCTACAGAGGTCTAATTGGTTCTGATCGAGCAAAACTTCCACTGTAAAATCCTTAGTAAAAATTAATAATATTCAAGCTCGAAATAATCGCGAGTGCACGATGTCAAGTAATAATATAGTGTACGATAGTACGAGTATCGTTCTTCTAGAGACTGTATTTTGCAATTTTTATTCTCATTTATTAAACATTTAGCAACAATAATTCAGATGATTGTTTACTACTAAGATTATTAAATAAAAGCTCAACGAAATGATTCACGAATTAAATGACGAAATAAATGAACTAAAATGATTGATTAAATATTCAATGAGAAATGAATTTGTTGGGAATCTCAGTTCACCTACTACTCGCTAATTCAATTAATTCAACACGACAATGATCTACGCTTTCGACGGAACTTCCTATCCAATTGAACACGCCCTCTCGAGCTATGCCAAACTAATTCAACTCAGTGAAGTAATTACATATCTTTAATTATTTATCAAGGGTGAATTGCATGTCGTTCTATGAAATCCCCTAGTTTTCGACCTACTGGACTATGACTATCGACGTGTATCCGACTTCATATTTCTATGTAAATTGTAAATCCATGGATTATGCTACTCGTTCCTATCACGGGATGTTCTCTGGAACTCACTCGCAATATGAAATCGTTATTAAAGTTAGCTACGCTTCAACAACGCAATGAAAAATAATAGCACAATCAAGAATAAATAAAAAGTCGATAGATGAATTAACTAAACTCGGTTTTGGGGTAGGATCCCCTTAAATCCCAACAAATAATGAAAATTAGCTAATAGAATTCAAGATCAAACTAAGAAAAACAATTTTTAAACAAGAAGAATTAAACTAGAAATGCTAGAAGTGATGAAAATGCGAAGAACGTTGCCCGGAAATCTTGAAATCTTCAACTCCATGCTTTCTCCATTCCTTTTTCTCTCCTTCAAATTCCTTAACTGCTGAAAAGTGTGTTAATTTCGTTCCCTAGAGTTCCTTTTTGCAGCCACATATGGCAACATCCCGCGGAAGACAAGAAATCATCCTCAAAATCTTTTCCAAATTGAGTACCGTATGGGCGGTAAGATTCTACCGCCCAAGCGCCAACTTCTCTGTAAATTTTCTCCCAATGTACGGTACTCACGCTCGAGCGGTAAGATTATACCGCCTGAGCGCCAAGTCCTCTGTAATCTAGTCTTTGAAAGGCACATCTCGTGCCTGAGAGGTAATATTCTACCGCCCGGGCGCCAACTCGTCTGTCCGGAAATTCATCTTCGCGCCCGAGCGGTAAGATTATACCGCTCGGACGCCAACTTTTCTGCCCCGTTTCTCTCTTTCTCGCGTGGCTTGTGTATTTCTCTCCCGATTTCAGCTCTCCATCCATTTCACCTACAAATTCATCACACGAATGAGACACGATCATATGCATATGCTAATTCTAAAATGAACAAAATGTATATGAAATGCACGAACACACAATGCCAAACAAACACAAAACTAATGCAATAAAACACGTAAAAACAACACCTATCAACCCCCTCATACTGACCTTTTGCTTGTCCTCAAGCAAAATAGGTCATAGACCTCAACTAAGACACAAAAAAAACACCAAATAAAAGTACTAAAACAACCAAATCGATGGCAAAACCGCAACTGGTGTCTCATGCCTCTACGGTTTTTTGAACTACATCCCATCATTCAAATCACAACATCCATTACCACCCCTTTTAAAGCACCACATAGCATTTTTATTTGGACAGAAAATGTGTTCGTGTTTGTTCTGTGGGTTCTACTAGCTTGTACTTCAGATAGCTTTTGTTCACAAATCATGTGAGTCACCAAATCAACAAGTCAACGTAAGTTTTCACTCTCGTGAGTTCCGTTTCTATTCGTGACCAACTAGTAAAAATAATGTAGTATAATTTCATGGTTGCACAACGATATTTATGGGGCTAATGTCAACATGTACTCAAGTGGTCCAAAAAGATTGGGAGTACACCGATCATTTTCATTATGCACTTGTAGGAATTTTCATCCGACATTCCTCAACACCGTACATCTTCATCTTTTCAGCATAGGGATATGATTTCACCCCTTTTTGGGTCCTCCAAACCTTAGATACCCTTTTTTCACATTTTTTTTGAATAAGTGCATAATTTTCTCATGTGTGCTCCCTAGGCTCTGAATATAAGGCATGTTCATTTATTTGGCCTAGGGACGAATTTTCAGGTTCTATGCACGATTGGGAAGAAGGTTATTCCAGGTTTACTAAGGTTTTCTACTCGAGTTCATGCTACTAGTCAGTCACTCCTTTCAATAGACATTCATTCAAGTTCTACTCGCATCTCATGTCTCTCCAGTTTCCCCCACAAATTTTTAAACTCGACTATCATTCACACAATTACCAAAACCCTCTATACGTGAATATAAAAATTCACAGTTCATGCTAAAGAGGTATTAATAACGAGTGACAAGACTAACAAACATGTAATTCATCAAGCCCAAAATCATCAACGACTACCAAACTACTTGTTTCACTATCAATTGACAACACATGAAATACACAAACGACCCCGACCCCCTCATACTAAGTGTGTGCAATGTCCCCTTTGCACCAAAGACTAAAACACATAAACGACACACAGATGCATAACACATAAACAAATGCAAGATAAATGAAAGAATGAAACAACAATGACGACTAAAAAAACAATATACAGCAGAAAATAACAACGAAAAGAAGGGGAAACAATGAACTTCCCTGACCAATGCTCGTCCTCTTCGTGTTTCGGCGCTCCAGGTGCCTCCCCCTACTGTTTACTTTTTTAAAAAAATTAATAAATAAAAACAATCAAAATCTAATTTAAAAACGAAACTAAATAAAAAAAAATTGAGTGAGAAGGGAAAAAAATTAGTTCTAAGTTTATAGTCTAGAGCTAGACTGTAGGTTCCTCTCAGCTCTGATTGTTTTAGAATCGAGTGACTCAAATTTTTTGCTCCAATGTGCCACCTAAATAGTACTTCAGTCATTGAACTATTGATTGTGAACGGCTCATTCCTCCCATTTCTCAAAGTCATGGCTCCCGAGGAGAACACCTTGGTAATCATGTATGGGCCAGTACACCTTGATTTTAGTTTGACAGGAAACAGGCGCAACATGGAGTTGTACAGCAGCACCGCTTCACCTTCTTTGAATTCTCTCGGCGTGATGCACTTGTCGGGTACTAGCTTTGTACGCTATAAGTACACGTACTTCAGGTGTGGTGGCAATGGTTTGAGCTCACGTGTCGGCAGTTCCTCAATGCTTGATTTTTGAGGGGTCAAGTCTCATCGATCCCCTAAATCCTCCAAATTCATCCTTATTGGCTTATTCCATGGATGGTTGACATTAAAGTGAAACGTCTCGATCATTTTAAAATTCTACTGGACATTTTTTTAAATGATATGGCCGAAACCATGCCCATATAAAACTATTAAATTCGAAACATACATTTTGTAAAATCATCTAACTGTTGAATAAAATAACTATAGTTAAAATTATGAAAAGAGCAACCAACCTAACCAACTATCGTTTAAAAATGTAAAATGTCCAGTATATCAAAATATGCCCAAAAACCCTCAACAAAATAAATTTATCAATCAAATAATATTGTTTAAACGTGTTCCCATAAAATCATATTATTGCGGAAAAATACAAGGCCCTCGGGTTAACGTGCGCCACCAGCTCCACCTGTTCAGTCATTATCACCTCCAGTCTCCTCATCGATATGTTTACCTGCATCACACACGCCTAGTGAGTCTAAAGACTCAACATACCTGTACCATAAATATCAAATACCTATACATAGCACACAACAGTGAGAAATATCATAATCAACATATCTTTCAAGAACTTTAAAAGCTTAATATAAACGTGTCATATGCAATCGTAACGTGTCAAAACAGCTCATCGTTAATCATCATTCATCATTTATCATTCATCATTCATCCTTCATCATTTCCTTTGGTGAATTCAGTTCATTAGAGGTGACTATCGCACATCATCATTTACGATGTATCCATCATACATAGAACCGCGGTACCCGGCGGCTGTCAGACATCAGTGACAGGATTACCCATCCACTGTGCCTAGGCCTCATCATCAGCATTTACATATACATCTTAAACATTTACATATACTTCGATAGGCCACGACTAATTCCCATCATTCAAAACATCATCATTTACATCACTTATGAAAATCATGGAAAAATGCAATTTTCTTTAAATTCAAGCATGCAACGTATATTTTCATAAAATCTTAAAAATAATGAACATTATAAATAAATATTTAAAATATCATGAATTTGTGCTCAGGGCGCTGCCAGGACCAAAATCTCACCCCGGATGCAAAATGACCATTTTGCCCCTGGAAAACCTGAAAATTATCGTTTCATCCCTGAACCTCTAAAATTGACCCGAAGCTTACAAAACTCCTTAAAACATCCCAAAACATATTTAAAAGCATTCCTAGACGTAAACTCGAGCCCATTTTACAACTTAACCAATTCGTTTAAAAAACTTGGATCGGGGTCCCGGTTTTAACCCGAATCGAACCGAAACTCGACCAAAATTTCCCCAGCTTTTTACCACACTTAATGAACATCTAAAAGGTCCTTAAGATCTTGAATCCAGCCCTTAGACACTCGAATAATGCGCTGAACGGTTGCTGGAAAATTCCAGCAAGTTACAAAACGAAAACCCTACCCGCACCACCTTCCACATCATCGAACCTAGCCTATCACCGATGGAACCAGCACCACACCAGCCCCTCCAAGTACACCTTGGGACCCTACTGGACCTATTTGACTCATGGCCACAGCCCCAAGCTAGCCGTGAGGCGCAGCCACTCGCTTGGCTCCAAAGGAGCACACCTGCGGCGTGCGACCACACTAGGCCATGACTCAGACCCTCCAGGGTCTGGTCCACAGCTTGGGATGGCTCAATACATCACCGGCTCACCTAATCCCCTTAACTACACTAAAACCGACCCTAACTCAACCAAAACAACACGGTCCCTTACTCTTCCACACCGAAACTCGACACCAGCTATATGAACTCAACCTCAACTCCTTGAAAAATCCATAGAACGTCCAGAAATAGCAGCCCCTTGCAACCATTCCAGAAAATGTGAGATGGAGTCAAAACAATGCAATATTTTCATGACAAACTCATTCAAAAACGCAAGCATGATGTAGATCATAAAATTTTCATACAAATACATAAAATACATCATACTTATGCCGTGTATGAAGAGAAACTGAGAATACAAGCGTGCCTTGATGAACTATACGCAAGAACGTCGAAGAAACGGGAGTCGGGGAGTTGCCAGGTAAATTTTTCTTGAATTAAACTACTAGGCCGATGGATTGCTACTGGTTGCTTCTAGGAATACGTGAGAATGGCAGCTGAAATAAGGGGGTGGGCGGCCATCTCAATATAAAATAGGTTTAGTGTTAATTAGTGATTTAATTAAAAGGCTTAAGCTTAAATGGGCCCTTAATTATAATTAAGTGGTTTAAAAAGGTTTTGATCTCATTAGGCTTAAAAATAAACCCATCAATCCCAAACACACTCTTGAAAAATAATTCGTGTTGGCAAGTTTTTGAAAATATTACCCGAGCTCTTAAAAAGTTCCCCGATTCAATAAAATTTGTGTGCCGAATAAAAATAAAATCACGCGAGTAAAAATACTCAATAAAGCCCATTTTTTTTAAAGTACACTTAAAAACACTCCATATTGACAAATAAAAATTAATCCTTTCATAAAATAATTTTTCTGATAACTCCCCGGTCTCCGTTCCTCGTTCGAGCGCGAAATGCAACTTAAAAATCTTAATGCATGAACTTTAAATAAATCATGAATCAAAACACAAATTAATGAAATAAACATGCTTTTAATGCTTTAAAACAATTAAATAAAATAGCGAAGAAATTTAATAAATTGCATGCATGTGGTTCAAGTGGACCTTCAAATTTTTTGGAAGTTACAATCTACCCCCTTAAATTGAATTTCGTCCCCGAAATTCGCTTATCCTCGATAAACAAAAAGCTTAGACTCTAAATTCTAGTATCCCAATAATCCACTCTTCCGCTGCGCTACTCTGATACAATAAGTGTTAAGTTGTCATTATGTCTCCTCAATCCTAATTAAGTTTCCTACTGAATTCTTGATTGAGAATCACAACTTAGAATAACTCATGGTGACCTAGTTCCATTTTTGTATAACCTCGAATTTCAACTTTTCTCAAAATTCTCAATATTAGAAATGGCAGTCCGAATTTATTGCGTCTTACTTTCTTATACTATACTCAGGATGTTCATTGACCTATTATATTAGCATTTATAATGTTCGACTTGAGAAACCTTAGCACTAAAAATTACTGATCGACTTCTATCCTCGGTAATATACTTAAAAGTTAAACCTTATTTCAACCCCATAATAATATTAGCCTAAGATAATTGAATCGAATCTTTATCTTACGGAACCAAACTTACGTAACTTACTATTTACAAGTGCATCCCGAATGTAAAATTGTTTCAAATCTTAAACCTCGAATAACATTAATCCATAAAACCCAATTATACAATATCGACCTTCTACCTATATTATGAAGCCTTTAGTCCCAATTACATGCTTAAACTATTCTCTTTTCAAATACAATATAGTTGAGGCCTAAGACCCTCGGACTTTCCTCATTGGAACGAATATCGCAATATTACGTATTCTTAATGCTTAATTAATTCTAGCATATAAAACTTAATATGTTATCCCATGGTAGCCTTAGACTAACTCTAATAAATCAACTTTGCTTATAATCCATAGAGTTCTAGAATTCCCATATCAAGATTTTAGATTTCTTACTCGGTAGAAATCTTTGTGTTCGTTTATTAGTAACCTATGTTGAACACCACTAATTCTCTTTTGTTTCTATTTCACCCAAAATTTCCGTATGAACAAATATCCCATAAATTTGAAATTCAAACTTACCAATCCAAATAGCTTTGGATAAAATAATTCCAACACGCATATCCGCTTAGCCCCAAGTTTCTTAAAACTTTCAAAATTTCTCTAGACAAGGTGTCTACCTCACCTCTTACATGCGTCTATCAAATGATCTAACCATCAATCATACCTAACTTTCTAGAAAAATTAATTCCAACAAAGGTATAATCTTAACTGTTAAGATCATGACTAAAACTTATGACACATTAAACTTAGGTTCCCAAAATTTGCTAACTCAATGTCTATTCTTATAACTTAACTAACCGATCAACTTTACCTTAGATGGCCATCTGCTACTACTTAAATAATAATTCACCCAAGTGTAGGTTGTCTGCAAGTAATATAATTCGTAAGTACGAGATCGATCCACAGAGAGGTTATTTTGAGTTTAAATTTATTAATTTATAGATTACCAAATGCAAGAATTAAGTTTCCAAATTATAAACTTTGTCAAGGCTTGAGGATTTATTACTGGTTTATGTAATATTGTTTAACTAAAAGTAAAACAAAAGAAACCACCATAAATAATGGTTCCAAAAAATTAAACACACATAATATAATATAGTTCTCACTATAGAAAATATCGACATGTAACCGATATTTTAGATATGGTACCTATGATTATAATTATGACTATATAAATAAATAATGGCATAAAGTAAATGTTAAATTAAATCATTATATTTCATTTAGAACACACGGCCGAGCACGCTATTGCCGAAATGAAATATATTATTTAATAAGTTAGTTGAGGTAAAGTCAAAGTTAGTTGCGATAAAGTAAACGTTAGTTGCGATAAGTACAATTTAGTTGCGATACAGTAAAAGTTAGATGGCGAAAAATAAAGTTAGTTGCGGCGTAAGTAAATGTTAGATTGGTTAGATGTTAGTATTAAATCATAATATTTCATTTAGAACAACCGGCAGAGCCCACGCTATCGTCTAAATGAAATTTATGATATTATTATATAAATATATATATATATGATATATATATATATATATATAATAATAATAATAATAATAATAATAAGTGATGAAATATTTATTGTATCAAAATTAAACAACAAATCAAGATAACCACTTTAATGGTATCAAGCATTTGATGTAAATTGATAACAACAAATAATTCATTTTTATACCTACAATAAAAATAAGTTAGCTAAATGAAAAGAAATAAAGAAAGAATATACAAAATATAAACAATCTTACTTCACCAAGAATGCATCCTCTTCACCTTGACATAATAGATTTAGCTTGCCATAAGATTACTTTTGATCAACACTAAAATATCACTCATAGTTGAGAACATGAAAGAAAATATATTGAAACTTAGAACTTTGATACACACTCACACTATATTTTACAATGAGATAGAATGATTCTCAAGCTAGCACAAGGCCTCTATTTATAGGTCAAATGAGAGAAAGGGTCAAAATTTTTATTAATGCCATGTAGTTGCAATAGTATTCTTTGTCTCCTCCAAGTTCAATTCCATGTCCCTTCTTTCAATGCTTTGTTCCATGACTTTGATCACCGAATTTGACTCTGCTCAAAATGGCAAACATGTGGGGAATTGTCTGTAGATGAATTTGGCCACTTGGTTCACTTCATTTGGTTAAATATTGAAATAGTTATGATATTTTTACTATATGCTGGTCATAGTAAAAGTAAATTTGTCCTTCTTTTGATATTTGCACAATTTGATCATCTTAAGGATCTTTTTAGGCAATCATGTCTTCTGCAAAGTTGTAGATAATTTCTCAAGGATTCCGAACATGTTTGATTCACCTCCATTTGAATTTTCTAGCTTGAGTAATCATTATTCTACCAACACGTAGAAAACCTGAAAATAAAACATATTTAGTAAGACAATTAAATATAAGCAAACAATACTAAAATAACATAATTTTATAATTTTAATGAAACTTAAATTTTAAAATACAGGTTTTAACATATAATAAATTATTAATTTTAAGTTTCATCACACCCCCACACTATCTTATTACTAGTCCCTTATTAATAAAATTTATCGGAAAATCACAACCTAGATTCTTTATTCCTTTTATATATTCAAATACAAACATATTCATTAAAAACAAAATCATATACCAATTTATATATATATATATATTTTCGTTTAATATAATAATATATAATTAGATGTGTTATTATTATTATTTTTATTTTCACATAATATATAAAGTAACAATACATATATATAATTTTTTTTTTAAAATTTCTAAATTTTTTATAATAATATAGTAAAAAAGATAATTCACACCACCCACCATAACATGTATAATATCAGAATATGATTATAAAAGTCTCAACTCCATATATTCTTTCAGGTCAAAATGTTTAAGGAATAGCTAGTTTTCACTCATGGAGTTGGAATGAATATTAACTCTCATTGAAAAAGGCTAAGTATTAAAGCAGAAAATTAATTAAACTAATATTGAAAACAAAGTAGGAAAATTTACAAAGAATAAAATCCTTTTTTTTTTAGCTTATTGTTTTTTTTTAAATAACGTGACTGCAAAATTTTACAATAACATAAAATTTTTTTATCCAAACATTCTACTATAAATATATATATATATATATATATATATATATATATTTATGTATATAAACATTTATATAACGGATACATCCGACTACCTTTGAAACTTATCTAGCACAAACAAATCTTTTTGTTTTTTTTTTAACACAATATCGATGTTTTAGAACACATTGATAGTACATTAATCAAATCTAAAAATTACAATGAATAAAGTATTTTGCAGTCCGTTATATATTTATTTCTTTTTTTTCTTTTTTCAATAAATATATATATTTTTTTTAGGGGAGTTATATTCTTGTAATTAACCATTTTTTAATAATCAATAAAAGTTTATTAATTGTTTTCTCATTTCTCACCACTCACTCACAAAAGATGTGTGAGTATATATTATACTTTTACAAAAGAATTCTTTCAATTATACATGTTAACAGCCATACAAACCATATCTTTTAACTATATTCTCATAAAAATTTTAGAAATTATTATATTTGAAAACACATACAATTATATATATATATATGAACACATCTATTATATATTTTATATTAATTGATCAAAATATATATATAAATTGGTACATATGAAAAACTAATTTTTCTTTTAGTCTGTATTTTGAATATAATGAATATTAAAATCTAGTGTATTGTGATTTTCCAATAATTATTAACTAATGCGTCTCAGGTGCATTTTACTGACACCTTACTCGACATTGAACTAAAAATTATTATTATTATTACTATATATAAGTATATATTTTAATTTTTTATATAAAAAAAACTAAGAGGAGAAGAAGAAATTATTCATACCTTAAAGAAAAACATTAAAATATACCGTTGAATCACAAGTTTAGCATCACATGAATTTTCTTTTCTTACTCTTGGATGTTGGCCAATTAAGTTGAGATAAGGATGGATCTGGTTCATGACTAAATCCTTGCAGTAAATCAATAAGTTCACCTTCACATGTAGCAGAAACTAACAACCTTCGCGAAGCTAATGAAATAAATCCCTGTTCCACAACATCATCAAGAAACGATAACAGTTTATCATAATAATTGTTAACATTTAACAAACCAATTGGCTTATTGTGGATATTTAATTGTGCCCAACAAACAGTATGAAATATTTCTTCCAAAGTACCGAAACCTCCTGGCAAAGCAATGAAAGCATCTGAATGTTCAATCATTTGAGTGATTCGTTCATACATGTTGTCCACTTTCATTTCTTCTCCTACTGTTGGTCCTGTAAGATTGGCTAAGGTAATCGGAATAATGCCTAAAACTTCACTTCCACCTGCATGCGCAGCTTTTGCAACTTTTCCCATGAGGCCAACTTCACCACCACCATATACCAAATGAATCTTTTTTTTAGCAAGTGTTATTCCAAGATTTTCTGCTACTTCTTCATATATTAAATCTTTTCCTGCACTAGATCCACAAAATACACAAATATTTTTGATTTTACTTACCGTGGATGTTGACATGTTGAGAAATATGTTTTCTGTAATTGTTAGATCACAGCATATGAATTTATAAGCGTAACATGCCAAAAGTCAATATTTGAACAGGAAATTATTATTATTAAAAGAAAATAAAAATGACAAAATTAAAACAAATATATACAGCGTAGTTGTGATTGTGGCTCACATCTTCCTCTGATTTTACGTTCTTGTAACGGCTTCAACGCCTTCTATGAGTCGAGGATATGCTTCCCATCCAATTTTCTTATAAATTGGCAAACAGGGTCTTTTAACGTCAGATTCCCAAGACGAAATTGTGTATATATATTTACTTATCTAAATAGATATGCGTTACTACAGTAGGATCTTTGTAAGGCTGATTCCAACGTCCATATTGATATTCCTCCTGTTGAAATTGCCACCATAGTTTAAGAAGTTCATTTTGCACGTACCCACTAGAATGCGTATCAAGAACCTCTAGAAAATTATCCAAAGGCTCTTTACTCAAACCATTCTTAATGAATAAAATTTTATCTTCTCTATTCATTGATGTCATTCCAACATTTTTGCATTTTCCTTTACAAGTCCACCTTGCACATTTATGACATCCGTCTATACGTTTAGCTCTTCGCTTTTTGGCATATGCGCTTTTACCAAATCCTGGCATATGTCTTATTATTAATTCACTTGCTTCCCCAACCAATCGGACTTTTGCTTCAATTATCAAACGGACATCATTTGGTATGCCATATGACATCATCAACCTTAGCCGCTCACATCTAGCTTTATAAATTTTTTTCAACGCATTATCAGGCAAACAAGCAAAATATTTACGAAGATTCATAATACACGCATCCATATTATTATTATTATTATATATATTTCAATTATTTTGGGAAAACTGAAGAAACCGACTTAAACAGTCACGGAGTACCGTTATCTGCCACTTAACCGGGAAATGAACTAGAATCTGCAAAACAAAATGAAAATATCAAACAACTATTGTGGATCATATAAAGGCATAAACTCATGATTAAGAATTTCATTTTCTATAAAAGGCTTAAGTCTTTGCCCAGTAACTTTAAACTCGTCATTATTTTTAGGATTTTCAATATCAACATCACCATGAGGATAAACAAATTTGACTATAAATGGACCTGACCACCTCGATCTTAGTTTACCTGAAAATAAATGCAAACGAGAATTATAAAGCAAAACTTTTTGTCCAATTTCAAATGACTTTCTCATAATATTTTTATCATGAAAGGCTTTAGTTTTATCTTTATAAATCTTTGCAATTTCATATGCATCATTTCTTAATTCTTCAAGTTCATTTATTTGCAATTTTCTTAATTTAGATGCATCATCTAAATTAATATTAAATCCTTTAATTGCCCAATAAGCTTTATGTTCAAGTTCAACCGGTAAATGACAATGCTTACCAAAAACTAACCTATATGGTGACATCCCTAATGATGTTTTAAATGCAGTTCTATATGCCCATAATGCATCAGTTAATCTTAAAGACCAATCTTTTGGATTTGGATTAACTGTTTTTTCTAAAATTTGTTTTATTTCTCTATTTGCAAGTTCAACTTGACCATTACTTTGAGGATGATATGGGGTAGAAACTTTATGTGTAATGCCATATTTTCTTAACAAAGAGGAAAATGATTTATTTATAAAATGACTTCTCCCATCACTAATTATTGCTCTAGGTATTCCAAATCGGCTAAAAATATTTTCTTTTAAAAATTTTATAACAACTTTATGATCATTAGTTCTACATGCAATTGCTTCAATCCATTTCGAAACATAATCAACAGCGACTAAAATGTACTTATATCCAAAAGATAATGGAAATGGACCCATAAAATCTATCCCCCAACTATCAAATATTTCAATAATTATGATTGGATTTAAAGGCATCATGTTTCGTTTTGAAATTGATCTCATCTTCTGACAGTTTTCACAAGATTTGCAAAATAAATGCGTATCTTTGAATAAAGACGGCCAATAAAATCCACATTGTAAGATTTTTGTAGCTGGTTTATTGGATGAAAAATGACCTCCTCATGCTTCAGAATGACAAAATTTAATAACATTACTTACTTCATTGTCGGGTATGCATCGTCGAAAAATTTGGTCAGGACAATACTTAATAAGTAAGGATCATCCCAATAAAATTTTTTAACTTCTATCAAGAATTTATTCTTATCCTGTGAATTCCAATGAGAAGGCATTTTATTTGTCACAATAAAATTTACAATGTTAGCAAACCAGGGCATAATAGTAGCATAAAAAAACTGATCATCTGGAAAATTTTCATTTATTGGTATTTCATTATGAGATGATTCAGTCATTATTCTAGATAAATGATCGGCTACAACATTTTCTTTTCTTTTTTTATCTTTAATTATAATATCAAATTCTTGTAACAATAAAATCCACCGTATTAATCTTGGCTTAGCATCTTGTTTATTTGATAAATATTTTATGGCAGAATGATCGGTGTAAACAATAGTAGTAGAACCAATTAAATAAGATCGAAACTTATCTAATGCAAAAACTACTGAAAGTAATTCTTTTTCAGTAGTTGAATAATTTATTTGGGCACTATTTAAGGTTCTACTAGCATAATATATTGCATAAGGTTTTCCTTCTTTTCTCTGTCCTAACACAGCTCATATAGCATAATCACTTGCATCACACATTAATTCAAATGGTAAAGACCAATCTGGAGGTTGTAAAATAGGTGATGTAACTAAAAGATTAATAATTTTTTTAAAAGCATTTTCACATTTCTGAGTCCATTCAAATTGTGTATCTTTTGTTAAAAGATTTGAAATTGGTTTAGATATTATGCTGAAATTTTTTATAAACCTTCTATAAAATCCTGCATGACCCAAGAATGATCGAACTTCTTTGACCGTTTTTGGTGATGTTAAATTAGCAATAACATCAACTTTGGCTTTATCAACTTCAATTCCTTTTTCAGATATCACATGTCCTAAAACAATCCCAGATTTAACCATATAATGACATTTTTCCCAATTTAAAACAAGATTTTTTTCTTCACATCTTTTAATACTTCTTCTAGATTTTTAAGACAATTTTCAAATGAGTTTCCAAAAATAGTTATATCATCCATAAAAACTTCAACATATTCTTCAATCATATCACTTAAAATACTTAACATGCATCTTTGAAAAGTAGCCGGAGCATTACATAAACCAAATGACATTCTTTTAAATGCAAAAGTTCCGAAAGGACAAGTAAAAGTAGTTTTTTCTTGATCTTCTAATGATATAGGTATTTGATAATACCCCGAATACCCATCAAGAAAACAGTAATAAGAATTTCCTGCTACTTTTTCTAGAATTTGATCTAAAAATTGTAGTGGGAAATGATCTTTTCTAGTTGCATCATTTAATTTTCTATAATCAATACACTTACGCCAACTAGATGGAATCCTAGCTTGTAATAACTCTCCCTTTTCATTTTTTATAACAGTGATGCCGGACTTTTTAGGTACTACTTGTGTTGGACTTACCCATTTACTATCTGAAATTGGATAGATAATTCCAGCTTCTAATAGTTTTAATACTTCATTCTTAACAACTTCCTTCATATGTGGATTTAACCTTCTTTGTGGTTGTTGATATGTTTTAGCATTTTCTTCCAAGTGAATTTTATGTGTACAAATTAAAGGATTCATACCTTTTATATCTTTCAAAGCCCATCCAATTGCATTTTTATATTTTTTAAGTAATTTAATCAAATCTTCTTCTTGATTTGGCAAAAGAGTGGAAGAAATTACAACAGGAAATGTTTTATTTTCACCAAGAAATACATATTTCAATTCTAATGGTAAAACTTTTAATTCAAGTTTTGTATTATCATCTTCTTTAAAATTATTTTTAGACTCAAAACTTTCTATTGAAAAAACTTCAGATTGTTGATTTAAGTTTTCTTCTTGTATATTTTCTTCCACAATTGGTTCAATTTCATTATCATATTCATTTTCTTTAATACTTGGTTGTTTACATAAATTGAACACATTAAGTTCTAGAGTCATATTTCCAAAAGACAATTTCATTATTCCATTTCGACAATTAATTAAAGCATTTGAAGTTGCTAGAAATGGTCGTCCCAATATCACTGGAATTTCATTATGTACTTCTATTGGTTGTGTATCCAAAACAATAAAATCTACAGGATATATGAATTTATCAACTTGAACCAACACATCTTCTACAATACCTCTAGGTATTTTGATTGACCTATCCGTCAGTAAGAGAGTAACAGAAGTGGGATTTAATTCTCCTAAATTAAGTTTTTCATAAACTGAATAAGGAAGTAAATTCACACTTGCTCCCAAATCCAACAAAGCTTTTTTAATTTTATTTTCTCCAATAATACATGAAATTGTTGGACAACCAGGATTTTTATATTTTAAACTAAAATTATTTTGAAGAATAGAACTTACTTGTTCAGCCAAGAATGCTTTTTTCTTCACATGCAATTTTCTCTTTACAGTACATAAGTCTTTTAAAAATTTTGCATAAGAAGGTACTCGTTTAATAGCATCTAATAATGGAATATTTATCTTCACTTGTTTAAAAACTTCATAGATATCAGAATCACTTTTTTGTTTTTTATGATTTGTTAATGCATGAGGAAATGGTGGAGGTTTATTTGACTTATTTACTATTTCAGATGATTTATCATTCACCATATTATTCTTAAAATTTAAGGTATCATCATTCTCAAAAGTATCAGGATTATCATCCTTACTCTTTGATTTTAAATGATCCTTGTTTTCATTACTATATGGATCATTAACTATTTTACCACTTCTAAGGGTAATAACATATTTTATTTGATCAATTTTTTCGTTTTTTAATTCTTGATTTTGATTTTTAGGATTAGGTTGAGGTTGAGATGGAAATTTTCCTTTTTCATGAATATTAAGTGTCTATGCAAATTTTGCAAGAGTTTCTTTCAAATCACTCATAGATTGACTGTTTTGAATATTGATAGACTCTTGCTTTTGGATAAATGCATGAATTACATCTTCAAAGTTTTTTCTTGGAGGTGTAACATAAGGAATATAACCTTGATGATTTTGGTTATTTTGAAAATATTGTTGTGACGGTTGTGCATTATTATCATTCCTCCAACTAAAATTAGGATGATTTTTCCATCCAGGATTATATGATGGTGAAAAAGGATCTAGTATTGGTTTTTTATAATTGTTAACATAATTTGCTTGTTCATGGAGACATTCTTTAAATGAAGGTAATGTTGGACAATCTTTTGTAGCATGATCTTGTGTATCACATATATGACAAACAATTTCTTGAATACTTTTTAATTGACCACTCTTTTTCATTTCTGATGACTCAATTTTTCTTGCTAAAGATGCAAGTTTAGCTTGAATATCTATATCATCTTTAAGATTATAGATATCACCCATATTTGTTGAATTATTGTTTTTAGTTATTGGTGGTTCTATTGTGCCTATATTATCCCAATTTTGAGCATTTTCTGCTAATGAATCCAAATATTCCATAGCTTCATTTGGGTTTTTATCTTCAAAAGTTCCATTACACATGAATTCTATCATTTGCCTATCTTTAGGTATTAGACCTTCATAAAAGTGAGAAACTATTCTCCATGTTTCAAAACCATGATGTGGGCATGTATTAAGTAATTCTTTATATCTATCCCAACATTGATAAAACGTTTCTCCTTGTTTTTTAGAAAAAGTTGTAATTTGTCTTTTAAAAGAGTTTGTTCTATGGGAAGGGAAATTTTTTTTGAGAAATTGTTGTTGCATTTCTTCCCATGATCTTATTGAACTTGATCTTAAATTTTGTAGCCATGTTTTAGCTTTATCTTTTAAAGAAAAAGGGAAAAGCTTTAATCGAACTATATCCATGCTACAATTTTGATCATTATAAGTGTTACAAACTTCCTCAAATTCTCTTAGATGCAAATATGGATTTTCAGAATCTAAACCATGAAAATTTGGTAAAAGTTGAATAATTTGAGGTTTGAAGTTGAAATTAGATGCATCAGGAGGAAAAACTAAACAAGATGGGGGCTCTAGTTCTAATAGGGTTCATATGGTGCCTAAGTGTTCTTAATTGATCATGTTCTTGATTATTATTATTAATATTATTATTATCTTGATTATTTGAATTATCATCCATGTTTAAATTATTTTCAGATACTCGAATAAGTCTACCACTTTTTTTTCGACTCCAAATACTCATAAAAAAAAAAAACAACACAATACTTATAAATAAAACATAATTAACAAATATAAACTTAATTTATACCTCCCCGGCAACGGCGCCAAAAACTTGCTACTATTTAAATAATAATTCACCCAAGTGTAGTTGTCTGCAAGTAATATAATTCGTAAGTACGAGATCGATCCACAGAGAGGTTATTTTGAGTTTAAATTTATTAATTTATAGATTAACAAATGCAAGAATTAAGTTTACAAATTATAAACTTTGTCAAGGCTTGAGGATTTATTCTTGGTTTATGTAATATTGTTTAACTAAAAGTAAAACAAAAGAAACCACCATAAATAATGGTTCCAAAAAATTAACACACATAATATAATATAGTTCCCACTATAGAAAATATCGAATTAATCGATATTTTATATATGGTACCTATGATTATAATTATGACTATATAAATAAATAATTGCATAAAGTAAATGTTAAATTAAATCATTATATTTCATTTAGAACAACCGGCAGAGCCACGCTATTGCCTAAATGAAATATATTGATTTAATAAGTTAGTTGCGGTAAAGTAAAAGTTAGTTGCGATAAAGTAAATGTTAGTTGCGATAAAGTAAAAGTTAGTTGCGAGAAAGTAAAAGTTAGATGCGAAAAATAAAAGTTAGTTGCGATAAAGTAAATGTTAGATTGTTAGATGTTAGTATTAAATCATAATATTTCATTTAGAACAACCGACAGAGCCACGCTATCGTCTAAATGAAATATTATGATATTATTATATAAATATATATATCTATATATATAATAATAAGTGATGAAATATTTATTGTATCAAAATTAAACAACAAATCAAGATAATCACTTTAATGGTATCAAACATTTGATGTAAATTGATAACAACAAATAATTCATTTTTATACCTACAATAAAAATAAGTTAGCTAAATGAAAAGAAATAAAGAAAGAATATACAAAATATAAACAATCTTACTTCACTAAGAATGCACCCTCTTCACCTTGACATAATAGATTTAGCTTGCCATAAGATTACTTTTGATCAACACTAAAATATCACTCATAGTTGAGAACATGAAAGAAAATATATTGGAACTTAGAACTTTGATACACACTCACACTATATTTTACAATGAGATAGAATGATTCTCAAGCTAGCACAAGGCCTCTATTTATAGGCCAAATGAGAGAAAGGGTCAAAATTTTTATTAATGCCATGTAGTTGCAATAGTATTCTTTGTCTCCTCCAAGTTCAATTCCATGTCCCTTCTTTCAATGCTTTTTTCCATGACTTTAATCACCGAATTTGACTCTGCTCAAAATGGCAAACATGTGGGGAATTGTCTGTAGATGAATTTGACCACTTGGTTCACCTCATTTGGTTAAATATTGAAATAGTTATGATATTTTTATTATATGCTGGTCATAGTAAAAGTAAATTTGTCCTCCTTTTGATATTTGCACAATTTGATCACCTTAAGGATCTTTTTAGGCAATCATTCTTCTGCAAAGTTGTAGATAATTTCTCAAGGATTCTGAACATGTTTGAGTCACCTCCATTTGAATTTTCTAGCTTGAGTTATCATTATTCTACCAACACGTAGAAAACCTGAAAATAAAACATATTTAGTAAGACAATTAAATATAAACAAACAATACTAAATAACATAATTTTATAATTTTAATGAAACTTAAATTTTAAAATACAGGTTTTTACATATAATAAATTATTAATTTTAAGTTTCATCACCATCCCTTTAAATTCTTAATTTTGTCATAGCATTATTTCACTAACGCTTAAACTTTCAAGCCGAAGATTGATTCATCCTACAAAGTCCTTGTTTACCATTCCTTATAACATTATAACCCAGATGTTTCAAGGATCTAAATATCCCTTGAAACCTAAATCATCGAAAATTCACATCCTTTAAATCATTCGATTCTCACTTACTGCTAAACTAGTCCCCCAAATTTCTTAAAATTGCAACATAAATTCTTAATTTCCTCAAAAATTATCTAATTTGTCCTTAATCTCAAAAATTCCACAATCACTCATAAGTCTCTTGGCGTTCCTAATTCCATTTTTTAGGTTTCTCGTACATAAATTTCAGGAATTTTAAGTTTATTAAACTCAAAATCAATTCCTATAACCTCGAAAAATTATTGATTTAACCCAAGTGTTCCTCAAAGTTCAAATTTAATCCTAAAATTTTTTGGAGTTTGCAATTTGGCCCTTAAAGTTCTCGAAAATTATATTTTTGGCTCTATGACTCTTCGAAATTTGCATTATTGTCTCCATAAAATTTTCGATTTTAGCCCTCATTAAACCTTAAAATTCTCGAAACTCAAAATTTAATCCCAAAAATTCGGAAAATTCAAAAAAAGTCCCTTAGAATTTTATTTTGCACTTAGGTCCTCAAATTTTTGGTTATTACAACTAGCTCCTTAAAATTCTCAATTCATGCAATTCAATCCTTAAGTCCAATTAGGTAGAGCATGCATCCTAAATAAATTCTACGTTTTTATACTTCCAAAAATCGTCGTAGTCTTCGAATCATTATTCCTTACATGTAATCCTCAAAAATTAATTCAACTAGTAACCACGAATCATCAATATTTTCTTAGGAATCCTACCTGCCCCAAAAGCATTCATAATCTTCAAGATTAACTTATGATCCAAAAAGTAGAACATCAGTACTACTAACCAAAAATCAATATAGACAATTCATTTACAACCTTTCCTAATGTCCAAAAGCAGAAATTCTTATTCATGTCCAACTTCCACCACAAGTCAGCATGCATGAAAATCATATGATTTCTCAACTCATGTCGTAATATGCATAAAAATTTGAAACATCTAATCTCAAAACATAACGACAGATAAACATGTACTGTAAAGCATATATCACGTAAACATACCAGGTTATAGCATTAAAAACAATTAAAACATTTAAATCATAAAAGCTTACAAACTTGAGGCTTGAAGACTGAGCGGTAGAAGCTGGCGGTGGCACAACCCCTATACAGGACCCTTGCTCTGATACCAATTGAAACGTCTCGATTATTTTAAAATTCTACTGAACATTTTTTTTAAATGTTATGGCCGAAAGCATGCCCATATAAAACTATAAAATTTGAAACATACATTTTGTAAAATCATCCCACTGTTGAATAAAATAACTAAAGTTAAAATAATGAAAAGAGCAACCAATCTAACCAACTATCGTTTAAAAATGTAAAATGTCCAGTATATCAAAATCTGCCCAAAAGCCCTCAACAAAATAAATTCATCAATCAAATAATATTGTTTAAATGTGTTCACATAAAATCATCGCATCACGGAAAAATACAAGGCCCTAGGATTAACGTGCGCCACCAGCTCCACCTGTTCAGTAATCATCACCTCCAGTCTCCTCATCGATATGCTCACCTGCATCACACACGCCTAGTGAGTCTAAAGACTCAACATACCTGTACCATAAATAACAAATACCTATACATAGCATAAAACAGTGAGAAATATCATAATCAACATATCTTTCATTAACTTTAAAAGGTTAATATAAACGTGTCGTATGCAATCGTGACGTGTCAAAACAGTTCATCGTTAATCATCATTCATCATTTATCATTCATCATTCATCCTTTATCATTTCCTTTGGTGAATTCAGTTCATTAGATGTGATTATCGTACATCATCATTTACGATAGATCCCTCATATATAGAACCGCGGTACCCGACGGCTGTCGGACATCAGTGAAAGGATTACCCATCCACTGTGCCTAGGCCTCATCATCAGCATTTACATATACATCTTAAACTATTACATATACTTCGATAGCCATGACTAATTCCCATGATTCAAAACATCATCATTTACTTTATACATCTTATAAAAATCATGCAAAAATGCAATTTTCTTTAAATTCAAGCATGCAACATATATTTTCATCAAATCTTAAAAATCGTGAATCATGATGCATAAATATTTAAAATATCATAAATTTATGCTCAGGGCGCTGCCATGACCAAAATCTCACTCCGGGTGCAAAATGACCATTTTGCCCCTGGTAACCCGAAAATTATCGTTTCACCCCTGGACCTCTAAAATTGACCCGAAGCTTACAAAACTCCTTAAAACATATTTAAAATCATTCCTAGATGTAAACTCGAGCCCATTTTACAACTTAACCTATTCGTTTTAAAAACTTGGATCGGGGTCCCGGTTTTAACCCGAATCGAACCGAAACTCGACCAAAATTTCCCCAACTTTTTACCACACTTAATGAAGATCTAAAAGGTCCTTAAGATCTTGAATCCAGCCCTTAGACACTCGAATAATGCCCTGAAAGGTTGCTGGAAAATTCCAGCAAGTTACAAAACGAAAACCCTACCTGCACCACCTTCCACATCATCGAACCTAGCCTATCACTGTTGGAACCAACACCACAACAGCCCCTCCTAGTACTCCTTGGGACCCTATTGGACCTATTTGACTCATGGCCACAGACCCAAGCTAGCCGTGAGGCGGAGCCACTTGCTTGGCTCCGAAGGAGCACACCCACGGCGCCCTTCGGTATCGTGTCTCCAACCAACCCTTAACCCGAAACCAGAGGCGTGAAACCACACTAGGCCATGACTCAGACCCTCCTGGGTCTGGTCCACAGCTTCGGATGGCTCAACACATCACCGGCCTCACCCAAATCACTTAACTACACTAAAACCGACCCTAACTCAACCAAAACCACACGGTCCCTTACTCCTCCAGACCGAAACTCGACACCAGATATAAGAATCAACCTCAATGCCTTGAAAAATCCTTAGAAGGTCCAGAAACAGCAGCTCCTTGCAACCATTCGAGAAAATGTGAGATGGAGTCAAAACAATGCAAGATTTTCATGCGAAACTAATTCAAAAACGCAAGCATGATGTAGATCATAAAATTTTCATACAAATACATAAAATACAACATACTTATGACATGTATGAAGAGAAAATGAGAATACAAGTGTGCCTTAATGAACTATACGCAAGAACGTCGAAGAAACGGGCGTCGGGGAGTTGCCGGGGAAATTTTTTTTCAAAGAAACTACTAGGCCGATGGATTGCTGCTGGTTGCTGTTAGGAATACGTGAGAATGGCAGCTGAAATAAGGAGGTGGATGGCCATCTCAATATAAAATAGGTTTAGTGTTAATTAGTGATTTAATTAAATAAAGGCTTTGTAATGCCCGAGATTATATTCTTTTAATCCGACATTATTAATTGATGAATTGATGTGATTATAGAAGGACCACTCCGAGACAAGATTTGGGAAAGCATGGTACATTGTGAGTATTATTCCAGCAGACCTCGCGCACATGCGCGGAGATGAGGCGCGCATATGCGCGAGAAGCTAGTGCCGACGCAGAAGACCTCGCGCATATGCGCGAGACGGGGCTCGCATATGCGCGAGCTGGTGACATCCATAAGTGCCGAGACAGAGATTCTCGCGGATATGCACGGAGACAAGGCGCGCATATGTGCGAGCAGATAATTTTGTCATATGTCGAGACAGTAGGTCTGGCGGATATGCGCGAAGACAGGGCGCGCATATGCGCGAGCACTGCTGTATGAAATTGTGCCACTTGTCTTGCCATGCATGGGGGCATGTATAAACATTCATTTCAATTCATTTCCATTCAGAATTGCAGAGGAAGGAAATCGAGACTCCAAGAAATTCCTCAAGCTTTGAAATTCTAGAATTGTGATTTTGCGAGATTCGACTGTCCGATTTTCAATCCGAGTTTAGTTCCGTGCTTCACTCGTCAAAGGCTTCAAAAAGATGTAAGTTTGATTACTTTTCAACATGGTTCGAAAATTTGTTGTTGGGGGAATCATAATTTGATGTATATTATGTGTTCCTGAGATTGTGGTAATCGTATAATCAAAACCGGATCGAAGAACGGACACCCTATGTAATTGTTTTTATTTTCTAGTCACTTTCGAATGGGGTTGTACAGATTTGGTATTGGAATGGTATTTGTTGATTAATTATGAGTTGTTGAGATTGTCCTTTTGTTGTTTGTATTTCTGGATATATCAAAATTGTGCTGTTATGCCATCAAAACAGAATTAGATTGAGTTCTGATCATATCCAGCATTGCTTTGAGTGGTATATTGATATTGTACTTCTCAATAATGTCATTCCAAAGTTGGTATTGAAGGCTTCGAAGACTGAACAAAGCCAGATTGAGGTTTGAATCAACCAAGAACTACGAAAAGAAAGGTATAAATCAATGTTTAACCAGGAAGAGATAACTCGAGTAAGAGATAGCTTGAGTTTCCCAAAACCACATACTTTATTGTAATTGCTTTGATGTGTTTGCAATTATTGAGATTGATATGCTTAGTCTATTGAGTTATAGCAAAGCATGCATTTGAGTCTTTGGCAGAGGTGCCAGGTCACTGGACATTTGGTTTATATCGATGTGCTTAGGAGAAGATCAACTCCTATTGTAGAGATTCGACATAGAGGGCCAATGTCTGGGAATAAGAACGTACCACCATCTAGCTGGGAAGAGTAGGTGGGAGACTTGTTACGTTCTTATTCAAACCGGGATCCCTAGATAAGAGTCGAGTCAAGATTAAGAGTTTGATTTAAAGCTTGATATTTCTTTTTGTTTTAGTAGATTATGATATATGTTGTTTTACAAATGTTATATGCTTCTCTATATGTTTGTATGAAATACATGTATACGTTTTTTTTACTGGGAAATATGTTTCTCACCGGAGTTATCCGGCTATTGTTGTGTTTGTATGAGTGCATGACAACAGGTGGAACATGATCAGGGTTGAGAAGAGGATGAAAGATCGAGATTAGAGTGGAGATCCGGGCCTAGATGTAGAACTGTTTTGTAACACTTGATATATAGTTGATAAACAATAGTTTGTTATGACTTTCTTTTGTACAAGACTTGTGCTTTTGATTATGTTGTAGATAATGAACTTGATCTTGTAATTTGAATAAGATGAGACCTAATTTGTTGTAGAAATTTATACACTTGTTTATAAAGTGTTCAACATTTAAAAAAAATTGCGACCCAGATTATTTAATTAATTCATTTAATCTCAATGATGATTGAAAAGAATGAGTTAGCGTCTGGGTCCCCACACCAGTTGGTATCAGATCTGTATGTTCCTTAGACTGTGATAGAAGCGAGTGACCGGGATAGATTGAGTTTTCTTTCCTGCTTTTGTGATGCTAGCATGTTTTACTGTTTTAGAAAATACATGTTTACCTGATTATCTGATTTGATTGGAAACGTGTATTATTGGAGATTGAATCAGAACCAATTCTTGATCAGAGGTATGATGATCAGAGGAGGACTGAGACAGATTTGTTATATTTGATTACTAACCCTCTTGATAATCAGATATGCGTACTCGAAGAATCCCAGAACAGGGTAGTACTTCAAACAACCCAATGGATGTTACAGCGACACCCATGGAAACACTGTTGAAGAGATTTCAGTCATTCAAACCGCCGACTTTGAAAGGCACTGAGAATTCTATCGATTGCGAGAATTGGCTTGATGATATTGAGATGTTGTTTGATTCACTTGACTATACAGATGAGCGTAGAGTCAGACTGATTGGGCACCAGTTACACGAGGTTGCAAATAGCTGGTGGCTCACAACCAAGAGAGCGTTGGAGCATCGAGGTACGGTTATTACTTGGAAAATCTTTAAAGATTAATTTTATTAACGATTCTTCCCAGTATCGTACAGAAAATACAAGGGTGTAGAATTTGCTAATCTGAGACAGGGTCATCTGAATATTGAAGTATATGTGGCCAAATTCTCTACATTGCTACGTTTTGCTCCACATGTGGCTAATAATGATGAAGCTATGGCTGATCAGTTCATTAATGGGTTGAATCCAGATATTTTTACACTGGTAAATACAGAGCGACCAAATATTTTTTCTGATGCCTTGAACAAGCAAAAGTAGCTGAAGCAGATTTGATCAGACAGCAAGGAACTTCGTATGTCGCTCAAACTCAGAAACAGCCACAACTTTCAGCCCAGTTCCACCAACCACCTCCCAGATTTGATAGTGGTGGTAGTAGCTGTGGAAAGAAAGATAATTTGAAAGCCCGAGGGAAACAGTTTAAGAAGTCTGGTAGTAGTTCATCTAGGTCCAGTGGTTCACGATAGAACCAGAGTTATACAGGGGTCTATTGTAGAACATGTAGGTGGAAGACATCTAACAGAGCAATGCCAAGGAGTGTTTGGTAGTTGCAATATCTGTCGACAGCAGGGAAATTTTGCGAGTCTGTCCACATCGAAGTTCTCAACGATCCCAAGGAGCATAATCATCTGGATCAGTGGCTCAAACTGATAGATGATCATCTGCTGCTCACTATTTCCAGCCACCGACTACTCAGTCATAGCAGAGGCCAGGTGGAAGCCAGACTGTTAGCCAGCCTCCGAGACAGCAGGACAGAGTGTTTGCATTGACTGAGGAACAAGCCCAGGAAGCACATGATGATGCGGTTGCAGGTAACTGTTCTCTTTGTGGTTATCCTGCTTATGTATTGATAGATAAGGGTGCATCCCATATTTTTATATCTGAGCGATTTTCCTTGATACATGATTTACCTGTTGAGTCATTATCTGTTGTAGTATCTGTCTCTTCACCTTTGGGGAGAGGTCTTATATCAGTGAAGTCTGTTAGACATTGTATGCTGCAGTATGATGCTAATGAGATTGAGTTAGATTGTATTGTACTCGGTTTGTCTGATTTTGACTGCTTTATTGGTATCGATATGCTGACCAAGTACAGAGTTAACGTAGATTGTTTCCAGAAAATTGTAAGATTCAGACCTGAGATGGCTGATGAATGAAAATTTTACGGTAAGGGTTCCAGATCTCGAATTCTTTTGATATCTGCTTTGTCTATGACTCGATTATTACAGAAAGGAGCAGAGGGATTCCTTGTGTATTCAGTAGATGTACTGAAATCGAGCCCTTCATTGGCAGATTTGCCAGTGGTATGTGAGTTTGCTGATGTCTTTCCAGATGAGATTCCGGGTTTGCATCAAGTCCGAGAAATAGACTTCAGCATTGAACTAATACCAGGTACAGTACCTATTTCTAAAACTCCATACAGAATGGCACCAGTTGAACTGAAAGAATTGAAAGATCAGCTAGAAGATTTATAGCTAAGGGTTACATTAGACCGAGTGTTTCTCCTTGGGACGCTCATGTACTGTTTGTCCGAAAGAAAGACGGTTCAATGAGACTCTGCATTGACTATCGGCAACTGAACAAGGCTACGATAAAGAATAAATATCATTTTCCTCGTATTGATGATTTATTTGATCAGTTGCAGGGTTCTTCTGTTTATTCCAAGATCGATCCGTGATCTGGATATCATTAGTTGAGAGTCAGAGATTCTGATATATTGAAAACAGCTTTCAGAACCAGGTATGGCCACTACGAATTTATAGTCATGCCGTTTGGTTTAACGAACGCTCCAGCTGTATTTATGGGTTTGATGAACCGTATATTTCAGAAATATCTTGATGACTTTGTGATTATCTTTATTGATGATATTCTGATTTATTCATAGAATTTGACTGATCATGCTGAACATCTGAGAACTGTATTGAAAATTCTGAGAACTGAGAAACTGTATGCCAAGTTATCGAAATGTGAATTTTGGCTGAGACAAGTTGTATTTTTGGGGCACATTATATCTGGAGATGGTATTTCTGTTGATCCTAACAAAGTTGAGGCTGTGATAACTTGGCCTAGACCGACATCAGTGCCAGAGATATGCATATTTATGGGTTTAGCAGTCTACTATCGTCGATTCATCAAAGATTTATCTAGTATTGCTAAGCCGATTACTCAGTTGACTCAGAAGAATGTCCCTTTTTTTTTGGTCAGAGGCGTGTGAATCTAGTTTTATAGAGTTGAATAAGAGATTAACCAGTGCTCTAGTGTTGACTATTCCGTCAGGTATTGGTGATTTTGTTGTTTATTGTGATGCTTCTCACAGAGGAATAGGTTGTGTTTTGATGCAGCGATGACATGTTATTGCTTATGCTTCGAGACAATTGAAATCACATGAGACTCGCTACCCGATTCATGATCTTGAATTGGCTGCCATCGTATTTGCATTAAAGATTTGGCGACACTATCTATATGGAGAGAAATTTGAAATTTATTCTGATCATAAGAGCTTGAAATATCTATTTTCACAGTCAGAACTGAATATGAGGTAACGTAGATGGCTTGATTTATTGATAGATTTTGATTGTGAAATCAAATATTATCAGGAAAAATCAAATGCAGCAGCTGATGCACTGAGTCAAAAGATATGTTCTTTATCCCTATCGACGATTGGTGTTTCGAATTTGATTGAATATTGTTGTCTTTCTGGATTAGTATTTGAGACAGATTGTAAACCTCTGGGACTGTATAATATTAAAGTTGAACCAGAGTTGATTTTAAGAATCAAAGAAGCACAAAAAGTTGATCAGAATATTTAGCACTCGATTGCGATGGTCAGATCAGGGCATCGATCAGAATATCAGGTTCGTGATGATGTGTTATACGTTAATAATCGACTTGTTGCGCCAGATGTTTCAGACTTGAAACAACAGATTTTGACAGAAGCACATTGTAGTCGTTTTAGTATTCATCCTGGTGGCAGAAAGATGTACAATGATCTGAAGAAACAGTTTTGATGGAAACAGATGAAATCAGACATTGCAGATTTTGTGTCTAAATGTTTGAATTGCCAACAGGTGAAAGCAGAAAGGAAGAAACCAGGAGGTTTGTTGCATCGCCTAGCTATTCTAGAATGGAAATGAGATCACATTTCCATGGATTTTGTTACGAAGCTACCTCGATCCTCCCGAGGTTGTGATGCGATTTGGGTCGTTATTGACAGATTGACCAAATCAACATGTTTTATTCCTTACAGAATGACATATAGACACGACCAGATGGCAGAGATTTATGTCAGAGAAGTGGTCAGATTGCATGGTGTGCCAAAGTCCATTGTATCAGATCGTGATCCTCGATTTACTTCGCATTTTTGGCACAGTCTGCAACAAGCTCTAGGTACGAAATTACATTTGAGTACTGCATATCATCCTCAGACAGACGGACAGTCAGAGAGGACTATCCAGACATTGGAGGATATGCTTAGAGCTTAGTGCTATATTTTGGCACTAGTTGGCAAGATTCTTTACCACTTTGTGAATTCTCGTACAATAACATCTATCAGACGAGTATAGAGATGGCTCCGTTTGAAGCGTTGTACGATAAGAAGTGCAGATCCCCTCTTTATTGGGATTAAATATCTGAGGTGCCTTTACGCCTGATATGATTCGAGATATGATTGAGAAAGTAAAGCTATTTCAGCAGAGGATGAAGACAGCTCAAGATAGACAGGCCAAATATGCGAATATTCGACGTCGACCTTTAGAGTTTGAGCAAGGAGACAGAGTATTTGTGAAGATTTCTCAATTCAGAGGCGTTGTCAGATTTGGCAAGCGAGGGAAGTTGTCTCCTCGTTATATTGGGATGTATGAGATTCTGGAGAAGATAGGTAATCGTGCCTATCGACTCTCCATTCTGCCTTCTCTATCTGGGATACATGATGTCTTTCATGTGTCTATGTTGTGGAAATATCTTCCTGATGCTTCTCATGTTCTTCAGCCAGACGAGGTAGAACTTGATGAAACTCTGAGTTATTTTGAGAAACTGATTCAGATTCTATATCGTAAAGAAAAGCAGCTCAGAACGAAGACTATTCCGCTTGTGAAAGTTCAGTGGAGTCGTCATGGCATTGAAAAAAGCTACTTGGGAAACTGAATCAGACATGAGACAGAAATTTCCAGAGTTATTTCACTGAAGTGAGTTTTCTTATCAGTTCCTGTTATATATTCTGATTTTATGTGATTTGATTGCCTGCGATTTCGAGGACGAAATCATGTATCAGAGAAGGAGAATTGTAATGCCCGAGATTATATTCTTTTAATCCGACATTATTAATTGATGAATTGATGTGATTATAGAAGGACAACTCCGAGACAAGATTTGGGAAAGCATGGTACATTGTGAGTATTATTCCAGCAGACCTCGCGCACAGGAGCGGAGATGAGGCGCCCATATGCGCGAGAAGCTAGTGCCGAGGCTGAAGACCTCGCGCATATGCGCGATACGGGGCGCGCATATGCGCGAGCTGGTGACTTGCATAAGTGCCGAGATTGAGAGTCTCGCGCATATGCGTGGAGACGAGGCGCGCATATGTGCTAACAGATGGATTTGTCATGTGCCGAGACAGTAGGTCTCGCGCATATGCACGAAGACACGGCGCGCATATGCGCGAGCATTGCTGTATGAAATTGTGCCACTTGTCTTGCCATGCATGGGGACATGTATAAACATTCATTTCAATTCATTTCACTTCAGAATTGTAGGGAAGGAAATCGAGACTCCAAGAAATTCCTCAAGCTTTGAAATTCTAGAATTGTGATTTTGCGAGATCCGACCGTCCGATTTTTAATCCGAGTTTAGTTCCGAACTTCTCTCGTCAAAGGCTTCGAAAAGATGTAAGTTTGATTACTTTTCAACATGGTTCGAAAATTTGTTGTTGGGGGAATCATAATTTGATGTATATTATGTGTTCCTGAGATTGTGGTAATCGTATAATCGAAACCGGATCGAAGAAAGGACAACCTATGTAATTGTTTTTATTTTCTAGTCACTTTCGAATGGGGTTGTACAAATTTGGTATTGGAATCATATTTGTTGATTAATTATGAGTTGTTGAGATTGGCCTTTTGTTGTTTGTATTGCTGGATATATCGAGATTGTGCTGTTATGCCATCAAAACAGATTTAGATTGAGTTCTGATCATATCCAGTATTGCTTTGAGTGGTATATTGATATTGTACTTCTCAATAATGTCATTCCAAAGTTGGTATTGAAGGCTTCGAAGACTGAACAAAGCCAGATTGAGGTTTGAATCAACCAAGAACTACGAAAAGAAAGGTATAAATCAATGTTAAATCGGAAGTGATAACTCGAGTAAGAGATAGCTTGAGTTTCCCAAAACCACATACTTTATTGTAATTGCTTTGATGTGTTTGCAATTATTGAGATTGATATGCTTAGTCTATTGAGTTATAGCAAAGCATGCATTTGAGTCTTTGGCAGAGGTGCCAGATCACTGGACATTTGGTTTATATCGATGTGCTTAGGAGAAGATCGACTCCTATTATAGAGATTCGATATAGAGGGCCAATGTCTGGAAATAAGAACGTACCACCATCTAGCTGGGAAGAGTAGGTGGGAGACTTGTTACGTTCTTATTCAAATCGGGATCCCTAGATAAGAGTCGAGTCAAGATTAAGAGTTTAAAGTTTGATTTAAAGCTTGATATTGCTTTATGTTTTAGTAGATTATGATACATGTTGTTTTACAAATGTTATATGCTTCTGTATATGTTTGTATGAAATGCATGTATACGTTGTTTATACTGAGAAATATGTTTCTCACCGGAGTTATCCGGCTGTTGTTGTGTTTGTATGTGTGCATGACAAAAGTTGGGACATGATCAGGGTCGAGAAGAGGATGAAAGATCGAGATTAGAGTGGAGATCCGGGCCTAATTGTAGAACTGTTGTGTAACACTTGATATATAGTTGATAAACAATAGTTTGTTATGACATTCTTTTGTACAAGACTTGTACTTTTGATCATGTTGTAGATATTGAACTTGATCTTGTAATTTGAATCAGATGGGACCTAACTTGTAAAATTTGTACACTAGTTTATAAAGTGTTCAACATTTAAAAAAAAATTGCTACCCAGATTATTTAATTAATCCATTTAATCTCAATGATGATTGAAAAGAATGAGTTAGCGTCCGGGTCCCCACATGCTTAAGCTTAAATGGGCCCTAAATTATAACTAAGTGTTTTAAAAAGGTTTTGAGCCTATTAGGCTTAAAAATAAATCCATCAATCCCAAACACACTCCCGAAAAATAATTCGTGTTGGCAAGTTTTTGAAAATATTACCCGAGCTCTCAAAAAGTCCCCCGATTTGATAAAATTTGTGTACCGGATAAAAATAAAATCACGAGGGTAAAAATACCCAATAAAGCCCATTTTTGAAAAGTACACTTAAAAACATTCTATATTGACTAATAAAAATTAATCCTTTCATAAAATAATTTTTCTGATAACTCCCCAGTCTCCGTTCCTCGTTCGAGCGCGAAATACAACTTAAAAATCTTAATGCATGAACTTTAAATAAATCATGAATCAAAACACAAATTAATGAAATAAATATGTTTTCAAAGAAATTTAATAACTTGCATGCATGTGGTTCACGTGGACCTTCAAATTTTCGGGACGTTACATAAAGTATGCCACTCTTTCAGATTTTTCTTCATCAATTTCATCCTCCTTCAATTTAGTGGAGACAGTGGCTTCCAATGGGTCCTTCATAGTATTCTGCACAAAATGACACACAAGTGAATCCAAATAATCAACTATAAAACAATCATTACTGTGCAGTGTGTTCTTATGAGCGTTAAAAACATTAAAATTGATTTTCTCCTCTTCCACTCTCATTCTCAACTTCCCTTCTTGCACATCAATCACGGTCTTGCCAGTTGCAAGGAACAGTCTCCCTAAAATCAAATGCATCTCCCTATCCTATTCCATGTCAAGCACCACAAAATCTGTAGGAAATATAAACTTTCCCACTTTCACTAATACATCCTCTATGACTCCTCGTGGATATTTGAGAGATCTGTCTGCTAATTGGAAAGAAATCCTCGTTATATTAGGCTCTCCCAATCCAAGTTTTCTACATACATACAAAGGCATAAGGTTAATACTTGCACCAAGATCATACAAAGCTTTATGAAAAACAACATCACCAATCATGCAAGGAATAGAAAAACTCATTGGATCCTTGAGTTTTGGTGGGATCCTGTTTTGCACCATTGCAGAGCAGTTTTCAGTTAAGTTTACCCTCATATGGTCTTTCAACTTCCTCTTATTTTCTAAGATGTCCGTTAGAAATTTAGCATAGCTAGGCATTAGCATCAAAGCATCAGCAAAAGAAATATTAATGTGCAATTTCTTAAATACTTCTAGGAACTTACCAAATTGCGCATCCATTTTCGCCTTTTTTTGATGTTGAAGGAAAAGGTGGAGGAATAACAATTCTAGATTGTGTAGTGGGTGCAGGTGTAGAGTTAAAAGACTTACCCTTGGGTGTTTCTACCTATTCCTCTTGCGAGTGGCTTTTTGCGTCCTCCTCTGACTCTAAAGTCTTCTCACTCCTTAACTCAATGGCATTCACTTGCTCTTTAGGATCAGTCTCGGTGTTGCTTGGCACGGTGCCCGGATCTCTGCTCGAAATTATCTCAACTTGCTTTCCTATCTGAGTTTCCAAGCCTTTGAGAGCTGCATCTTGATTTTGTAGTCTAGTTTCTGTTGCAGACATAAATTGAGTCATCATCTGCTCTAAATTAGATTTCTCCTCTCGAGGCTCAGATCTATACATCGGTTGCTTCCCATACTGTTGGCCTCCTTGTGGGCGACCCTGATTGTTTTGACCACCCCACAAGAAATTTGGGTGCTGCCTCCATCCAGTATTAAATGTGTTGGAATATGGGTCATTCTTAGGACGATTCTGATTCCCCACATGGTTAACTAGTGTCTCATTTTTCACATAATTAGAACTCCTTGTCTAGCAATCCTTCGTGAAGTGCTCACCTCCACAACCATTACAGAAGATCTCTTGCAATCTCATGGCCGTATCACCGACATTCATATTATCTATTTTCCTACTCAAAGCCTCTAATTGTGCAGCAACCGAGCTCCTGCACTCCTTCTCTGATTGTTCCTCTCATATTGAGGATGATAACAGCTGGCAGCCATCTCCTCTAACAATTCATATCCTTCTTTGGCTGTTTTTCTCATAAAATTCCCACAGTCAGCAGCATCTATCATAGTACGATTGGTAGTGAGCAAGCCATAATAAAAAGTTTGAACTACTAACCCAAGAGGCAGTTCGTGATGTGGGCATCTCTGCAGTAAATCTTGTAGCGCTCTCATGCCTCATATAAGGAGTCTTGCTTGAATTGGGCGAAGTTAATGATGTCTGCCCGCAACTTCATGGTCTTAGAGGGAGGAAAGTATTTGATGAGAAAGGTTCTTGACATGTCATTCCAAGTAGTGATGGAACATACAGACAAAAAATTTAACCATGATTTAGCTTTGTCACGTAAAGAGAAAGGAAACAAATGCAATCTAACAGCATCATCAAACACTCCATTGAATTTAAATGTATCGCAAATTTCAAGAAAGTCTGCGATGTGATTGTTTGGGTCATCTAGCGCAGTTCCTACAAATTGGACAGTATTCTGAATCATCTGAATAATGGCCTGGCTTGATCTCAAACTGGTTTGCCCTGATGGTTGGTCGCACTATGCTCGGACGTGCTCCATCAAACGAAGGTTGTGCGTACTCCAGCATGGGTATACGCCTTGGCTCCTCGACACGTAGGTCTTTATGATGCTCTTCTTCACGCTCGTTCCTATTCATCATGTCTTTAATTCTCTGTTGTTGTCTTCGCCTGCGGAGGGTTCTTTCAATCTCGGGATCGAATACCTCAAGTTCAGATTCAAGAGACTTTGGCATGCACCAAAAGAGATCTAAGCAAAGAAATTGAAGGTGTCAACTCAAATAAAACAAAATAAAAAATGCCAAAGTAAATAACTGAGAATAAAATGGTGGATTAACAGTCCCCGGCAACGGCGCCAAAAACTTGATCGAGCAAAACTTGCACTGTAAAATCCTTAGTAAAAATTAATAATATTCAAGCTCGAAATAATCGCAAGTGCACGATGTCAAGTAATAATATAGTGTACGAGAGTATGAGTATCATTCCTCTAGAGAGTGTATTTCACAATTGTTATTCTCAGTTATTAAACCTTTAGCAACGATAATTTACATGATTTTTTACTACTACGATTATTAAATAAAAGCTCAACGAAATGATTCACAAATTAAATGATGAAATAAATGAGCTAAAATTATTGATTAAAGATTCAATGAGAAATGAATTTGTTGAGAATCTCGGTTCACCTACCCCTCGCTAATTCAATTAATTCAACTCGACAATGATCTATGCTTTCGACGGGACTTCCTATCCAATTGAATACGCCCTCTCGAGCTATGCCAAACTAATTCAACTCAGTGAAATAATTAAATTTCTTTAATTATTTATCAAGAGTGAATTGCATGTCGTTCTATAATGAAACGTCTGCTTATTCGTTTACTTAAAAAGTACAATTTTTTTTTTTTTGCAAACCTCACATAGCATTCGGCCGAATCATAAAATATTTTGGAACCATTTTAAAAATTAAACAATCAACTATTTTATAAACTCAAAAAAATTATTTGAAAAGTATAGCTCATACTATAACCTCTCAAAAACAACTCATAAATAAATTGTAGAGGCCCGAAATTCGTATTTGAAAATTTGAGCAATAATTTAAAATTTTCTCTTTAAATAACTAAAATGTCTCATTCATAAAATATACTGATAAAAAGATTCAATGTTTAAAAGTAGCAGCGGAAGTAAATAATGTTTCCAAAATAACAACTTAAAATAATTCAACAAAATTAAAACCGGGTTTGGAATAAAAATAATAAGTGCTGAAAATGAGGTCCTCGGGTTCCTACTACTGCCGACCCAAGATAGCTCACTGGTCCCCGCCCTCGGTCCCGACCTCATCAGTACCTACAACAATCAAGTCTAATGAGTCTAAAGACTCAGCATGCATATATCATAAATAACAAGTAAATATATCGTAAAATTTCATGCCATGCAAGGATATCATATCGTAAAGCGTAACGTGAAAATCGTGTCATGAATAATTATAAACACGTGCATAACTGAAAATCGTACGTAAAATGTTTGCTCATTAGAGCCCTGTCATAAAATAGCATATCATAATTTTCTGTTGAGATTATGTTCTACGCAAGTGGCCCATAACATGAACTGAATCGTCTGATCAGACTAAACCACAGTATACTAGGCGGTAGAGATCATCACAGCCCTTGGACTGGATATCCGTACCCATACATGAACATGAACCGGTCAGTAGCCACTGGATGAAGTAATAATCCCATAAGCTGCAATCCCATGAGTGTGAAGTGGCCACAAGACATATCGCATAAATCTCAAAAATAAACTTTTATATTTATGCACGTAACATAATTAATTTCCTGAGTTATTTTACCAATTGGGTTGGATCGTTCCCAGGCTCGTTGCGACCTATTTCTAACATGAAAAACATGCAAATAACTTGACTTGACCATGCAAATAACTTATCTTGACCAACGCTTCAAAATCGAACTAAAAACGAGACTATTACGCCAAAAAAACTTAATATTTAACCATGACTCCGTACCAACCCGAACCAACATCGAACCATCATTTAGTCATGATTAAAATACATCCTAAAATACTGGAAAATAATTACCAAGGGCTGTAATACACGAAAATTGTGCATGGAGGCCAAAATCATGAAACGCTCTTTCGAGAATCACTTTGGCACGTGGCACTGTAAATTCTCGTACGACCTCTAAACTTGACCAAATCACAAACCTCCAAAAACATGACCTTTCTAACTCATTGAGGTACAGTCTAGTCCAAGGCCATAGGCTAAAAGCCAACCAAGAATTCGTACGTGACCTCTGAACCGAACTTACAGCTGCTGTCAAAACAAATACAGCAGCAGCTGTTGCGCATCTTTGATTCGTTTTTGAGACTATCGGCCATTGGGGCTTGAACCACCGACCAGAGACTCTTAGCAACATTCTAAGAAGTGACTCAGACCATGACTAAGGGCTAAAAGCCAGCCAAAACCCAAGAAAACCTAGGACAACCCGAAACTCCCACCCGAGGAACCACGCTGCGCGCGTGGGGAGTATTGCTGAACTTGCAGTCTTATATCATTCCAGTGGCCATGTGATCAACCATGGCATGATCTAGACATCATGAGGCATTGTGTGAATCATGGCTAAGGGTTAAAAAGTCAACCAAGATCCACACCAAGGGGCTACTTGTCTTGTTTCTGTCCGAACGACTTGGGACATGGCTCAAGCCACTTATGGCCGACTTGACCATGTCCTATGCTTGCTAGGGGAGGTTCCTAGCCATTGCTACTGGCCCTAGGCGAGCCATGGCTCGAACACCATCCTACGCAAGGCAATGACAGCAAATGACACACGAATATGACACATGTTTCTTGCTTACCGAGTTGGGCACCTAACTTACGGTTTTGGGGCTTGAACCCTTGATCAAACTTGACCCTAACACACCCTAGGACATGAACATAAGCAGCCTTGGGAGCCTAGGAATCGAGCCAACTTGTAAATCAACAAAAACAACCAAACCGTGAAGGCATAGGGGAAACCGAAAAATTCTGCACCATATTTCCGAAAATTGCTTGACATAATTTCGGTTTTGCTTCAAAATTTAAGAACAAATATGGTTTAAAAAAATATATATGACTTGATTGAAGAGAAAGGAATAACATATACATGCCTTGGATTTGTTTGAAATGAAAACAAATCGATTACGACGACACGGCGCGGAGGAGACGGAGTTGCTTAGCTTTCTTGTTTTTCTCTCAAATTTTCTTTAGTGCTTCATCACGATTTTTCTCTCAAGTTTACTCTGAAATTATCGAGAATTATGGGGAGGGAAATGGCTACGGAATGAAGGAAAGTTTACTAAATAAAAAGGGAGATTTGAGAGGAAAGGTGCATCTTGCTATCCTAGTGGTTTGTTTGATAGGAAAAGACATAATATATTATGGAATGATGGAGTGATGGCCGAAATTATCAAGTCAAATAAGGTAGAAAAATTACTTAATTAATAATTATTGAAGATTAAATGTGGTGGAATTATTTCCCAAGAAACGATAAGGAATTGAATTAAAGATGGAGAGTTGCCAAATATTTTAAATCTATTAAGGAGGTGGCCGGTTTCTAAGATAATGGGGGAGAGAATATTGCTCATTAAATAATTTTTTTGGTGATTAAAAGAAGGGGTTAATCATACCAAGAAAGGATTAAGGATTGATATCCAAAATTGGTGGGTTGACAAATAAAATTAAATCTTCTAATGTAGTGGCCGAAAATTAGCAAGGTAAAGGAGGGAGAATAATGCTTAAATATTGTATTTTAAATCTTTAGAGTTTTATCTACCCATTAAATATTTTAGTGAATTAATAAATTAATTATTGAACCTAAAAGAACTTATGTACTACTTATCTCAAATAAATTAATAAATTCCTTAAACATTCTTTTACATTAAAATAACTTATTATTTATCTTAAATAAATTCTAGGAATGTTTTCTTAATATTAAATTTTATCTTTATACTCCAACTCCATTCCGGCATTACTTATTTAACTGAAAAGATAACAACTAAACTACTGCATAAAATAATTAAATTTAAAGAAAAGAATTTAAATCCTCATGCATAAAATCATTTTAATTTAAATAATAGTAATTATGCATGGCTTATACCTACTTTGATTTAACGGGTTCTACAACTCTCCCCCCCTTAAAAGAAATTTCGTCCTCGAAATTAAAACTTATCGAATAACTCGGGATACCGACTCCTCATCTCTGGCTCAGATTCCCACGTAGCTTCCTCCTCTGAATGATTAAGTCATTTGACTTTCACTCGCTTAACCAGCTTGTTCTGAAGCTTCTTCTCCCGCCTGTCTAAGATTTGCACTGGTCTCTCTTCATAAGACAGGTTCGGAGTGAGCTGCAATGGCTCAAAGTTCAAGACATGCGAAGGATTTGCCATATACTTCCTCAGCATAGAGACGTGGAACACATTGTGTACTCTCCGGCCAGATTCGGGCGGAAGAGCAACACGATAAGCTAGCGTCCCAACCCTGTCGAGGATCTCAAAGGGTCCGATGAATCTCAGACTGAGCTTTCCTTTCTTCCCGAACCGTATGACACCTTTCATAGGTGCTACCTTCACAAAAACATGGTCGCCAACGGCAAACTCTAGATCTCTCCTCCTCTGATCCGCATAGCTCTTCTATCGGCTCTGAGCAGTCCTCATCCTATCATGGATCTTGACTACTACATCGGCAGACTGTTGAATAATCTCTGGATCCAATTCTGATCTTTCCCTACTTCATCCCAACGAACAGGCGATCTGCACTTACGACCATACAGTGCTTCAAACGGAGCCATACCTATAGACGACTGAAAGCTGTTGTTATAGGTGAACTCTACCAATGGCAAATTCGACACCCAACTCCCTGAGAAATCGATGACACATGCACGGAGAAGATCTTCCAAAATCTGGATAACTCTCTCTGACTTGACCATCTGTCTGAGGGTGGAAAGCTGTGCTAAACAACAACTTCGTACCCACTGCTGAATGCAAACTCTTCCAAAATGTGGAAGTGAATCTAGGATCTCGGTCAGACACGATAGAAACGGGAATACCATGAAGTCTGACTATCTCTCGGATATACAACTCTGCATACTGAATCATGGTGAAAGTCGTCTTAATGGGCAAGAAGTGCGCTAATTTGGTAAGACGATCAACAATCACCCAGATAGCATTTGATCCTCTGACTGACTTACGGCAAACCGGTCACGAAGTCCATGGTAATATTCTCGCACTTTCACTCGGGAATAGGAAGAGGCTTGAGCAAGCCTGCTGGTCTCTGATGCTCCGCTTTCACTAGCTGGTACGTCAGACACTCGGATACAAAACGTCTGATATCCTTCTTCATCCCTGGCCACCAATACAACAACTGCAGATCTTTGTACATCTTCGTAATTCAAGGATGAATAGAGTATGGCGACATATGGGCCTCGGATAAAATATATGCTCGAATTGAATCACTGCTAGGAACCCATATCCTGTCTCGGTATCTCACAATGTCGTCGCTAACTGTATACAAGATACTGCCCTTGGCCTCATCTCTCTGCTTCCACTTTGCCAACTGCTCATCTGCTGACTGCCCACTACGAATATGGTCTAGAAGAGAAGACTGAATCGTCAAAGTAGATAGACGAAGAACTCTACCTCGAGGATATGTTTCTAAATTAAACCTCTGCATCTCAAACTGAAGGGGTCTCGAAACCACCAAATGAGCCATCACTGTGACTTTCCTGCTCAGTGCATCCGCAACTACATTAGCTTTGACCGGGTTGTATCTAATGTCACAGTCACAGTCCTTCACTAGCTCCAACCAATGCCTCTGACGCATATTCAGCTCTTTCTGCGTAAAGAAGTACTTGAGGCTCTTGTGGTCGGTAAAAATCTGGCACTTCTCTCCGTACAAATAATGCATCCAAATCTTCAAGGCAAATACTACGGCTGCCAATTCTAGATCGTGGGTAGGGTAATTCTTCTCATGGATTTTCAACTGACGAGAAGTATATGCTATCACCTTCCCATGTTGCATCAACACTGCACCTAGACCGAGCTTCGAAGCATCGGTATACAAAACAAAGTCTCCGGGCCCTGACAGCATGGCCAATACTGGTGCTGAGATAAGAGCCTGCTTCAAAGTATCGAAGCTCTTCTGATACTCATCGCTCCACACAAATTTCGCATTCTTCTTTGTCAACTACGTGAGTGGAACTGCGATAGAGGAGAATCCCTGAATAAACTTCCGATAGTATCCTGCTAGCCCAAGGAAACTACGGATCTCTGATGCATTCTGCGGCAAAACCCAATCCCTGACTGCCTGCAACTTTCGCTGGGTCTACCTTAATACCACTGCTAGAAACGATGTGGCCTAAGAACGCCACCTTCTCTAACCAGAATTCGCACTTACTGAATTTCTTGAACAGCTTATGTTTCTGTAGGGTCTGCAAAACTGCGGTCAGATGTCTGCTGTGATCCTCTTGATTCTTTGAGTAGACGAGAATGTCATCTATGAATACTACCACAAACTGATCAAGATACGACCGAAATACGCGATTCATGAGATCCATGAAGATCGCTGGCGCATTCGTCAAACCGAACGGCATCACAAGGAACTCGAAGTGGCCATAACGAGTCCTGAAGGCAGTCTTGAGAACATCGGCGTCTTTCACCCTCAACTGGTGATAGCCAGAACGAAGATCTATCTTAGAGAATACTGAAGCTCCCTGTAACTGATCAAATAAATCTTCAATCCTCGAAATTGGGTATTTGTTCTTCACTGTAACCCTGCTCAATTCCCGGTAATCAATACAGAGCCTCATCGTACCATCCTTCTTCTTCACAAACAAGACTGGCGCGCCCCATGGTGAAAAACTCGGGCGAATGAACTCCTTGTCAAGAAGTTCCTGAATCTGCTTCTTAAGTTCTGCCATCTCTATCGGTACTAATCGGCACGGTACATTGGAGATCAGGATCCATACCTGGCATAAGCTCAATAGAAAACTCCACCTCTCGCTCGGGTGGTATACATACCAGAGACGTCAACAGGAAATACGTCTAGAAAATCCCTAACAATTGGGACATCAGAGGCTGACTGACTGGGTAGCTCGGGAACGGATATGAAAGTTGCCTAAAACGCTCGACACCCTCTATGCATGAGCTTCCTAGCCTGGACACAATATATCAAACGCGGTAAATGAAAGTACCTGTCTGGATCAAATAAGAACTGCTCCATCCCAGGCGGTTGGACTAGAACATATCTCCGCTGAAAGTCGATCAAAACTTTGTTCCTTACTAGCCAGTCCATCCCCAGAATAATATCAAACTCTGGCATCGGCAAAACGATAAGATCCGCATAAACAAGATTGCCATGAAGCTCGAGGTCTATGTCTTGGATCACATTAGTAGCTGTCATCTCCTCACCAGAAGGTAGTACTACTGAATAGGCTATATCTAGCCTAATGGTCTTGACCTTGAGGCTATTAGCAAAGGTCTCCGAAATGAACGAATGAGTAGCCCCTGAATCTATCAAGGCCTTCGTCGGTGAACCAGCTATAAAAAATCTCCGTGAAAGATTGGAACACTAAGCTGAACCCAATAGTTACAAGAACTAAACTTATAGACATGCGAAGGTCAAAGTTCTTCTAACCTAAATTCCCGAAAGTAACACTGATTAGAGCATGCGATCCTATCGCAATTCTAAGTTCAAAATCTTAACCCAAATCCCCGAGACAATAACTTTCAAATATAAACTTAAAGATTTAAGATACCTGTCATGAGCATGGTCTCCGGGTTCGTCTCCTGCTGCATGGAGAGCAAAAACTCTGCCTTGGATAGGCAGACTCCCCTGCGGGCATTGCTGCAATAAGTGGTCTGGACTACCACACTTGTAACACTTCCCTGAACCATACATACACGCTCCAGCATGGCGGCGGTGTGCACCTATGACAGACTGTGTTCTCAAAAGTACTTGGGACTGCGCGTCCCCGCTGCTGCTGCTGTCCTCTGTTTCTGGGTGGGCCGTGGCAAAGGCATCTTATTCTATGGCTGCTGCTGAGGAGGAGGTCGGTGCGGTACTTGGACTGGTCGCTTGCCCTAGCGATCTCTCTCATTGTCAATCAGATACTGCTCTGCAACTAGAGCTTTGGAGACGGCGACATCATAAGTAGTAGGGCCAGCCACCCTAACATCACGGCGCAAGATCGGCCGCAGACCATCTAGAAAATGCCGCAACTTGGCTCCAGCATCACTTGCAATCAGGGGCACGAAACTGGCAACCCCTCTCAAACTTACGGATGAACTCCGTAATAGTCCAAGTCTCCCTACCTCAGGGTCATGAACTCCCTGGTCAACTTGGCACGCACCTCGTCAGTAAAATATTTAGAGTATAATACCTTTGTAAAGCGCGCCCAGCTCAGAGTAGCCACATTCAAGGCTACAGATGCTCCTTCCCACCATAAGCGGGCGTCTCCTCCCAACAGATAGGTCGCACATCGAACTCGGTCCTCATCTCCAAGCCCCATGAACTCGAAGATATCCTCGAGGGACTTAATCCAGCCATCAGCAATCATGGGATCTGTCGTCCCTGAGAACTCTTTAGGTCTCATCTTCATGAACCGCTCATAGGTAGCCTCAGGCCCCGTCGGCCTGGCTACCCCAGCATTGTTCCCCGCAAATTGTGCGAAGAACTGCGTCATCCCAGCTAGCATCCGGGCGTTCATGTCCGGTGGAGGTGGAGGTGGTAAATCTCTTTCCTGCCTCTGATTCTCACCGTCCTCCTAGCGAGGCTCATCATCTCTCGTGCGCTCAAGAATGCGTCTAGGAGGCATACTGTTCCATACATAACCCATACGTAACCAACATGCATAATTTCTATTATTTATTTAAAATTAAATAAATACTGCATAACCATAATTTGGACATAACTCATTTCATGAAAACATGCTGTTAAAATATTTCATGCTTTAAAAAAAATGCGTAAACGTAAAACTTACATACCAAAGACGTGACTTCGTGAGCTTCTCGAGATCAGTAGTAGTACAACCCTTTACAAGAACATAGGCTCTGATACCAACTGTAGTGGCCCGAAATTTGTATTTGAAAATTTGCGGAATAATTTAAAATTTTCTCTTTAAATAACTAAAATGCCTCATTCATAAAATATACTGATAAAAAGATTCAATGTTTAAAAGTAGCAGCGGAAGTAAATAATGTTTCCAAAATAACAACTTAAAATAATTCAACAAAATAAAAATCGGGTTTGAAATAAAAATAATAAGTGCGGAAAATGATGTACTCGGGTTCCTACTACTGCCGACCCAAATGGCTCACTGGTCCCTGCCCTCGGTCCCGACCTCATCAGTACCTACAACAATCAAGTCTAGTGAGTCTAAAGACTCAGCATGCATATATCATAAATAACAAGTAAATATATCGTAAAATTTCATGCCATGCAAGGATATCATATCGTAAAGCGTAACGTGAAAATCGTGTCATGAATAATTATAAATACGTGCATAACTTGAAAATCGTACGTAAAATGTTTGCTCATTAGAACCCTGTCATAAAATAGCATATCATAATTTTCTGTTGAGATAATGTTTTACGCAAGTGGCCCATAACATGAACTGAATCGTCTGATCAGACTAAACCACATTATACTGGGTGGTAGAAATCATCACAGCCCTTGGACTGGATATCCGTACCCATACATCAACATGAACCGGTCAGTAGCCACTGGATGAAGTAATAATCCCATAAGCTGCAATCCCATGAGTGTCAAGTGGCCACAAGACATATCGCATAAATCTCAAAAATAAACTTTTATATTTATGCACGTAATATAATTAAATTCCTGAGTTATTTATCAATTGGATTGGATCATTCTCAGGCTCGCTGCGACCTAATTCTAACATGAAAACATGCAAATAACTTGACTTGATCATGCAAATAACTTATCTTGACCAACGCTTCAAAATCGAACTAAAAACGAGACTATTACGCCCAAAAACATTATAGTTAACCATGATTCCGTACCAACCCGAACCAACATCGAACCATCATTTAGTCATGATTAAAATACACCTAAAATACTGGAAAATAATTACCAAGGGCTGTAATACACGAAAATTGTGCATGGAGGCCAAAATCATGAAACGCTCTTTCGAGAGTCACTTTGGCACGTTGCACCGTAAATTCTCGTACGACCTCTAAACTTGACCAAATCACAAACCGCCAAAAACATGACCTTCCTAACTCAATGAGGTACCGTTAAGTCCAAGGCCATAAGCCAAAAGCCAACCAAGAACTCATACATGACCTCTGAACCGAACTTAGAGCTGCTGTAAAAAAAAATACAGCAGCGGCTGTTGCGCTTCTTTGCTTCGTTTTAAAAACTATCGGCCATTGGGGCTTGAACCACCGACAAGAGCCTCTTGCGCTAAGGGCTAAAAGCCAACAACAACCCAAGCGAAACCGTTGGACAACCCGAAACTCCCACCCGAGGAACCATGCTGCGCGCGTGGGGAGTATTGCTGAACTTGCTGTCTCATCTCATTCCAGTGGCCATGTGATCGACCATGGCATGATCTAGACATCATGAGGCATTGTGTGAACCATGGCTGAGGGCTGAAAAGCCAACCTAAGATCCACACTAACCTCAAAGAACCGAACCAACTCACACGAAAGGAAATAGAAACAGAAGGGGCTGCTTGTCTTGTTTCTGTCCGAACGACTTGGGACATGGCTCAAGACACTTAGGGCTGACTTGAACACGTCATATGCTTGCTAGGGGAGGGTCCTAGCCATGGCTACTGGCCCTAGGCCAGCCATGGCTGGAACACCATCCTACGCAAGGCAATGACAGCAAATGACACATGAATATGACACTTGTTTCTTGCTTACCGAGTTGGGCACCTAACTTATGGTTTTGGGGCTTGAACCTTTGATCAAACTTGACCATAAAACACCCTAGGACATGACCATAAGCAGCTTTGGGAGCCTAGGAATCGAGAAAACCTGTAAATCAACAAAAACAACCTGACCGTGAAGGCATAGGGGAAATCGAAAAATTCTGCACCATATTTTCGAAAATTGCTTGACATGATTTCGGTTTTGCTTCAAAATTTAAGAACAAATATGGTTTAAAAAATATATATGACTTGATTGAAGAGAAAGGAATAAAATATACATGCCTTGGATTTGTTTGAAATGTAAACAGATCGATTACGACGACACGTCGCGGAGGAGACGGAGTTGCTTAGCTTTCTTGTTTTTCTCTCAAATTTTCTTTAGTGCTTCTCACGATTTTTCTCTCAAGTTTACTCTGAAATTATCGAGAATTATGGGGAGGGAAATGGCTAGGGAATGAAGGGAAGTTTACTAAATAAAAATGGAGATTTGAGAGGAAAGGTGCATCTTGCTATCCAAGTGGTTTGTTAGATAGGAAAAGTATATATTATGGGATTTGATGGAGTGATGGCCGAAATTATCAAGTCAAATAAGGTAGAAAAATTGCTTAATTAATAATTATTGAAGATTAAATGTGGTGGAATTATTTCCCAAGAAAAGATAAGGAATTGAATTAAAGATAGGAGAGTTGCCAAATATTTTAAATCTATTAAAGAGGTGGCCGATTTTCTAAGATAATATGGGAGAGAATATTGCTCATTAAATAATTTTATTGGTGATTAAAAGAAGGGGTTAATCATATTAAGAAAGGATTAAGGATTGATATCCAAAAATGGTGGGTTGACAAATAAAATTAAATCTTCTAATGTAGTGGCCGAAAATTAGCAAGGTAAAGGAGGGAGAATAATACTTAAATATTGTATTTTAAATCTTTAGAGTTTTATCTACCCGATTAAATATTTTAGTGAATTAATAAATTAATTATTGAACCTAAAAGAACTTATATACTACTTATCTCAAATAAATTAACAAATCCTTAAACATTATTTTACATTAAAATAACTTATTATTTATCTTAAATAAATTTTAGGAATGTTTTCTTAATATTAAATTTTATCTTCATACTCCAACTCCAGTCTGGCCTCACTTATTTAACTGAAAAGATAACAACTAAACTACTGCATAAAATAATTAAATTTAAAGAAAATAATTTAAATCCTCATGCATAAAATCATTTTAATTTAAATAATAGTAATTATGAATGGCTTATACGTAGTTTGATTTAACGGGTTCTACATAAATCGTCGTAAAAATATCTTTAACATAACTTAAAATCATAAATCATAACTAGTGCGGAAAACTAGCGTCGGTCCTCGGGTTATGTGCACTTTCAGTCCAGCAAGGTCAACCATCAAGACCTCCATAAATATTATTATCATAATCACCTGCATCAATCACACCTAGTGAATCTAAAAACTCAACATGTCATATCCTTGATAACAAGTAATACGTAATACAGTTAACATATAACAGTGAAAAATACTTGTACTTAAAATATCATTTTCATGAAGATGCATAAACTTAAACATTTTCTTAAACATTTTCATGATGCATAAACTTTAAATAAAAACATTTTCATATCAACATATTCATAAACCTTTGCATAAACATAAACATATTCATATTTGTATCCATATTCATATCACCATACGTATTCATATTCATATCACCATATTCGTCATAAACATATTCATATTCATATTATCATCAACATATACGTATTCTTTTTTCCTTGAATTCAGACCGTTAATTGTGACTTTTGTGTTCATCTACGTCTACGTCTACGTGTTGAACGATGGATCCATCTACATGTAACAACAGTACTGGACGGCGGGGGATACCAGCAACACTCTCACCGGTCAACTGGGCCCTGGCCTCACGTATTAACATGTCATCGTATACATCTACATATCCGTATCCAAGGAAACACGATCGTCGGGTTCCCACTGGGACCATAACCCTCACGAAATTTCCAACATATCATCGTATTAATCACAATTACTTCACTTTCTTCAACGTTTCATATTCTCATCACTTTAAAAATTTAAACATGCATATAACATTTTTCTTTTAAACCAAGCTTGCAACATATCTTTTAATGTCCATATTTAAACCTAAAAAATCCATGAACATTTAAAAATCATAATTTAACATATAAAAATTCACAAACATCCATAAACATTGAAAATAGTCATGTTAGATTATAAAACAGCATTCAGGACACTGCTATGATGTTTACTAATTTCTAGGTGTAAAATGACCGTTTTACCCCTAGATGTAAAATTGCACGTTTTTGACATTTTCTGAATTCCATTGACTCTATCATGTCCCAATTAATTATTTAAGCAAACAAAATTTTCTCTTATTTTTATTTAGCTTAAATCGAGGACTTTTAAATTAATCTTTAAATGTGACATATTAATGCGTTTTAATCCCGAAGTAAACCAAACCTTAATATAAAATTCCCAAATTAAAAACTTAGACTTTTCATAATTATTTGAGCTTAATTATAATTTTCCATAATTTTATTAGGCTTAAATCTAGGTATTTCATTTAATTCGTTAATTAACGTTTCGTGTCGCGATTAAATCTCGTATAAATCCAAAACTCAATATTTTGATCTCAAATTTTAAACATAGCATTTTTATTATTTATTGTACCCTTTCAAGTCATGAGCCACACCCGTGGACCCATGGATTCAATTTTAGTTCTTAAATTTTTGTTTTTGACACCTTATCGAACACACCGAGCCATCTCCTAAAATACTCGAGCCACGCCCGAGCCACTGTAGAACCCGTTAAATCAGACTACGTATAAGCCATGTATAATTACTATTATTTAAATTAAAATGATCTTTTTATGCATGAGGATTTATATTCATTATTTTAAAATTGGTTGAGTTATGATCATTTGTTTTTAATCGCAGAAGTTTAATTATTATCTTTTCAGTTAAATAAGCGAGGCCGGACCGGAGTTGGAGTATTGAGATAAAATTTAATGATAAGAAAATATTCCTAGAATTTATTTAAGATAAAGAATAACTTATTTTAATGAAAAATAATGTTTAGGGATTTAATTAATTAATTAGAGATAAGTAGTAAATAAGTTTCTTTATGTCCAATAATTGATTAAAAGCCTAAATTAAAATGTGTGACCAATTGATATAAATTAATCCAGGCCTATTTTATTTAAAAAATTGTAATTTAACATGTTAGTAATTTGTTTTAAATAATTAGCCATGCATGCAAGAAAATTATCATCCTAAATTAAATTTACTATTTCACTAAAATACATAATAAGTATTTAAAACTTTAAGGAGTTAAAATTCAACAAACAGAAGTTTAATTATTATTTTTTCAATTAAATAAGCGAGACCGGACCGGAGTTGGAGTATTGAGATAAAATTTAATGATAAGAAAATATTCCTAGAATTTATTTAAGATAAAGAATAACTTATTTTAATGAAAAATAATGTTTAGGGATTTAATTAATTAATTAGAGATAATAGTAAATAAGTTCCTTTATGTCCAATAATTGATTAAAAGCCAATTAAAATGTGTGATCATTTGAGATAAATTAATCTAGGCCTATTTTATTTAAGATATTGTAATTTAACATGTTAATAATTTGTTTTAAAGAATTAGTCATGCATGCAAGAAAATTATCATCCTAAATTAAATTTACTATTTCACTAAAATACATAATAAGTATTTAAAACTTTAAGGAGTTAAAATTCAACAATTAAGCAATATTCGGCCACCTCCTTCAAAGATTTAATTAAGTGTGGCAACTCACCATTTTTAATTATTTTCTAAATCCTTCATGGTAGAATAATTCCATCAATTTAAATCCCCACTAATTAATAATTAAGCAATATTCCCACCTTGTTTTAATAGCTAAAAATCGGCCAACACCATCCCATCAAATCCCCCTATCCATCATTATATCAAATCATTTCCTTATCTCTCAAGCTCTAGGATAGCAAGATTTTTATTTACCATTCTAATATCCCATTTAATTAGTAAACTCCCTTCATTTCCTAACCACTCTCCCTCACCCCATTCTCTCGAAATTCAGAAGAAAAACCTAGCCAAAAATCGTGAGTTACATCTAGGAAGAGAAGAGAGAAACAAGTAAGAAAAGAAAAGGAACTCCATCTCCGCCGCGCCGCTTTCGTCGTTTTGGTTTGTTCTTTCGAAAATCAAATTCCAGGCATGTATATATGGTTTCTTTGCTCTTCAATCAAGTCATATATCATTTTTTTAAACCATTACATGTCCTTGATTCATGATAAAACCGAAATCATGACAGCAACTTGAACAAAATTCTACACAGATTTTTCGGCCATCCCTTCATGCTTCACGGGTGAATTGTTTTTGTGATTTCAGGGTGTGGCTCGGTTCCAGGCACTCAAAGCTGAATATAGACATGTACTAGGGTGCGTTGAGATCATGTTGGTTTGTTGGTTCCATCCCATGCACGTTAGGAAGAGACGTGATTGCAACATTCCCCATAGTTGCAATATGTGTCTCGATTTTTGTTGTTTGGATGCCTAAGGTGATGGTTTGGATTGTGGCTGGCCTAGGGCCTGTAGCCATGGTTAGAACTCTCCCCTAGCATGACTAGGACGTGACCAAGTTATCCTTTCATGGCTTGGTTCATGGTTCCATCGATATTTTTAAACAAACAACACAAGTGCCCCTTCGGTTTTCATGTTTCCGATTTTGGTTGCGTGAGTTGCTTTCGATTTCTAGAGTGTTGTGTGGATCTTGGTTGGCTTCTAGCCCTTATCCATGGTTCACACAATACCCCATGATGTCTAGATCAAGCCATGGTCAATCATATAGCCACTGGAATGATACATGACAACAAAATGAAGCAACACCCCCCACGGTACAGCATGATGTTCTCGGGTGGAGCTTCGAGTTGTCGTAGGTGTTTGTTTGGATTGTGTTTGGCCTAGGGCCCTTAGCCACGGTTCAGGCCACACCTTAAGATGTTAAGAAGAGGCTCTGGCTGGTGGTTCAAGCCCCAATGGCCAATAGCCTTGTAAACGAAGGAAGGAAGCACAGCAGCTGCTGCTGCATTTTTTTGACAGCAGCTTGGGCTTCGGTTCAGAGGCTTGTTTCGAGTTATTGGTTGGCCTTTAGCCTATGGCCTTGGACTCGATAGTACCTCAATGAGTTAGGAAGGTCATGTTTTTGGCCGTTCGTGATTTGGTTAAGTTTAGAGGTCGTACGAGAATTTACGGTGCGATGTGCCAAAGTGACTCTCGAAAGAGCGTTTCATGATTTTGGCCTCCATGCACAATTTTCGTGTATTACAGCCCTTGATATATATTTTGCAGTATTTTAGGTGTATTTTAATCATGACTAAACGTTGGTTTGTTGTTGGTTCGGGTTGGTACGGAGTCATGGTTAGATACTAAGTTTGTTGGGCGTAATTGTCTCGTTTTTTGTTCGATTATGATAGGTTGGTCAAGTTGAGATTATTTGCATGTGTCTCATGTTAGAATTAGGTCGCAGCGAGCCTGGAAACGATCCAACTCATTCGAGATAAAAATGTTATTTTAATTATATTACGTGCATAAAAGTAGAAAATGTTTATTTTGGAGATATATGTGATATGTCTTGTGGCCACCTCACGCTTATGGGATTCAGCTTATGGGATTATTACTTCACCCGGTGACTCTTACTTCACCCGGTGACTCACGACCGGTTCATGTTCATGTATGGGTACGGATATCCAGTCCAAGGGCTGTGATGATCTCTACCGCCCAGTATACTGTGGTTCAGTCTGATCAGACGTGCATGTTATGTTATGGGCCATTTGCGTAGAACATTATTTCAACAAAAAATTATGATATGCTACATTATGACAGGGCTCTATCGAGCGAACATTTTACGTACGATTATCAGTTATGCACGTATTTATAATTATCCATGACACGATTTTCACGTTACGCTTTACGATACGATATTTTTATGTCACGTGAAATTTTATGATATATTTTAATTGTTATTCACGATATATGCATGCTGAGTCTTTAGACTCACTAGACTTGATTGTTGTAGGTACTGATGAGGTCGAGACTAAGGGCGGGGACCATGGAGCTAGCTTGGGTCAGCAGTAGTAGGAACCCGAGGACCTCATGCTTCAGTTTATTTATCATTTTATGCTCAAACTCATTTTATCACGATGAAATATTTTAAGTTGTGGTTTTGAAACAGTATTTACTTCCGCTGTTATTTTAACATTAAAACTTTTATCCGTTTATTTTATGGATGAGGCAAGTTATTTACTTTTAAAGAAAAATTTTAAATATTTCCGCAAATTTACAAATACGAGATACGGGCCTCGACAGTTGGTACCAGTGCCTATGTTCTTGTAAAGGGTTGTACTACTACTGATCTCGAGAAGCTCACGAAGTCATGTCTTCGATCTGTAAGTTTTACGTTTACGCATTTTGTTTAAAGCATGAAATATTTTAACAGCATGATTTCATGAAATGTTTTATGTCAATATTATTATTATGCAGCATTTGTTCAAATTTAAAGAAATAATGGAATTATGTATGTTGGTTACGTATGGGTTATATGTATGGAACAGTATGCCTCCTAGACGCATTCCTGAGCGCATGAGAGATGATGAGCATCGTCATGAGGACGGTGAGAGTCATAAGCAGGAGAGAGATTTACCACCACCCCCTCCACCGGACATGAACGCCCAGATGCTAACTGGCATGACGCAGTTCTTCGCACAGTTTGCGGGGAACAATACTGGGGTAGCCACGCAGACGGGGCCTGAGGCTACCTAAGAGCGGTTCATGAAGATGAGACCGAAGGAGTTCACAGGGACGACAGATCCCATGATTTCCGAGGGCTGGATTAAGTCCATCGAGGTTATCTTCGAGTTCATGGGGCTTGGAGACGAGGACAGGGTCCGTTGTTCGACCTACCTGTTTAGAGGAGACGCCCGCTTATGGTGGGAAGGAGCATCCGTAGCCTTGAATTTGGCTACTCTGAGCTGGACGCGCTTTACAGAGGTATTCTACTCCAAATATTTTACTGACGAGGTGCGTTCCAGTTTGACCAAGGATTTTATGACCCTGACGCAGGGAGACATGACTGTTACGGAGTTCATCCGTAAGTTTTAGAGGGGTTGCCATTTTTTGCCCCTAATTGCCAATGATGCGGGAGCCAAGTTGAGAGAGTTTCTGGATGGTCTACGGCCGATCTTGCGCCGTGATGTTAGGGTGGCTGGCCCTACTACCTATGATGTCGCTGTCTCCAGAGCTCTAGCTGCAGAGCAGGACCTGATTGATATTGAGAGAGATCGCCAGGGCAAGCGACCAGTCCAATTGCCGCACCGCCCTCCTCCGCAGCATAATCAGAATAAGAGGCCTTTCCACGGCCCACCCAGGAACAGAGGACAGCAGCAGCAGCAGGGACGGGCAGTCCCGAGAGCCGTTGAGTACCCAGTCTGCGCTAAGTGCGCACGTCGTCATGCTGGAGCTTGTATGTATGGCTCAGGGAAGTGCTACAAGTGCGGTAGTCCTGACCACCTACTGAAGAATTGCCCTCGGGGGAGTCTGCCTACCCAAGGCAGAGTTTTTGCTCTCCATGCAGCGGAGACGAACCCGGAGACTATGCTTTTGACAGGTATCTTAAAGCTTTAAGTTTATATTTGAATGTTATTGTTTCGGGGATTCGGGTTAAGATTTTGAACATAGAATTGATGGTAGGATTGCATGCTCTAATCAGTGTTACTTTCGGGAATTTAGGTTAGAAGAACTTTGACCTTCGCATGGCTATAAGTTAGTTCTTGTATCTATTGGGTTCATCTTGATGTTCCAACCTTTCAGGGAGAATTTTTATAGCTGGTTCAGCTAGGAATGCCTTGATAGATTCAGGGGCTACTCATTCGTTCATTTCAGAGGTTTTTGCGAACTTCCTCAAGGTCAAGACCATTGGGCTGGATGTAGCGTATTCAGTAGTATTGCCTTCTGGAGAGGAGCTGGCAGCTACTAACGTGATCCGAGACATGACCTCGAGCTTCATGGTAATCTTGTTTATGCGGATCTTATCGTATTGCCGATGCCAGAGTTTAACATCATTCTGGGTATGGACTGGCTGTTCAGGAACAGAGTTTTGATTGACTTCCAGCGGAGATCTGTGCTAGTCCGACCGCCGGGGAGAGAGCAGTTCTTATTCAAGCCAGACAGGTACTTTCCTTTACCGCGCATTATACATTGTGTCCAGGCTAGGAAGCTCATGCGCAGAGGGTGTCGGGCGTTTTCGGCGACTTTTGTATCCGTTCCCAAGGCGCCCAGTCAGTCAGCCTCCGATGTCCCAATTGTTAGGGATTTTCTAGACGTATTTCCTGATGACATCTCTGGTATGCCACCCGAGCGAGAGGTGAAGTTTTCGATTGAGCTTATGCCAAGTACGGTACCAATCTCAAAAGCACCGTACCGATTAGCGCCGACAGAGATGGCAGAACTTAAGAAGCAGATTCAGGAACTTCTCGACAAGGAGTTCATTCGCCCGAGTTTTTCACCATGGGGCGCGCCAGTCTTATTTGTGAAGAAGAAGGATGGTTCGATGAGACTTTGTATTGATTACCGGGAGTTGAACAGGGTTATAGTGAAGAACAAATACCCACTCCCGAGGATTGAAGTTTTATTTGATCAGCTACAGGGAGCTTCAGTATTCTCAAAGATTGATCTGCGTTCTGGTTATCATCAGTTGAGGGTGAAATACGCCGATGTTCTCAAGACTGCTTTTATGACTCGTTATGGCCACTTCGAGTTCCTTGTGATGCCGTTCGGTTTGACGAATGCGACAGCGATCTTCATGGATCTCATGAATCGCGTATTTCAGTCGTATCTCGATCAGTTCGTGATAGTATTCATAGACGACATTCTCGTCTACTCAAAGAATCATAAGGAGCACAGCTGACATCTGACCGCAGTTTTGCAGACCTTACATAAGCACAAGTTATTCGCAAAGTTCAGTAAGTGCGAGTTCTGGTTAGAGAAGGTGGCGTTCTTAGGTCACATCGTTTCTAGCAGCGGTATCGAGGTAGACCCAGCGAAAGTTGCAGCAGTCAGAGATTGGGTTGTACCGCAGAATGCATCAGAGATCCGTAGTTTCCTTGGGCTAGCAGGATATTATCGGAAGTTTATTCAGGGATTCTCCTCTATCGTAGTTCCACTCACGTCGTTGACAAAGAAGAATGTTAAATTTGTGTGGAGCAATGAGTGTCAGAAGAGCTTCGATACTTTGAAGCAAGCTCTTATATCAGCGCCAGTTTTGGCCATGCCGTCAGGGCCTGGCAAGTTTGTTTTGTATACCGATGCTTCGAAGCTCAGTTTAGGCGCAGTGTTGATGCAGCATGGGAAGGTGATAGCGTATGCTTCTCGTCAATTGAAAATCCATAAGAAGAACTACACTACCCACGATTTAGAGTTGGCTGCCGTAGTTTTTGCCTTGAAGATTTGGAGGCATTATTTGTACGGAGAGAAGTGCCAGATCTTTACCGACCATAAGAGCCTCAAGTAATTCTTTACGCAGAAATAGCTGAATATGCGTCAGAGGCGTTGGTTGGAGCTAGTGAAGGACTATGACTGTGACATTAGCTACCACCCTGGCAAAGCTAGTGTAGTTGCGGATGCATTGAGCAGGAAAGTCGCAGTGATGGCTCATCTAGCGATTTCGAGGCCTCTTCAGTCTGAGATACAGAGGTTTGATCTAGAGACATACCCTCAAGGTAGAATTTCCCGTCTATCTACTATGACGATTCAGTCTTCTCTTCTGGACCGTATTCGCTGTGGACAATCAGCGGATGAGCAGTTGGCAAAGTGGAGGCAGAGAGATGAGGACAAGGGCAGTATCTTGTATACAGTTAGCGACGGTATTGTGAGATATCGATACAGAATGTGGGTTCCTAGCAGCGATTCTATTCGAGCAGATATTTTATCAGAGGCCCACATGTCACCGTACTCTATTCATCATGGGAGTACGAAGATGTACAAAGACCTGCAGTTGTTGTATTGGTGGCCCGGAATGAAGAAGGATATCAGATGTTTTGTATCCGAGTGTCTGACGTGCCAGCTAGTGAAAGCGAAGCATCAGAGACCAGCAGGTATGCTCAAGCCTCTTCCTATTCCCGAGTGGAAGTGGGAGAATGTTACCATGGACTTCGTTATCGGTTTGCCGAAGTCAGTCAGAGGATCAAATGCTATATGTGTGATTGTTGATCGTCTTACAAAATCAGCGCACTTCTTGCCTATTAAGATGACTTTCACCATGATTCAGTATGCGAAGTTGTATATCCGAGATATAGTCAGACTTCATGGTATCCTCGTTTCTATAGTGTCCGACCAAGATCCTAGATTCACTTCCTCTTTTTGGAAGAGTTTGCATTCGATTTTGGGTACGAAGTTGTTGTTTAGCACAGCTTTCCACCCTCAAACAGATGGTCAGTCAGAGAGAGTTATCCAGATTTTGGAAGATCTTCTCCGTGCTTGTGTTATCGATTTCTCAGGGAGTTGGGAGTCAAAGTTGCCATTGGTTGAGTTTACCTATAACAACAGTTTTCAGTCGTCTATAGGTATGGCTCCATATGAAGCACTGTACGGTCGTAAGTGCAGATCGCCTATTCATTGGGATGAAGTAGGGGAAAGATCAGAATTGGGTCCGGAGATCATTCAGCAGGTTGCCGATGTAGTAGTCAAGATCCGTGATAGGATGAGGACTGCTCAGAGCCGATAGAAGAGCTATGCGGATCAGAGGAGGAGAGATCTAGAGTTTGCCGTTGGCGACCATGTTTTTGTGAAGGTAGCACATATGAAAGGTGTCATGTGGTTAGGGAAGAAAGGAAAGCTCAGTCCGAAATTCATCGGACCATTTGAGATCCTCGACAGGGTTGGGACGTTAGCTTACCGTGTTGCTCTTTCGTCGAATCTGGCCGGGGTACACAATGTGTTCCACGTCTCTATGCTGAGGAAGTATATGGCGAATCCTTCGCATGTCTTGAATTTTGAACCGTTGCAGCTCACTCCGAACCTGTCTTATGAAGAAAGACCAGTGCAGATCTTAGACAGACAGGAGAAGAAGCTTCGGAACAAACTGGTGAAGCTAGTGAAATTCAAATGGCTTAATCATTCGCAGGAGGAAGCAACGTGGGAATATGAACCAGAGATGAAGAGTCGTTACCCCGAGTTATTCGGTGAGTTCTAATTTCGGGGACGAAATTTCTTTTAAGGGGGGGAGAGTTGTAGAACCCGTTAAATCAGACTACGTATAAGCCATGCATAATTATTATTATTTAAATTAAAATGATCTTTTTATGCATGAGGATTTATATTCATTATTTTAAAATTGGTTGAGTTATGATCATTTGTTTTTAATCGCAGAAGTTTAATTATTATCTTTTCAGTTAAATAAGCGAGGCCGGACCGGAGTTGGACTATTGAGATGAAATTTAATGATAAAAAAATATTCCTAGAATTTATTTAAGATAAAGAATAACTTATTTTAATGAAAAAGAATGTTTAGTTATTTAATTAATTAATTAGAGATAAGTAGTAAATAAGTTTCTTTATGTCCAATAATTAATTAAAAGCCTAAACTAAAATATTTGACCAATTGAGATAAATTAATCTAGGCCTATTTTATTTAAGAAATTGTAATTTAACATGTTAGTAATTTGTTTTAAAGAATTAGCCATGCATGCAAGAAAATTACCATCCAAAATTAAATTTACGATTTCACTAAAATACATAATAAGTTTTTAAAACTTTAAGGAGTTAAAATTCAACAATTAAGCAATATTTCCCCCCTCCCCCCCATTTTATTTGTAAAATTCGGCCACCTCCTTTAAAGATTTAATTAAGTGTGGCAACTCACCATTTTTAATTCTTTCCTTAATCCTTCATGGTAGAATAATTCCATCAATTTAAATCCCCACTAATTAATAATTAAGCAATATTCCCACCTTGTTTTGATAGCTAAAAATTGGCCAACACCATCCCATCAAATCCCCCTATCCATCATTATATCAAATCATTTTCTTATCTCTCAAGCTCTAGGATAGCAAGATTTTTATTTACCATTCTAATATCCCATTTAATTAGTAAACTCCCCTTCATTTCCTAACCACTCTCCCTCACCCCATTCTCTCGAAATTCAGAAGAAAAACCTAGCCAAAAATTGTGAGTTACATAGAGAAAGAGAAGAGAGAAACAAGTAAGAAAAGAAAAGGAACTCCATCTCCGCCGCGCCGCTTTCGTCGTTTTGGTTTGTTCTTTCGAAAATCAAATTCCAGGCATGTATATATGGTTTATTTGCTCTTCAATCAAGTCATATATCATTGTTTTTAAACCATTACATGTCCTTGATTCATGATAAAACCGAAATCATGACAGCAACTTGAACAAAATTCTGCAAAGATTTTTCGGCCATCCCTTCATGCTTCACGAGTGAATTGTTTTTGTGATTTCAGGGTGTGGCTCGGTTCCAGGCACTCAAAGCTGCATATAGACACGTATTAGGGTGCGTTAAGATCATGTTGGTTCGTTGGTTCCAGCCCATGCACGTTAGGAAGAGACGTGATTGCAACATTCCCCATAGTTGCAATATGTGTCTCGATTTTTGTTGTTTGGATGCCTAAGGTGAGGGTTTGGATTGTGGCTGGCCTAGGACCTGTAGCCATGGTTAGAACTCTCCCCTAGCATGCCTAGGACGTGACCAAGTCAGCCTTTCATGTCTTGGTTCATGGTCACATCGATATTTTTAAACAAACAACACAAGTGCCCCTTCTGTTTTCAAGTTTCCGATTTTGGTTGCGTGAGTTGCTTTCGATTTCTAGAGTGTTGTGTGGATCTTGGTTGGATTCTAGCCCTTATCCATTGTTCACATAATACCCCATGATGTTTAGATCAAGCCATGGTCAATCATATAGCCACTGGAATGATACATGACAACAAAATGAAGCAACACCCCCCACGGTACAGCATGATGTTCTCGGGTGGATCTTCGAGTTGTCGTAGGTGTTTGTTTGGATTGTGGTTGGCCTAGGGCCCTTAGCCATGGTTCAAGCCACACCTTAGAATTTTGGGAAGAGGCTCTGGTTGGTGGTTCAAGCCCCAATGGCCAATAGCCTCGAAAATGAAGCAAGGAAGCACAGCAGCTGCTGCTGCATTTTTTTGACAGCAGCTTGGGTTTCGGTTCAGAGGCTTGTTTCGAGTTCTTGGTTGGCTTTTAGCCTATGGCCTTGGACTAGACAGTACCTCAATGAATTAGGAAGGTCATGTTTTTGGCCGTTTGTGATTTGGTTAAGTTTAGAGGTCGTACGAGAATTTACGGTGGGATGTGCCAAAGTGACTCTCGAAAGAGCGTTTCATGATTTTGGCCTCCATGCACAATTTTCGTGTATTACTGCCCTTGATATATATTTTCCAGTATTTTAGGTGTATTTTAATCATGACTAAATGATGGTTCGATGTTGGTTCGGGTTGGTACAGAGTCATGGTTAGATACTAAGTTTGTTGGGCGTAATTGTCTCGTTTTTGGTTCGTTTATGATAGGTTGGTCAAGTTGAGATTATTTGCATGTGTCTCATGTTAGAATTAGGTCGCAGTGAGCCTGGGAACAATCCAAATCATTCGATATAAAAATATGATTTTAATTATATTACGTGCATAAAAATAGAAAATATTTATTTTTGAGATATATGTGATATGTCTTGTGGCCACCTCACGCTTATGGGATTCAGCTTATGGGATTATTACTTCACCCGGTGACTCACGACCGGTTCATGTTCATGTATGGGTACGGATATCCAGTCCAAGGGCTGTGATGATCTCTACCGCCCAGTATACTGTGGTTTAGTCTGATCAGACGTGCATGTTATGTTATGATATGTTATGAGCCACTTGCGTAGAATATTATCTCAACAGAAAATTATGATATGCTATTTTATGACAGGGCTCTATCGAGCAAAAATTTTACGTACGATTATCAGTTATGCACGTATTTATAATTATCCATGACACGATTTTCTCGTTACGCTTTACGATACAATATTTTTATGTCACGTGAAATTTTATGATATATTTTATTTTTTAATCACGATATATGCATGCTGAGTCTTTAGACTCATTAGACTTGATTGTTGTAGGTACTGATGAGGTCGAGACTGAGGGCGAGGACCAGTGAGCTAGCTGGGGTCGGCAGTAGTAGGAACCCGAGGACCTCATGCTTCAGTTTATTTATCATTTTATGCTCAAACTCATTTTATCACGATGAAATATTTTAAGTTGTGGTTTTGAAACAGTACTTACTTCCGCTGCTATTTTAACATTAAAACTTTTATCCGTTTATTTTATGAATGAGGCAAGTTATTTACTTTTAAAGAAAAATTTTAAATATTTCCGCAAATTTACAAGTACGAGATACGGGCCTCGACAACCACCTTGAGCCAAAACCTAGTCAACCCACCTAGGGACCCTCCTGACCAAGCCCAGCCCAAATAACATGACCCTAACCCGCTCAAAAAGCCTACTGAACTTGACCCAATTCTGCACTATCCTAGAACTCACGCCTATAGATTCCTAGTGACACTAGGACACCTCAGGCCGAGCCACCACCAAGCCCACATGTCCGTAACCATCCCTGGACCACGCCTAGGACCCAGCCCAGACCGACCCATCCCTTGGAGCCCAAGCACGAAGCTTCTGAATCAGGAAAACAACCTGCGCCCCTAGCTCCTGCGTGCGTGCGTGATGCTTCGCGTGGCCTCTTGCTCGAGCCACCACGAGCCCTGACTCTTCATACCACTATCTGGACCGTCCCAAGCCATCACCCAAGCAACCTAGCCCAGCCCCTACCAAGCCACAGCTCCCTGGTACAGAAGCCGTGCGCGAGAAGGCTTGGGGAGAGTCCTAGCCTTCGTGGACTCTTCCCCAGCATGAACCACGAGCCCTAGCCCTCCTAGGACTCTATCTAAGACCTAACCATGACCCTAGGACCCAGCCTCCACACCTGGTCGAGCCCCTTGACCCCATGCAACAGTAGCCAAAACTTGAAGACACACACAAGCCATGCACTCTCGGTCCCTCTCTTGCTAAAGTCCCACTCTTCCAGCTTTATTTTCTATTGAATTTTATCATGTTTTTGGCTATAAACCATTCCATCTTAATACCCTATCCATGGCAGCCCCTTAAACAAAATAAAAACATGAATTTGGAAGCAAAAATCACAAGTAAATCACATGCATGTGCATAGCTACAAAAATAACAACTTGTGTGTCATGTTTTCATTCAAAATATGCTTAAAAAATTACTATGGTGTGATAGATGTTTGAAGGAAAGAATATGACATGCCTTTGCGTTATTAACGCACGAATATTCGATGGCGATGCGAAGAACGATGATGCGGAGGCTAGGCTGAAATTTCCTTGAAGCTTTGACTTTCTCCTCTTAAAACTTGGTGTGTGTGTGTGTGTCGTGAATTATGGGGAGAGAATTGCTGAAAGTGGCGTGTAAAAGTGAGGGTTTGGGGTGGGTTAATTGCATATTATATAGTTAATTACACCTTAATCAAGCTTAGACCCATTAGATAGTTAATTAGGCCCAATTAAGCTCATTAGGGATTAATTAAAATATTAAAAATAATTTTGCTTAAATAATTTTGTGAATTTATTAGCCGGGTTGCTATTACGTTCGTATTTTTGTTGAAAAATCATCACCGATAAAATTTACGTCCCGGCGTATAAAATCACCTCAAAACCTCTTATTTTCAAAAATAAGAAAAAGCATCACCCTTATTTTAAATAATTAAAAACAATTATTCCATAAAAATATTTTCTATTTTCAGCCCTCGGTTTCCGTTCCTCGATCGCAACTCGAATAACCTTTGAAAATACATTTTAATGCAACCATGTAGAAAAATATATTTTCAAACATGTAAATATGCACAGCATAATTAATTAATGCAATTAAAACAATTTAATTAAAATACAAAGAATTTAATAACTTGCATGCATGTGGTTCGCGTGGACTCTTAAATTTTCGGGGCATTACATATAAAATCTTTTAGCTTTCGACCTACTGGACTATGACTATTGACGTGTATCCGACTTCATATTTCTATGTATTTTGTAAATCCACAAATTATGCTACTCGTTCCTATCACAGGATATTCTCTCGAACTCACTCGCAATATGAAATCGCTATTAAAGTTAGCTACGCTTCAACAACGCAATGAGAATAATAGCACAATCAAGAATAAATCAAAAGTCGATAGATGAATTAACTAAACTCGGTTTCGGGGTAGGATCCCCTTAAATCCCAACAAATAATAAAAATTAGCTACTAGAGTTCATGATCAAACTAAGCAAAACAATATTTAAACAAGAAGAATTAAACTAGAAATACTAGACGTAGCGAAAACGTGTAGAACGTTTCCCAGAAATCTTGAAATCTTCAACTCCAAGCTTTCTCCAAATCTTTTTCTCTCTTTCAAACTCCTTGGCTGCTGAAAAGTGTGTTAATTTTTGTCTCATATGGTTCTTTTGTGCAGTCACACTTGGAAACATCCAGCGGAAGGCAAGAAATCATCCTCAAAATGTTTTCCAAATTGAGTACCGCTCAGGCAGTAAGATTTTACCACCCGAGCGCCAACTCCTCTATAATTTTTCTCCCAATGTGCGGTACTCGCGCTCCAGCGGTAAGATTATACCGCTCGAGCGCGGAGTTCTCTATAATCCAATCTTCTAAAGGCACATCTTGCGCTCGAGCAGTAAGATTCTACCGACCGGGTGCCAACTCGTCTATCCAGAAATTCATCTTCGCGCCCAAGCGGTAATATTCTACCGCTCGGGAACAAACATTTCTGCCCCGTTCCTCTCTTTCTCGCGTGGCTTGTGTATTTCTCTCCCGATTTCAACTCTCAGGCCATTTCACCTGCAAATTCATCATGTACGAGTGAGACACGATCATATGCATATGCTAATTCTAAAACGAACAAAATGTATACGAAATGCACGCACACACAATGCAAACACACACAAAACTAATGCAATAAAACATGTAAAAACAGCACCTATCATGTTCTTTATTATACCTAACTACTAGTTGTCCTGATATTATGTTTGTTGTCTGTTTATGTGTTAGATTTCATGCTAACCCAAAAATATCGCATTTCTTAGCTGTTAAACGCATATTGAAATATTTGAAAGGCAAACAACATTTGAGCTTATGGTAAGCTAATGATTCATCTTTCAATTTAGTAGGATACTCAGATGCAGATTACACAGGATGTAAGTTTGATCGCAAAAGTACAAGTGGATCATGTCAGTTTCTAGGAGACAGACTGATATCATGGTTCAGCAAGAAGCAAACATCTATTGCTACTTCCACAACTAAAGCTGAATATATAGTTGTTGGAAGTTGTTGTGTTCAACTGCTTTGTATCCAGTAATAACTGAAAGATTATTGAGTAATAGCTGAAAAGTCACCAATCTTCTGTGACAACACCAGCTCCATTTCGATTACATATAATCCAGTTCTTCATTCCAGAACCAAGCACATTGATGTCAGACATCACTTCATTAGAGATCATGCTCTCAAGAAGGACATCAGGCTAAAATATATCTTAAAGAAGAACAAGAAACGAATATCATCACTAAGCCACTATCCGAGACTAACTTTTCTTACTTTAGAAATATTTTAGGGCTTATTGATTTATTTTGTTGATTAATTTAGGGGGAACGTAAAATTTCAGGAAGCCAACTGATAAGACAAATATCATTTATTTATGAACTGAATTGAATCAGTTACAGACTGATCAGTCAGCAATTAAGTCAACTGATCTTATCGCATAAGTTGATTAACTTTAATTTAATTAAGTTCCATAATAAAAAATGTGACTAATCTTGGTCTCGAGTTCACTTAAAAATGTCAGTTGGTTTGTATTTTGTCCAAGTCATCATCCCTGACATCCATACAAATTGTAATGCTCTTGATACTAGCTGTGTCAATGGGGTACGGAAAAACTTATCCAAAAGATCAATTTAGCCCTCTTGTGTAAACTTATGTTCTTGAAACTGAATGAAGGTAGCTTATAAGACCGTTAAGATTCATTTCAGTTTAGGTCTGAGTCAGTTCTGTTCAACTTAGTCCAGTTCGAGTAATTCAGTTTAGCTTATGGAATTCGTTACTTCAGTTTTGCATAGTTCAGATTTGCCTTAAGATTTTTTTAACACCAAAATATTAGTTGATCTAACAAATAATAATAACTAGCCACCGAGGCACACGCGTTGCGTGTGTTATGAATATATAAGACATATATATTAAACCTTCACGAGTTTACAACACCATGACTGTCAAAAAATTTGTACTTGATCCATAAAAAGCAAGGGATTCCAAAGCTTAAATAAATATGCCAAAATCAATTTGTTACCTTACATGATATAAGTGTTGATCATAAAAAAATCATATTTTTTGAAGCCATAATATCATCTAATGTGAACTTCAACATAAAATAAATAGACAAATAGTCAAAAAATTGTCTAAAAAATATGAGAATATCATTAAAAGTTCAGATTTTGACATCAGAACTCTGCTAGATCTTTCAAATTTGAGTTTAAAATCTACCAACCACAATGTAAATTTGTCTGTAAAAATTATAATAAAACAATGTTTAAGAATCCCTAATATAATGATTTAGTGAATCTGTTGAGAATATGTGAGAGATTACTTCACAAGATTTTAAAGCTCGTAAAAATATATTATCTCACCTGCAAGATCAAAACGAACAAATGAATTTGATATGAGGGTTATTTAGTACAATCATCATATGATCAAATATCTGTATGATTTGACATATACATGCACACACCAATGAAACGCGGCAAGCATTAACATCACAGATGCTAGTCTCGATCTCGAGCGACTTTTATTCTTATTTTATGCAGCTGAATCGACTAGTAACGAATTCAAAATTTACACATCCTAATCTATATAGCCTGCATGAGTATACTTATAAATTATGTAGAGACCAAAATCAGTACACGTAAAACCCATGCATTTATTTAATTGTTAAATTATTTATTTAAGTTTAAAATGATTTTTTTAGCGGTACATGCTTTATGAAATTGCATAATTTTAATAATTTATGTTTATATGATGCACGTTAAAATGTTTTCTTGAGTTTGATGTTTCAGGCGATTATTCGATGCGGGATCGAGGAAAAGAGACCGGCGACGATTTTGGCGATTTTAAAATGTGGTATTTTATTTTTAAGTTAGGATTGGGCATTTTAAATGATTTATTAAGTTTTTAGCATTTTTAAATCTTAATTTATTTACTAGCTAATTTTTACGATTTTAAACTTTTAAAGATTTAACACTTGTGCATTCTATTTTAAATTAGAGGATTTTATTAAAGATTAGTAGGGTAGTATTTTAATTAACTTGTTAATTGAGTTTGTATTTTAATTAGCATTTAATTGTGTAATTAAGAAAATTTTATTCCCTAATTCAATTAAAACTCACGCACACACCCTTTTCACACACACACATTCACGATAACACACACACACATTCACGATAACACACACACATTTCATTGCCTCTTCATTTCAATATTTTGTGAGAAAACTTAGGGTTTTAGAGTTCTCTTCCAGCAGCCACCTTGCCCCTCGATTTTCAGTGATTGACGCTGGGTTTTCTTCAAATAATCACGCTGCAATTTGTCCCAGATCAATCCTCGCATCATTCCCGCTTCGGTATCATCGTTTCAAGGATTTAAAAGATCAAGGAATGTATAATCTTTTATTCAATGCATCGATCTTGTCAAAGTTTGAGCAAATTCGTTTTGAAACGATTTCAACAAATTTTAGATCTCAAAAATCGTTTTTGTTGTCATTTCGAGTATTGTGTAATTTCGATTGGTTTTCTGAAAATATTTTCAACTCAAAAATCGTAGTACGTTGCGTTATCTTCGATTTGACAGTAAATTCGTAGATTTTATGAAAATACGTTCTTGGCGTATTCTTGAATTTTATTTGTTGCAGTCTTCGTTGGGAACCGTTGGGTGATCGCTGCTACGTTTAGGTATATTAAGTATGATGTTGGGTCGATTTTTGGTGCTTTGTTTCGTTTCGTTAGGTACTTGGTTGCATTGGGAGTCGTAGAAAGCATTTTGATGTCAAAGGAATTTGGGGTATGGTGTAGTGTTGCGTTGTGGTTGAGCGAACATTGCATTGGAGACGTTTGGGGCGTCTTACGAAGTTTGAGTCAACGCATTAGTGTCCTAGGATGGGTCTCGAGGTGTTGTTCATGTTTCGTATGATCTGTTTGGGTGGTTTAAGTCACCAAAGTCGCGGAGTCCAGTGTACCAGGCGCCACTGTACAAGCGTAGCATCCAGTAGACCCGGCGCCCGAGCGGTAACTTTTTACCGCCCGAGCGCCACTCTCTCTGTCGGGGTAGTTTTTCCAGTAGGCTCGGCGCTCGAGCGGTAAGATGTTACTGCTCGAGCGCGCCACCAGTTTGAAGAAAGACAGTTTCATTTAGTTTTAAGTTCAAGTAGTTAGGCCATGTCTTCCATTGTTTGGGAAATGTTCACACATCATTTCAGGATTTTCTTCGGGGTTCGAATTCATGGTTTAGTACGATGATTAAACGACTTCAAGTCCCGAGTGCTCTAGAACGTCATAAGCCATTTATTTACTTCGGGGTGGAGTACGAGTAGTACGTCTTAGTTATGAAAACTAAGCACTTGATAACGTGTTAGTATGTGCAGCATTAGCCCAAGCGAGATCCAACGAATCCCTCAACGCCATGTAAGTATGTTCGACGTGCAAAAGAAAAATGTTTTATTTTTGAGGTATGCTAAATGTCTTGTGACCAAATATGAATGGGTTTGGGAGCCGGTGAACAAGGCTAGGGACATCTCCACCCCGGTAAAACATGACTGATGACCAATCCACCTGGTAAAGCATGACCGGGGATCTCATGTATGTGGTAGTGGATATCACTGCCACCCCAGTACTGTGGTTTAATCTGATAAGACGCATTTATGTATGGGTCACTTGCTTTGAAGCATATCTCTACGCAAAATGATGAAGTTTATGCATGTTCAAGTATGTATGATGCAAGTATATTTATGAAAAGTTTTACGATGATGGCACGTCTATGTTTATGTATGTACGTTCCAGTTTAAGTATGTACGCTCTACTTTTAAGTTGCTTGTGGTTTTATTACGTATTACTTGTTATCTCATGTTTATACATGTTAAGTCTTTAGACTCACTAGACTTGATCGATGCAGGTGAAAACGAGTATGAAGAGACGAGGGATGGGGACCAATGAGCTGGCTCGGTCTGCGCAGGAGGCTAAACCCGAGGACCACCAATGTTTTAAGATTTTATGCATGACGATTCTAATACCCTGATTTTCACGAGATTGCTTTACGTTGTTTGAACAAGTTATTTTTAGCAAACTTTATTTGTTTCCTTTTTCTTGCAAATATTTTGGTTGAACAGTCTATCTTTATTGCAATTTGAATGATTACTATTTATTTAAGAAAATTTTTATTTTTCCGTAAATTTTAAAATAGTTTAAAAGTACGGTACGTTACAGTTGGTATCGGAGCGGTGTTCTTGTAAAGGGTTATGCCTACTGTCAGTTGCGAGAAGCTCATGAAGTCACACCTAAAGTATGTAAGTTTTAAATTATTTCATGTAGTAAGCATCAAGTCATGATTTCAGCATGTACATATTTTAAGTTCATATTGCACCTTATGATATTGATATTATGTTCATGCATGTTGGGTTTACGTGTTGGGTAAATGTTGGAACAATATGCCTCCCAGACGTAGGATCGTGCGTGAAGCAGGCGATGAGAATAGAGAAATTCAGAATGGAGAGAGGGCCACTCGTCCTCGTCCACCGCCAGATTTTCAGGCTCAGATGCTTGCAGGGATGACTCAGTTCTTCGCACAGTTTGCGGGGAACAAAGCTGCAGTGGATACAGAGGAGAGGCCCAGAACAGAGGCAGTTTACGAGAGGTTTAGGAGGATGGATCCAAAGAAGTTCTCGGGGACTACTGACCCAATGATAGTCGAGGGATGGATTAAGTCCATCGAAGTAATTTTTGCTTTCATGGAGCTGCAAGATGCAGACAGGGTCAGGTGTGCCACTTTTCTTCTGACAGGAGATGCCAGACTTTGGTGGGAGAGCGCATCAGTGTCACTGAACTTGCAAGCACTGACTTGGGATGGTTTCAAAGAGGTTTTCTACTCCAAGTACTTCACTGAGTAATTACGCTCCCGCCTGACCAGGGAGTTCATGACATTGCGACAGGGAGATAGCAGCGTTGCAGAATTTATCATAAAGTTTGAGAGGTGGTGTCACTTTGTGCCCTGATTGCTAATGATGTCCGGGAGAAACTGAGGCATTTTATTGATGGGTTGAGGTCGATCCTGCGCTGTGATGTGAGAGTTGCTGGCCCTACTACTTATGCAATTGCCGTGTCGAGAGCTTTGGCAGTAGAACAAGACCAGAGGGACATCGAGAGTGATAGGCAGGGCAAGAGGCCCTATCAGGCACCTCAGCAGCATCATCAGCAGCGACCTCCGTTTAAGAGTCTTTTCAGAGGACAGCAAGGGAAAAGGCCATTTCAGGTACCACCGAAAGGCAAGGGTCCTATTCCTCAGCAGAAAGCTCCTCTGAGGCCGGGAGAGCACCCGGTGTGCCCGAAATGCAACCGCTAGCATCCGGGAAAATGTTTATGGGGATCAGGCAAATGCTTCAAATGCGGAGCCAGTGATCACATGCTGAGAGACTGCCCACAATGGAGAGAGCCAACCCAGGGGAGAGTGTTCGCCATGCAGGCAGAGGAGGCGAACCCAGACACGACCCTGTTGACTGGTAACTTATTTAATTCAGCACCTTTTTATCTTTTCTATGCATGTTCCGAATTTTATTTGGGATTATTAGTGTGCTAGTTAGTATTTTTGGTGACTTTGTGTAGAGATTTTCTACTATGCATGAGGTTAAGATTTGCATTTGGGATATAAGTTTTGTGTATTGTGCTAACGTCTCTCAGGAAATATTTTCTTAAAGAGAGTCGCCACAAAGGCCTTGATAGATTCAGGGGCCACTCACTCTTTTATTTCGGAGACGTTCTCCAATCATCTGGACTTCAAGTCTATTGGACTCGACGTGAACTATTCAGTGTCAGTCCCATCATGGGAAGAGTTATCAGCTACTAGCATGGTCAGAGACATTGATCTTGAACTGCAGGGCCACCTGGTGTATGCCAATCTGATTGTGTTGCCGATGCCAGAATTTGATATTGTCTAGGAAATGGACTGACTGACGAAGAACAGAGTTCTTATTGACTTTCAGAAAAGGTCAGTGTTGGTAAGACCGTTGGACATAGAGCAGTTTCTCTTTGAGCCAGATAGATGGAAGAGTTTCCCTCGCATGATCTCTTGCATTCAGGCACGGAGACTTATTCATAAAGGATGTCAGGCTTTCTTGGCCAGCATTATTTCCGCACCTGACGTACCCACTCCGTCGATATCTGATGTGCCAGTAGTCAGAGATTTTCCTGACGTTTTTCCTGATGACGTCACTGGCCTTCCACCAGGGAGAGAGGTGGAGTTCGCCATCGACCTTATGCCAGGCATTGTGCCAATCTCTAAGGCACCGTACCGTTTAGCTCCAGCTGAGATGTTAGAGCTCAAGCAGCAGATTCAGGAGCTCCTAGATAAAGAATTCATCCACCCTAGTTTCTCACCATGGGGCGCACTAGTGCTCTTTGTCAAGAAGAAAGATGGGAGCATGATGTTGTGTGTCAATTATCGAGAACTGAACAAGGTAAAGATTACGAATAAATACCCACTTCCAAGGATCGAGGACTTTTTCGATCATTTACAGGGAGCTACAATGTTCTCTAAGATAGATCTGCGATCAGGGTATCATCAGCTGAAGTTAAAAGATGAAGATGTTCATAAGACAGTCTTTAGAACCAGATATGGGCACTACGAGTTCTTAGTGATTCCGCTTGGACTGACGAATGCTCCGGCAATTTTTATGCACCTCATGAACCGAGTATTTTAGCCTTACTTAGATCAGTTCGTCATAGTGTTCATTGATGACATTCCCATCTACTCAAAGAACCATGAGGAGCACAGTCGGCATTTGGGTACAGTTTTGCAGGTCTTGCAGAGTCGCAAGTTGTTTGCAAAATTCAGTAAATGTGAATTCTGGTTGGAGAAGGTAGCATTTTTGGGTCATATAATATCTAGCAGTGGTATTGAGGTGGATCCAGCTAAGGTGGCAGCGGTTAAGGAATGGGTTGAGCCGAAGAATGCGTCAGATGTCCGCAGTTTCCTAGGCTTAGCAGGCTACTACAGGAAATTTATTCAGGGATTTCTTCGATTGCAGTGCTGCTCACTTCATTGACTAAGAAGAATGCTAAATTCGTATGGAGTGAAGGATGTTAGAAGAGCTTTGATACTTTGAAGCAAGCTCTTATCACAGCGCCAGTGTTAGCCATACCATCAGGGCAAGGTAATTTGGTGTTGTACATCGATGCTTCTAAGCTCGGTTTAGGCGCAGTGTTGATGCTTCTCGGTCGGGTTATAGCTTATGCCTCCAGACAGTTGAAGGTGCATGAGAAGAACTACCCGACTCATGATCTTGAGCTAGTTGTCGTTGTCTTTGCGTTGAAAATATGGAGACATTACTTGTACAGGGAGAAATGCCAGATATTTACTGATCACAAGAGTCTCAAGTATTTCTTCACGCAGAAGGAGCTGAATATGAGACAAAGACGGTAGTTGTAGTTAGTGAAAGACTACGATTGCGAGATTTGCTACAATCCGGGGAAAGCTAATGTTGTGACAGATGCCTTGAGTAGAAAAGTTGCAGTCGCAGCACAGCTGTCAGTGCAGAGATATCTTCAGTCAGAGATTCAGAGGTTTATCCCAAGGGCAGAGCTCCTAAGCTGTCTAATCTAACATTTCAGTCTTCTTTGCTAGATCGAATCCATAGAGGTCAACCTTCGGATGAACAGTTGCAGAAATAGAGACTGAAGGATGAAGCCAAGGGAAGTGTACTCCACACAGTGTCTGATGGTATTTTCAGATACAGAGGAAGGATGTGGGTGCCTAGTATTGATTCGATCAGAGAGGATATTTTGATAGAGGCACATGCATCTCCATATTCCATCCATCCAGGAGGTACCAAGATGTACATGGATTTGCAGATTTTGTATTGGTGGCCAGGGATGAAGCGAGACATCCGTCGATTTGTGTCTGAATGCCTCACTTGTCAGCAAGTGAAGGCAGAGCACCAGAGGCCAGCCGGAATGCTTAAGTTGCTCCCTATCCCTGAGTGGAAATGGGAGAATATCACCATGGATTTCGTTGTTGGTTTGCCGAGGTTAGTCAGAGGATCCAATGCCATATAGGTTATAGTGGATCGACTTACTAAGTCAGCGCATTTCTTACCAGTGAAGATGATTTTCTCCATGACTCAGTATGCAGAGCTCTATATCAAGGAGATAGTCCGATTGCACGGGATCCCAGTTTCTATTGTGTCCGACAGGGACCCGAGGTTCACATCGTCCTTTTGAAAAAGTTTACATGCAGCCATGGGGACGAAGTTGCTATTCAGTACAGTATTTCACCCTCAGACAGATGGCCAGTCTGAGCGAGTGATTCTGATTTTGGAGGATTTAGTGAGAGCTTGTGTGATCAACTTCCATGGGAATTGGGAATCAAAGCTACCTCTAGTGGAGTTTACCTACAACAACAGCTTTCAATCATCCATAGGTATGGCTCTCTACGAGGCACTATATGGAAGGAAGTGCAGATCGCCGATTCATTGGGATGAAGTCAGTGAGAGATCAGAAATTGGTCTGGAGATTGTTCAGCAGACTGCAGATGTAGTGGTCAAGATCCGAGACAGGATGAAAACCGCACAGAGTCGTCAAAAGAGTTATGTTGACAAGAGGAGAAGGGATCTTGAGTTTGCCATAGGTGATCACGTTTTCGTAAAGATAGCACCTATGAAGGGTGTTATGAGGTTTGGGAAGAGAGGCAAGCTTAGTCCAAGGTTTATTGGACCATTCGAGATTCTTGACAGAGTTGGGACACTAGCTTATCGTGTAGCCCTACTGCCGAATCTGGCCTGTGTACACAATGTGTTCCACGTTTCAATGATGAGGAAGTACCTAGCAAATCCTTCGCATGTGTTGAGTTTTAAGCCGTTACAGCTTGCTTCAGATCTGTCATATGAGGAAAGACCTGTCCAAATCCTAGACAGACAGGAGCAAAGACTTCGGAACAAGGTGACCAAGTTGGTCAAAGTCCGGTGGCTGAATCAATCGGTGAAATAGGCCACTTGGGAGGCCGAGGCAGATATGAGGAACCGCTACCCGAAGTTATTTGGTAAGATTTAATTTCGAGAACGAAATTTATTTAAGTGGGGGAGGAACTGTAGAGCCCAAAATCAGTACACGTAAAATCCCATGCATTTATTTAATTGTTAAATTATTTATTTAAGTTTAAAATGATTTTTTTAGCGATGAATGTTTTATGAAATTAAATTACTTTAAATTATTTATGTTTATGTGATGCACGTTAAAATGTTTTCTTGAGTTTCATGTTTCAGGCGATTATTTGATGCGGGATCGAGGAAAAGAGACCGGCGACGATTTTGAAGATTTTAAAATGTGGTATTTTATTTTTAAGTTAGGATTGGGGCATTTTAAAAATTTATTTAGTTTTTATCATTTTTAAAGCCTAATTTAATTAGTAGGTGATTTTATGATTTTAAAACTTTTAAAGTTTAGCAATTGTGCATTCTATTTTAAATTAGGGGATTTTGTTTAGTTGGTGGGAATTAACAATTTTAATTATCATTTTAATTGTGTAATTAAGCAAATTTTATTCCCTAATTAATTAGAATCTCACGCACACACACACTTTCTCACACACTCACTCACGATTCACACACACACATTTCCCTTGTCTTCATTTCATTATTTTGTGAGAAAACTAGGGTTCTTGTTACCCTCTCCAGCAGCCACCTTCCCCTTCAAAAAATTTTAGCATTTCACGTTGGGTTTTCTTCAAGAAATCGAGCCACAAATTGTTCCGGATCAACCCTCGCATTCGTTCCGCTTCGGTATCGTCGTTTCAAGGGTTGTAAAGATTAAGGCATGTATATTCTATTGTTTTTTCATCGATCTCGTTATATTATATGTTTTGTTGTTGTTTATGTGTAAAAATTCATGTATGTTTTGCAAGAGTTTGAATAAAATTGGTTGGATTGAAATTGAAACGATTTTTAGATCTCAAAACAGAACATTGCTGTCATTTTGTGCACTGTTCATTTTCGGTTCATTTTATGGAAAAGTTTTCAACATATAAAACGTAGTTCGTTTTGATACCTTCAATTTGACAGTAAATTTGTAATTTTTGGACAAGAAAAAAGTGAGTTATGGTCGTTTTGTGGGACTGCTCAAACTGCGATTTTATGAAAATGTGTTCTTGGCGTATTGTTGAAATTTATTTGTTGCAGGCTTCGTTAGGAACCGTTGGGTGATCACTGCTGCGTTTAGGTATATTAAGTATGATGTTGGGTCGATTTTTGGTGCTTCATTTCGTGTCGTTATGTATTTGGTTGAATTGGGATTCGTAGAAAGCATTTTGATGTCAAAGGAATTTCGGGGTATGGTGTTGTGTTGCGTTGTGGTTGAGCGGACATTGCTTTGGGGACGTTTGGGGTGTCTTACGGAGTTTGAGTCAATGCATTAGTGTCCTAGGATGAGTCTCGAGGTGTTGTTGATGTTTCTTATGATTTGTTTGGGTGGTTTAAGTCACCAAAGTCGCGGAGTCCAGTGTACCTGGCGCCCGAGCGGTAATAACTTACCGCCCGAGCGCCACTCACACTGTACAAGCGTAGCGTCCAGTAGACCCGACACCCAAGCGGTAACCTTTTACCGCCTGAGCGCCACTCTCTCTGTCGGGGTAGTTTTTCCAGTAGGCCCGGCGCTCAAGCAGTAAGATGTTACTGCCCGAGCGCGCCACCAGTTTGAAGAAAGTCAGTTTCATTGAGTTTTAAGTTCAAGTAGTTAGGCCATGTCTTCCATTGTTTGGGAAATGTTCACACATCATTTCAGGATTTGCTTCGGGGTTCGATGTCATGGTTTAGTACGATGATTAAACGAGGTCAAGTTCTGAGTGCTCTAGAACGTCATAAGCCATTTATTTACTTCGGGATGGAGTACGAGTAATACATCTTAGTTATGAAAACTAAGCACTTGACAATGTGTTAGTATGTGCAGCAGTAGCCAAAGCGAGATCCAACGAATCCCTCAACGTCATGTAAGTATGTTCGACGTGCAAAAGAAAAATGTTTTATTTTTGAGGTATGCTAAATGTATCGTGAACAAATATGAATGTGTTTGAAAGCCAGTGAACGTGGTCGACGACCTCTCCACCCCGGTAAAGCATGACCGGGTTAGATCAGGATTGAAAATCTATAAAGCTTGACCAGTGACCAATCCACCCGGTAAAGCATGATCGGGGATCTCATGTATGTGGTAGTGGATATCACTGTCAGCCCAGTACTGTGGTTTAGTCTGATCAGACGCATTTATATATGGGTCACTTGCTTTGAAACATATCTTTAAGCAAAATGATGAAGTTTATACATGTTCAAGTATTTATGATGCAAGTATGTTTATGAAAAGTTTTACGACGATGGCACGTCTATGTTTATGTATGTACGTTCCAGTTTAAGTGTAATGTCCGAAAAACCAACCTACGTAAACCACATGCATGCAAAATTATTTTAATTGATTAATTGTTTTATTTAATTGATTTTAAATACTAGCATGATATTTATTATATGATTAAGTGCACAATTGCATAATTAAATGATAATATGACATGATTGCATTAAATTAAGGATTTTACCCTAATATTCGATAATAGGCAAGGGAAAGGAGACCGGGAATGACCAAGACAAGAATATGTATTTTTCATTAAATAATGGCAAGGCTTCCTAATATGATTAAAAATGATTTAATTTTCCTAAAAATGTTGGAGTTCGAATTATTTTACGAGTCGAGCTCGATTTTTCCCAAGAAGCCGGTTTTGGGCAAGCAAGGAGTTTTAAAAAATCAAAAATATTATTTTATAGAAACTTATTTTATAAAATTTTAAGTTTTAATTAAATAAGTGTTATTGTGCTCAATTTAATTAACTTAAGTAGGCCCAATTACCCTTAAGATTGCAAGACCAAGACCAAAGTTCATTAACATGTTAATTAATTATAAATAAGTTACTTAGGTCTTCTTAACCTCATAAAACACCATCAATCATCCGAATACATATCATACACACCACCATATTTTCGAAATTAAGGGAAGGAGAAAAGGCTAGGAGTTTTCGTCGTCCGGTCGTCCAACGTCGCACCCTCGCCAACGATCGATTATTCGAGCGTTTTAAACGTAAATGCATATTTTTTAAACCCTTTCAAACATCATAAAAATCATATTATGCATGATTTAATTGTTTATGTATGAAAAATATAGGTGTTTGATCACTTTTACGGTAGAACGTTTATTTTCGAAAATACGATGATTTTACTCTTGTTTTGAAAAACGTTTTGAATCCAATGAGTACGCTGTCAAAACATGATAAAATATGATTGATTATGATCAAAACATGATAAATTGATAAGGAACAAGCTGGAAACCGTGGGAACAATAAGGAGAGAACCGTGAGTTTTTTTGGTTTGGCTTGTCAAGGTGCAAGGGTTCGGTTCTTATGCATGGAGCTTAGAGGTTCGACCAGGTCTCGAGGAGGGCTCTTGCTGAATGTGGGTCAGGGTCAGGAAGGGTCCTAGCCTCGCGCGCAGCTTTGGATGAGTCCCATGGAGCAGGGACTCCTCGCGCGGTCGGGAGGAAGTGACACCAGCCAAGGGGGCTTGCTGTTGGAGCTGGGTGGCTCAGGGTAGGTCCTTCAGGGTCCAAGTATGATGGACAGTGGTCGGCCAGGGGCTGGAATGGCTGGGCGCGTTGTGGCTCGAACCAAGAGTGGAAATCGTGAGGAAGGCACATGCGCGCAGGTTGTTGATTCTGAATTCAGGTGGATCGCTACTTGGGTTCATGGGCTTGGCCTAGTCTGGGTTGGGTCTGGGTGTGGTCTAGGGATGTTTAGGGTTAGGTGGGCTTGGTGGTGGCTCGGTTGAGAGAGTCCTAGGCTAACTAGGAGTCCTAGTGCAACTAGAACACCTCACACGCACACATGCATGCAATTGGGTCAGGTTCCAGCAAGGTTTGAGCGAGCTAGAGCTAGGTTCTATGGGTCAGGGTTGGTCAGGGGGTGCCTAGGTGGGTTGCATTGGGTTTGGCTTGAGGTGGCTCGACCATGGCTCGAGTAAATTAGGAGTTGGCTCGGGTGTTTCGATTATGTGTCAAATTCAAAAATTAAAGAACTAAAATTGGAACCATGTGTCCACGGGTGTGATTCATGGCTCACAAGGGTAGAATAAATAATAAAAATATTATGTTTAGAATTTGAGATCCAAATTTTGAGTTTTGGATTTATTCGGGATTTAATCGCCTCACAAAACGTTAATTATAGGATTAATTGAAAAGCCTAGTTTTAAGCTTTATAAAATTTTGGAAAATTACATTTAAGCTTAAATAATTATTTAGAATAAGCCCATGTCATTAAAATTGAGAAAAAGATAAAATCGATAATTTTTACGTCCAGGGGCAAAACAGTAATTTTACACTTAGGAAAATACGAAACGATTGGCAGCGTCCCGAAGGATCATATGCTTTTAAAATGATATTCTAGGATTTAAAATGATGATTTTGATGATAATATGTTATTTTTCGATTTTTTGGTAAAGCTGTGCATTTTTTATTGTCTAAAATGTTATTTTTGGAAAGTTACGTGATTTTATGATTTTAAAAGAAAAAGAAAAATATTTTGAGGGATGTAAACTGACTGTGACATATGATATATGATTTGTGGGGGATCCGTTTATGTGAGAACGGTGAACTTACAATTTTGTGGGGATAACGTGAGGGTCAAGGCCCCATAGGGAACCCATATATGGGCCAAGGCTCTAGAGGGACCCCGTTTATGGGTGAAGGCCCTAGAGGGACCCCGTGTATGGGAAAATGCCCCAGAGGGATCACGACGATCGTATTTCTACGGTGGAGCCTAGTGCACACCCCCATGCGCCATGTGGAGCTGAAGACTGATCAGTCGACCGAATGATAAAAGTTAGTCACTTTCAAGGATCAGACTTCACCCAAAATGATATATGATTGAAAGCTTATTATTAAAATGATTTATGATATATGATTTATGACTATAATTAAAGCCTATTTTTAAATGATTTATTTATGCTCAAAACTTATTTTCAAATGATTTTTAAAGGATTTGTTTATGTTTAAAGTTAATTTAAAATGATTTTACTATTTATGATTTAATTATGATTAAATGATTTTTAAATGGTATAATTATGTTAAAAAGCTATTTTAAATAAAAGTATGATTTTTAATGCATGTGATTGTATATGTATTATTTGCTATCCATGTTTAGAACGCACTGAGTCTTTAGACTCACTAGGTTTGTATGATGCAGGATTTGATGATTTATGGGAGGTGCTGACGATTGAGAGAATCGAGTACAGCAGTACACACCCGAGGGCCTTTATGTTTCCGGACTAGCTTGTTAGATAAATGATTTGAAGATTTATGTTAATGATTTTATTAGAGATATTTTTATGCTTTGGTTTATTGTTATTGATCTTTTCAAAGGTCGATTTAGGAGTTTTGGTTAGTCAATGATTTATGATTTATTTTATGCACTTGAGATTTCATATGTTAATTATTATGATTGTTAGAAATGTTAAGTTATTTTATTTAGTTAGTATTTTCGAGTATATGATTTATGATTAGGAAAAAAAAAGTCGAGGTCGTTTCAGTTGGTATCAGAACCAAGGTTTTCCCTAAAGGGTTGTGTACTGTCACTCTGAGAAGCTCAAGAAGTCATGCCTCAAGTATGTGAGTTTTTACTGCTTTATATTTTATATGCTTAAAATTCTTTAAAATGCTTATATGATGCATGATGTAAATGTTAGTTGCATGCTGCAAGAAAAATGATTAAATGCATGTTGGGTAGAGGAATTGATTGAGATATTGAAGAACTTAGAAAAAAATTGGATACATGCACTACTTGAGCTGGATTTAGGAGTCGACTTTGGGAAATTTTTGGGTTAAGATTGCAATTTTCAAGATTTTGAGGAACGAATTGAAGAGTAAGATTTAAGTTAGATGTTAAGTTTGAGATGGACAAGGGAATCTAAGCTCAATCATCAAGTCAAGGAAAATTTCGAGGATGAAATTCTATTTAAGGGGGGGTGAGAATTTTAACGTCCGAAAAACCAACCTACGTAAACCACATGCATGTAAAATTATTCTAATTTCTTAATTGTTTTATTTAATTGATTTTAAATGCTAGCATGATATTTATTATATGATTAAGTGCACGATTGCATCAAACATCATACAAATCGTATTATGCATGATTTAATTGTTTATGCATGAAAAATATTGATGTTTGATCACTTTTACGGTAGAACGTTTATTTTCGAAAATATGATGATTTTACGCTTGTTTGAAAAACGTTTTGAATCCAACGAGTACACTGCCAAAATATGATAAAATATGATTGATTATGATCAATACATGATAAATTAATAGAGGAACAAGCTGGAAATCGTGGGAACAATAAGGAGAGAACCGTGAGTTTTTTTTGGTTTGGCTTGTAAGGGTACAAGGGTTCGGTTCTTATGCATGGGGCTTAGGGGTTTGACCAGGTCTCGAGGAGGGCTCGTGCTGGATGTGGGTCAGGGTCAAGAAGGGTCCTAGCATGGCTTGGACCCCTCGCACGCAGCTTTGGAGGAGTCCCATGGAGCAGGGACTCTTCGCGCGGTCTGGTGGAAGTGACAACAGCCAAGGGGGCTTGCTGCTGGGGCTGGGTGGCTCAGGGTAGGTCCTTCAAGGTCCAAGGGTCATGGACAGGGGTTGGGCCAGGGACTGGAGTGGCTGGGCATGGCGTGGATCGAACCAAGAGTGGAAACCGTGAGGAAGGCACATGCGCGCATGTTGCTGATTCTGAATTCAGGTGGCTCGCTACTTGGGTTCAGGGGCTTGGGCTGGTCTGGGTTGGGTCTAGGCATTGTCCATGGATGGTTATGGTCAGGTGGGCTTGGTGGTGGCTCGGTTGGGAGAGTCCTAGGCTAGCTAGGAGTCCTAGTGCAACTAGAACACCTCACACGCACACATGCATGCAATTGGGTCAGTTTCCAGCAGGGTTTGAGCGAGCTAGGCCTAGGTTCTATGGGTTAGGGTTGGTCAGGAGGTTGCCTAGGTGAGCTGGCTCAGGTTTGGCTTGACGTGGCTCGACCATGGCTCGAGTACATTAGGAGTTGGCTCGGGTGGTTCAATCATGTGTCAAATTCGAAAATTAAAGCACTAAAATTGGAACCATGGATCCACGGGTGTGGTTCATGGCTCACAAGGGTAAAATAAATAATAAAAATTTTATGTTTACAATTTGAGATCAAAATATTGAGTTTTTGATTTATCCGGGATTTAATCGCCTCACGAAACGTTAATTAAAGAATTAATTGAAAAGTCTAGTTTTAAGCTTTATAAAATTATGGAAAATTGTGTTTAAGCTTAAATAATTATTTAGAATAAGCTCATGTCATTAAAAGTGAGAAAAAGATAAAATCAAGAATTTTTACGTCCATGGGCAAAACGGTAATTTTACAATTAGGAAAATACGAAAACGATTGGCAGCGTTCTGAAGGATCATAATGCTTTTAAGTGATATTCTAGGATTCAAAATGATGATTTTGATAATAGTATGTTATTTTACGATTTTTGGAAAGTTATGTTATTTTATGATTTTAAAAGAAAAGAAAAAATATTTTGAGGGATGTGAATTGACTGTGACATATGATCATTGATTTGTGGGAGATCTGTTTATGTGAGGACGGTGAACTTAAAATTTTGTGGGGATGACGTGAGGCCAAGGCCCTAGAGGGAACCCATATAATGGCCAAGGCCCCAGAAGGACCCTGTGTATGATAAAAGGCACTAGAGAGACCCCGAAGATCGTATTTCCATGGTGGAGCCTAGTGCACATGTAAAAGGAGCCTAATTCTCCTTGCTTGAAAATTTGCGGAAAATTAAAAATTTTTCTTTTTTTAAAAGAACTTAAATGGCCTCATTCATAAAATCGACTGATGAATCAAGTTCAATGTTTAAAATAATAGCAGCGGAAGAAAATAAAGTTTTACCAACAATAACAATTTAAAAATTATCCAACGACTGATAAAAATTGTTTGCGGAATAAAATAACAACTGCTGCACTGAGGTCCTCGGGTGCCACTACTGCCGACCCAAGCTGGCTCACTAGTCCCCGCCCTCGGCCCTGGCCTCATCAGTACCTACAACAATCAAGTCTAGTGAGCCTAAAGACTCAGCATGCATATATCGCATCTAACGAGTAAAAATCGGAATTAAAATATGCATGGGATAAAATATCATGTCCTGAGGCATGCTGAAAATAATCTGTACTGAGCAATTATAATATGTGCATAACTGAACTGATAATCATAGTAAAAATGTTTGCTCCTTGGAGCCTGTACTGAAATAACTGGTAAAATTTTCTGTTGAGATTATGTTTTACGCCTGTGGCCACTGCACTAAGCTGAACTGATCGGTAACTGGCTACCGGGGAGGCTGAAACTGAACTGAGCTGGCCGGTCACTGGCGACCGGGTGGTACCATACTGAACTGATCGGTCACTGGCGACCGTATAAAACAACACTCCCACATAGTGAATGAACCACAAGCCATATCGCATAAATCTCAAAAATAATCATTTTCTGTTTTCATGCACGTAAAATAATTAACTGGCGTAATGAAAAATCCTGTAATTTTACCAACTGGATTGGATTGGATCGTCCCCAGGCTCGCTGCAACCTAACTGTGCCATGAAAAATATGCAATAGCTTAAATTTGACCAACTATGCAATTTACGTTCAAAAGATGCGACTATGATGCCTAATGACTTCGCATTTAATCATGACTCCGAGCCAACCTGAACCGACACCGAACCGACGTATAGTCATGATTAAAATACGCTGAAAAATCATAAAATAATGCTCCTAAAATGATAGGGTCGAAATCTAGGTGAAATGGAGGCCAAAACACGAAACGCTCTTTCGAGAGTCAATTTGGCACATCGCACCGTAAATTCTCGTACGACCTCAAAAATGATCCGAATCATGAACGGTCAAAAACATGACCTTCCCAACTCAATGAGGCACTGTCCAGTCCAAGGCCATGGGCTAAAAGCCAACCAAGAACTCAAACGAGCCTTCTAAAGAACACAGCAACTTGCTGTAAATTTCCAGCAGCTGCACACCCGTGTAACTTGTCTTGTTTTCGAGACTACCGGCCATTGGGGCGTGAACCACCGACCAGAGACTCTTACCAACATCCCAAGGAATGATTTGAACCATGGCTAAGGGCCCTAGGCCAGCCACAATCCGCATCATACCAAAACTCAATCGAAGGGTCTAACCGAGAGCCAACGTGCATGCGTGTGTAGTGTTTTGCTTAGATCGATGTCTTGCGTTGTTCCAGTGGCCATTTGATTGACCATGGCACGATCTAGACATCTAGGAGCATGATATGAACCGTGGCTAAGGGCCATAGGCCAACCAAGACCCATACCAAGCAACAAAAGAAACGAAACCATATGCTGAAAAATGGAAGGGGCCGAATGGGGAAAGGGGCTGTTCTTGTTGATTATTTAAAAACCGATGAGCCTTGGGAGCTTGGAGTCGAAAGAATCACCTGAAACTCATAAACCAAGAAAAACGTGAATCTTGCCAAGGAAAATCGAAAATTCTGCATGTGTTGTTTCAAAATGTTTTGACATGGATCTCAATTTTTACTTGAATAAACATGATCATGTACTGAAAAATAAATGATAATATGACTTGATTGAGGTTTAGAAAGAATCTAGACATGCCTTGTTATCGTTTGAAATAGAAACGAAAAGAAAAGACGAGACGGCGCGGAGGAGACGGAGTGGCTTCCTTTTCTACCTTGCCTAAGCTCTCGATTTTTTCTTCCCTTCCCTCTAGCTAAGACTCACGATTTTTCTACTGAAAATGAGTGTGAATTCACTCTGAATTTTCGAAAAGGAGAGGGGGGGAAAAATGGTTAGGAGGGTGAGGGAAGTGGGTGCAAGATATAAGGAAGATCCAAGACCAAGTCTTCCCATTTTGAATTTTTGAATTATGGTTTGATATCAAATGAGTTGGTGGATGCTTCTAGGAGGTAGTGGCCGATTTTTGCTTATTTTCTAGTCTAGGATATGTCCATTTATTTAATTAAATTGTGCTCCCAAAAATCCTAGAATTATCCTACTAATTACATGCAAAGAATTGGTCAAAGTTGATGAGTTGGAATGAATTGCTTAATAAATCCAAGGGGCCGAAATCATGCTAATAAAATGAGTGAGAAGTGTTGGTTATCTAGTCAACTAATAATCCTTGAAAGCCTTACTAATTCTTTAAATAATTTAGTGAGCTAACCCCTTAATTTAATAACTTAAATGAGTTCATTTCTTAATCACCTCAAATAATTAAATTGAATCCTCAAACCTCTCTTTCTAACTTAAATGAACTTAGTTGCTAGCTAAATTAACTTCTGGAAATATTTCTCGAATCTTAAATTCTATCTCAAAACTCCAACTCCGGTCCGGCCTCACTGAAATAACTGAAATGCTAAAAATCAAACTACTGAACTGAAATAATGAATAATTAACTTCAAATAAATGCATTTAAAATAATCATGCAATGAAGTCAATTAAATTTAAAAATATAGAATTATGCATGGCTTATACGTCTACTGATTTACGGGTTCTACAATCCTTCCCCCCTTAAAAGAAATTTCGTCCTCGAAATTATAACTTACCGAATAACCCGGGGTATCGATCTCTCATCTCCGGCTCAGACTCCCACGTAGCTTCCTCCTCTGAATGGTTGAGCCATTTGACTTTGACTCGCTTAACAAGCTTGTTCCGAAATTTTTTCTCCTGTCTGTCTAGGATCTGCACGGGTCTCTCCTCATAAGATAAGTTCAGAGTAAGCTGCAACGGCTCGAAATTCAGCACATGCGAAGGGTTCGCCATGTACTTTCTCAGCATGGAGACGTGAAAGACATTGTGTACTCCGGCCAGATTCGGCGGAAGAGCCACACGGTAAGCTAGCGTCCCAACTCTGTCGAGGATCTCAAACGGTCCAATGAATCTTGGACTGAGCTTCCCTTTCTTCCCAAATCTCATGACACCCTTCATAGGTGCCACTTTCACGAAGACTTGATCACCCACTGCAAACTCTAAGTCTCTCCTTCGCTGATCGGCATAACTCTTCTGTCGGCTCTGAGCAGTCCTCATCCTATCACGGATCTTGACTACTACATCTGCTGCCTACTGAACAATCTCTGGACCCAACTCTGCTCTCTCTCCTACTTCATCCCAATGAACAGGAGATCTACACTTGCGGCCATACAGCGCTTCATACGGAGCCATACCTATAGACGACTGGAAACTGTTGTTATAGGTAAACTCTACCAATGGTAAGTTCGACTCCCAACTCCCAGAGAAATCAATGACGCAAGCGCGAAGAAGATCCTCCAAAATCTGAATAACTCGCTCCGACTGCCCATCTGTCTGCGGATGGAAAGCTGTGCTAAACAGCAACTTCGTACTCATAGTCAAATGCAAGCTCTTCCAAAATGAGGAAGTGAATCTGGGATCTCTGTCGGATACGATCGAAACCGGAATACCATGGAGTCGGACTATCTCTCGGATATACAGCTCTGCATACTGAATCATGGTGAAAGTCGTCTTAATAGGCAAGAAGTGCGCTGATTTGGTAAGACGATCTACAATCACCCAAATAGCATTCGATCCCCTGGCTGACTTCGGCAATCCGGTCACAAAATCCATGGTAACATTCTCCCACTTCCACTCGGGAATAGGGAGAGGCTTGAGCAAACCTGCTGGTCTCTGATGCTCGGCCTTCACTAACTGGAAAGTCAGGCACTCGGATACAAAACGCCTGATGTCCTTCTTCATCCCTGGCCACCAATACAATAGCTGCAGATCTTTGTACATCTTCGTACTCCCAGGGTGAATGGAGTACGGGGACGTATGGGCCTCTGATAAGATGTCTGCTCGGATAGAATCACTGCTAGGAACCCATATCCTATCTCGGTATCTCACAATACCGTCGCTGACTGAATACAAAACACTGCCCTTGGCTTCATCTCTCTTCTTCCACTGTGCCAACTGCTCATCTGCTGCCTGACCGCTGCGAATACGGTCAATAAGAGAGGACTGGATAGTCAAGGTAGATAAACGAGGAACTCTACCTCGAGGATAAGTCTCAAGATCAAACCTCTGCATCTCGATCTGAAGAGGTTTCTGAATCGTCAAATGAGCCATCACTGCGACTTTCGTGCTCAAAGCATCCGCAACTACATTAGCTTTGCCCGGGTGGTAGCTAATGTTACAATCGTAGTCTTTCACAAGCTCTAACCAACGCCTCTGTCGCATGTTCAGCTCCTTCTGCGTAAAGAAATACTTGAGGCTCTTATGGTCGGTAAAGATCTGACACTTCTCTCCATACAGATAGTGCCTCCAAATCTTCAAAGCAAAAACTACGGCCGCTAACTCCAGATCATGGGTAGGGTAATTCTTCTCGTGGATTTTCAGCTGTCGAGAAGCATACGCTATCACTCTCCCATGCTACATCAAAGCTGAACCTAAACCAAGCTTCGAAGCATCGGTATACAGAACAAACTCACCAGATCCTGACGGTACAGCCAAAACGCGTGCTGAGATAAGAGCTTGCTTCAAAGTATCGAAGCTCTTCTGACACTCCTCGCTCCACACAAACTTCACATTTTTCTTGGTCAGTGCTGTGAGTGGAACGGCAATGGATGAGAATCCCTGAATGAACTTCCTGTAATATCCTGCTAGCCCAAGAAAACTGCGGATCTCTGATGCATTCTGAGGCACAACCCAATCTCTGACTGCTGCAACTTTCGCCGGGTCTACCTCAATGCCACTGCTAGAAACAATGTGGCCCAAGAACGCCACCTTCTCAAACCAGAATTCGCACTTACTGAACTTTGCGAATAGTTTGTGCTTCTCCAATGTCTGCAACACTGTGGTCAGATGCCTGCTGTGCTCCTCCCGACTCTTGGAGTAGACGAGAATGTCATCTATGAACACTATCACAAACTGGTCGAGGTACGGCTGAAATACGCGATTCATTAGATCCATGAAGATCGCTGGCGCATTCGTCAGACCGAACGGCATCACAAGGAACTCGTAGTGACCATAACGAGTCCTGAAAGCTGTCTTTGAAACATCAGCATCTCTCACCCTCAACTGGTGATAACCGGAACGCAGATCTATCTTGGAGAAAATCAAAGCTCCCTGCAACTGGTCAAACAGATCCTCAATCCTTGGCAGTGGGTATTTATTCTTCACTGTAACCCTGTTCAACTCCCGGTAGTCAATGCAAAGCCTCATCGAGCCATCGTTCTTTTTCACAAATAAGACCGGCGCGCCCCATGGAGAAAAGCTCGGGCGAATGAACTCCTTGTCGAGAAGTTCCTGAATCTGCTTCTTAAGCTCTGCCATCTTTGTCGGTGCTAGTCGGTACGGCGCTTTGGATATCGGAGCCGTACCTGGCATAAGCTCGATGGAAAACTCCACCTCTCTCTCGGGTGGCATACCAGAGATGTCTTCGGGAAAAACGTCTAAGAAATCTCTGACAATCGGAACATCTGAGGCTGACTGGTTGGGTTCCTCGGGGACAGATAAAAAGGTCGCTAGAAATGCCCGACACCCTCTATGCATGAGCTTCCTAGCCTGAACATAAGGAATAATGCGCGGTAAAGGAAAGTACCTGTCTGGCTCAAATAAGAACTGCTCCATTCCAGGCGGTCGGACAAGGACAGATCTTCGCTGGAAGTCTATCAACACTCTGTTCTTCAATAGCCAGTCCATCCTTAGGATGATGTCAAATTCTGGCATCGGTAGCACGATCAGATTCGCATAAACAAGATTACCGTGCAGCTCAAGGTCTATATCTCAGATAACATTGGTAGCTGCTATCTCCTCGCCTGACGGCAACACTACTGAAAAGGCTGTATCTAGCCCAATGGTCTGGATCTTGAGAAAGTTTGCAAAGACCTCCGAAATAAACGAGTGAGTGGCCCCTGAATCTATCAAGGCCTTGGTAGCGGAACCAGATATAAAAATTCTCCCTGAAAGAGCGAAGCTCTAAGTTGAATGCCACTACAAGATCTAAACTTATAGACATGCAAAGGTCAAGGTTCTTCTAGCTTAATTTCCCCCAAAATAAATCTGAGTAGAGCATGCAATCCTATAACAGTTCTAAGTTCAAAAATCTAAATCCCGATTCCCAACATGCTGAAATTCGAATAAGAACTCAATGCTTAAAGGTACCTGTCAACAACATAGTCTCAGGGTTGGTTTCCGCGGCATGGAGAGCAAAAACCCTGCCCTGAGTAGGCAGATTCCTCTGAGGGCACTGCAGCAACATGTGGTCTGGACTGCCACACTTAAAACACTTTCCTAAGCCAGCCATGCATGCTCCAGGATGGCGACGTGAGCACCTGGGACAGACGGGGTGCTCCTGAGTCCTCGGGGCTGGGCGTCCCCGCTGCTGCTGCTGCTGGCCTCGGTTCCTGGGCGGTCCATGAAAAGGCCTCTTATTCTGCTGCTGATGCTGATGAGGAGGAGGGCAGTGCGGTGCCTGGACTGGGCGCTTGCCCTGGCGATCCCTCTCGATATCCCGCAGATCCTGCTCTGCGGCTAAGGCCTTGGAGACGGCAATCTCATAAGTAGCAGGGTCAGATACCCTAACATCCCGGCGCAAGATCGCCCGTAAACCCACCAGGAAGTGCATCAGCTTGGCTCTGGCATCATTCGCGATCAGGGGCACAAAGTGACAGCCCCTCTCGAACTTACGGATAAACTCCATAACCGTCATATCCCCCTGTCTCAGACTCATGAACTCGGTGGTCAGCCTGGTGCGAACCTCCTCAGCAAAATACTTGGAGTAGAAAACTTCCGTAAAGCGGGTCCATGAAAGTGTAGCCAAGGTCAGGGCTATTGACGCTCCTTCCCACCATAAGCGGGCATCTCCACTGAATAGATAGGTGGCACATCAGACTCGGTCTGCATCTCCCAGCTCCATAAAATCGAAGATAACCTCGAGGGATTTGATCCATCCCTCGGCAACCATGGGGTCAGATGTCCCAGAGAATTCCTTCGGGCGCATCTTCATGAATCGCTCATAAACAGCCTCGGGCCCTGTCGGCCTGGCTGCGGCTACGGCTGCGGCATTGTTCCCCGCAAACTGTGCGAAGAACTGTGCCATCCCAGCTAACATCTGGGCACTCATGTCCGATGGGGGTGGTGGAGGAGGTGGTAGGTCTCCCTCCGATCTACGCTCCTCCTTGTCTTCTCGGCGAGGCTCCTCCTCTCTGTTGCGCTCTAAAATGCGTCTAGGGGGCATACTGTTCCAACATAACCCATACGTAACTAACATGCATAATTCCATAATTTATTTTAAATGAACACTGAAGTACTGAAAATCTGGAAGCATGCTGACAAAATAATTCATGCTTTAACTGAAATGCTGAACAAAATGCTAAACAGAAAAACTTACAGACCAAAGACGTGGCTTCGTGAGCTTCTCGCGGTCAGTAGTAGTGAAACCCTATACAGAACCTGGCTCTGATACCAACTGAAAAAGGGGCCTAATTCTCCTTGCTTGAAAATTTGCGGAAAATTAAAAATTTTTCTTTTTTTAAAAGAACTTAAATGGCCTCATTCATAAAATCGACTGATGAGTCAAGTTCAATGTTTAAAATAATAGCAGCGGAAGAAAATAAAGTTTTGCCAACAATAACAATTTAAAAATTATCCAACGACTGATAAAAATTATTTGCGGAATAAAATAACAACTGCTGCACTGAGATCCCCGGGTGCCACTACTGCCGACCCAAGCTGACTCACTGGTCCCCGCCCTCGGCCCTGGCCTCATCAGTACCTACAAGAATAAAGTCTAGTGAGCCTAAAGACTCAGCATGCATATATCGCATCTAACGAGTAAAAATCGGAATTAAAATATGCATGGGATAAAATATCATGTCCTGAGGCATGCTGAAAATAATCTGTACTGAGCAATTATAATACGTGCATAACTGAACTGATAATCACAGTAAAAATGTTTGCTCCTTGGAGCCTGTACTGAAATAACTGGTAAAATTTTCTGTTGAGATTATGTTTTACGCTTGTGGCCACTGCACTAAGCTGAACTGATCGGTAACTGGCTACCAGGGAGGCTGAAACTGAACTGAGCTGGCCGGTCACTGGCGACCGGGTTGTACCATACTGAACTGATCGGTCACTGACGACCGTATAAAATAACACTCCCACATAGTGAATGAACCACAAGCCATATCGCATAAATCTTAAAAATAATCATTTTCTGTTTTCATGCACGTAAAATAATTAACTGGCGTAATGAAAATTCCTGTAATTTTACCAACTGGATTGGATTGGATCGTCCCCAGGCTCGCTGCAACCTAACTGTGCCATGAAAAATATGCAATAGCTTAAACTTGACCAACTATGCAATTTACGTTCAAAAGATGCGACTATGATGCCTAATGACTTCGCATTTAATCATGACTCCGAGCCAACCTGAACCGACACCGAACCGACGTATAGTCATGATTAAAATACGCTGAAAAATCATAAAATAATGCTCCTAAAATGATAGGGTCGAAATCTAGGTGAAATGGAGGCCAAAACACGAAACGCTCTTTCGAGAGTCAATTTGGCACATCGCACCGTAAATTCTCGTACGACCTCAAAAATGATCCGAATCACAAACGGTCGAAAACATGACCTTCCCAACTCAATGAGGCACTGTCCAGTCCAAGGCCATGGGCTAAAAGCCAACCAAGAACTCAAACAAGCCTTCTAAACGACACAGCAACTTGCTGTAAATTTCCAGCAGCTGCACACCCGTGTAACTTGTGTTGTTTTCGAGACTACCGGCCATTGGGGCGTGAACCACCGACCAGAGACTCTTACCAACATCCCAAGGAATTATTTGAACCATGGCTAAGGGCCCTAGGCCAGCCACAATCCGCATCATACCAAAACTCAACCGAAGGGTCTAACCGAGAGCCAACGTGCATGCGTGTGTAGTGTTTTGCTTAGATCGATGTCTTGCGTCGTTCCAGTGGCCATTTGATTGACCATGGCACGATCTAGACATCTAGAAGCATGATATGAACCGTGGCTAAGGGCCATAGGCCAACCAAGATCCATACCAAGCAACAAAAGAAACGAAACCATATGCTGAAAAATGGAAGGGGCCGAATGGGGAAAGGGGCTGTTCTTGTTGATTATTTAAAAACCGATGAGCCATGGACCAAGCCACCAAAAGGGCGACTTAGTCACGTCTTAGACATGCTAGGGAAGTGATCCAACCATGGCTAAGAGCCCATAGGGCAGCCAAGATCAGATCCAACCCCTTGACACAAAAACTGAAATTTCGAACACCAATCTGCGCCTATGGGAAACTTGCTGTCATTTCGGTTTTCCAGCAAGCATGGGGGCTGTATGAATGGGACAACATGGTCCTAATGCATCCTATTACATGTCTAGGAGTCGCCTTGGGATCCTGGAGTCGAACGAATCACCTGAAACTCACAAACCAAGAAAAACGTGAAGCTTGCCAAGGAAAATCGAAAATTCTGCATGTGTTGTTTCAAAATGTTTTGACATGGATCTCGATTTTTACTTGAATAAACATGATCATGTACTGAAAAATAAATGATAATATGACTTGATTGAGGTTTAGAAAGAATCTAGACATGCCTTGTTATCGTTTGAAATAGAAACGAAAAGAAAAGACGAGACGGCGCGGAGGAGACAGAGTGGCTTCCTTTTCTACCTTGCCTAAGCTCTCGATTTTTTCTTCCCTTCCCTCTAGCTAAGACTCACGATTTTTCTACTGAAAATGAGTGTGAATTCACTCTGAATTTTCGAAAAGGAGAGGGGGGGAAAAATGGTTAGGAGGGTGAGGGAAGTGGGTGCAAGATATAAGGAAGATCCAAGACCAAGTCTTCCCATTTTGAATTTTTGAATTATGGTTTGATATCAAATGAGTTGGTGGATGCTTCTAGGAGGTAGTGGCCGATTTTTGCTTAATTTCTAGTCTAGGATATGTCCATTTATTTAATTAAATTGTGCTCCCAAAAATCCTAGAATTATCCTACTAATTACATGCAAAGAATTGGTCAAAGTTGATGAGTTGGAATGAATTGCTTAATAAATCCAAGGGGCCAAAATCATGCTAATAAGATGAGTGGGAAGTGTTGGTTATCTAGTCAACTAATAATCCTTGATAGTCTTACTAATCCTTTAAATAATTTAGTGAGCTAACCCCTTAATTTAATAACTTAAATGAGTTCATTTCTTAATCACCTCAAATAATTAAATTAAATCCTCAAACCTCCCTTTCTAACTTAAATGAACTTAGTTGCTAGCTAAATTAACTTCTGGAAATATTTCTCGAATCTTAAATTCTATCTCAAAACTCCAACTCCGGTCCGGCCTCACTGAAATAACTGAAATGCTAAAAATCAAACTACTGAACTGAAATAATGAATAATTAACTTCAAATAAATGCATTTAAAATAATCATGCAATGAAGTCAATTAAATTTAAAAATATAGAATTATGCAAGGCTTATACGTCTACTGATTTACAGGTTCTACAGCACACCCCCATGCGCCATGTGGAGCTGAAGATTGATCAGTCGATCGAAGGATAAAAGCTAATCACTTTCAAATATCAAATTTCACCCAAAATGATATATGATTGAAAGCTCAATGATTAAAATGATTTATGATATATGATTTATGATGATGATTAAAGCTTATTTTTAAATGATTTTTAAAAAGATTTATTTATGCTCAAAGCTTATTTTTAAATGATTTTTAAAAGATTTATTTATGCTTAAAGTTAATTTAAAATGATTTTACTATTTATGATTTAATTATGCTTAAATGATTTTTAAATGGTATAATTATGTCCAAAAGCTATTTTAAATAAAAATATGATTTTTAATGCATGTGATTGTATATGTATTATTTGCTATCCATGTTTAGAACGTGCTGAGTCTTTAGACTCACTAGGTTTGTATGATGCATGATTTGATGATTTATGGGAGGTGCTGACGATTGAGTGGATCGAGTAAAGCAGTACATACCCGGGGGCCTTTATGTTTCCGCACTAGCTTGTTAGTTAAATGATTTAAAGATTTATGTTAATGATTTTATTAGAGATATTTTTATACTTTGGTTTATTGTTAGTGATCTTTTCAAAAGTCGATTTAGGAGTTTTGGTTAGTCAATGATTTAGGATTATTTTATGCACTTGAGATTTCATATGTTAATTATTATGATTGTTAGAAATGTTAAGTTATTTTATTTAGTTAGTATTTTCGAGTATATGTGCGAAGGCCCTCGAACTACTTGCTTGAAAATTTGCGGAAAATTAAAATTTTATTTTATTTTATTTTTTTTAAAAGAACTTAATGGCCTCGCTCATAAAATCACTGGTGAAACTGGTGAAACAAGTTCAATATTTCAAAATAATTGCAGCGGAAGAAAATAAAGTTTGCCAAAAATCACAATTTAAAAATATCTAACAACTGATAAAATTGTTTGCGGAAAAACATAACAACTGCTGCACTGAGGTCCTCGGGTGCCACTACTGCCGACCCAAGCTGGCTCACTGGTCCCCGCCCTCGGCCCTGGCCTCATCAGTACCTACAACAATCAAGTCTAGTGAGCCTAAAGACTCAGCATGCGTAAATCGCAGGTAACGAGTAAAAATCTGAATTTAAAATATGCATGTGATAAAATATGCATGTGATAAAATATCCTGTCCTGAGGCATACTGAAAATAATCTGTACTGAGCAATTATAATACGTGCATAACTGAACTGGAAATCACTGTAAAAATATTTGCTCCTTGGAGCCTGTACTGAAATAACTGATAAAATTTTCTGTTGAGATTATGTTTTACGCCTGTGGCCACTGCACTAAGCTGAACTGATCGGTAACTGGCTACCGGGGAGGCTGAAACTGAACTGAGCTGGCCGGTCACTGGCGACCGGGTGGTACCATACTGAACTGATCGGTCACTGGCGACCGTATAAAATAACACTCCCACATAGTGAATGAACCACAAGCCATATCGCATAAATCTCAAAAATAATCATTTTCTATTTAATGCACGTAAAATAATTAACTGGCATAATGAAAATTCCTGAAATTTTACCAACTGGATTGGATTGGATCGTTCCCAGGCTCGCTGCAACCTAACTGTGCCATGAAAAATATGCAATAGCTTAAACTTGACCAACTATGCAATTTACGTTCAAAAGATGCGACTATGACGCCTAATAACTTCGCATTTAATCATGACTCCGAGCCAACCTGAACCGACACTGAACCGACGTATAGTCATGATTAAAATACGCTGAAAAATCATAAAATAATGCTCCTAAAATGATAGGGTCGAAATCTAGGTGGAATGGAGGCCAAAACACGAAACGCTCTTTCGAGAGTCAATTTGGCACATTGCACCGTAAATTCTCGTACGACCTCAAAAATGATCCAAATGACGAACGGTCAAAAACATGACCTTCCTAACTCAATGAGGCACTGTCCAGTCCAAGGCCATGGGCTAAAAGCCAACCAAGAACTCAAACGACGCTTCTGAACAGCAGCATACTTGCTGTCAAAAAAATACAGCAGCTGCGCACTACAAGACTTGCATTGGTTTCGAGACTATCGGCCATTAGGGGCGTGAACCACCGACCAGAGACTCTTACCAACATCCCAAGGAATGATTTGAACCATGGCTAAGGGCCCTAGGCCAGCCACAATCCGCATCACACCAAATCTTAACCGAAGGGTCCAACCGAGAGCAACGTGCATGCGTGTGTAGTGTTTATGCTATGATCGATGTCTTGCGTCATTCCAGTGGCCATTTGATTGACCATGGCACGATCTAGACATCTAGGAGCATGATATGAACCGTGGCTAAGGGCCATAGGCCAACCAAGATCCACACCAAGCCACAAAAGAAACGAACCATATGCTGAAAAATGGAAGGGCCGAATGGGGAAAGGGGCTGTTCTTGTTGATTATTTAAAAACCGATGAGCCATGGACCAAGCCACCAAAAGGGCGACTTAGTCACGTCTTAGACATGCTAGGGAAGTGATCCAACCATGGCTAAAGGCCCTTGGGGCAGCCAAGATCAGATCCACAACCCTTGACACAAAACTGAAATTTCGAATCACATTTCTGCACTTATGGGGAACTTGCTGTCATTTCGGTTTTCCAGCAAGTATGGGGCTGGTTTGAATGGACCAACATGGTCCTAATGCATCCTAATACATGTATACAAGCCGCCTTGGGAGCCTGGAGTCGATCCAATACCTGAAACTCACAACCCAAAAGAAATCGTGAAGCTTGCCATGAAGAGCCGAAATTCTGCATGTGTGTTCCCAAAATATTTTGACATGTATCTCGGTTTTTGCTTGCTAAAACATGATCATGTACTGAAAAATAAATGATAATATGACTTTATTGAGGTTTGAAAGAAATCTAGACATGCCTGGTTTCGTTTTGAAAGAAAACGAACGAAACAACGACGACGCGGCACGGAGGAGGTGGAGCGCTTCTCTTGCTCTTTCTAGTTCTCGATTTTTTTCTTGCCTTCCCTCTAGCTAAGACTCAAGATTTTTCTACACTGAAAATGGATCTGAATGGTGAGGTATTTCGGTGGAGAGGGAGAGGAATTGAGTGGTTATGAAGGTGAGGAGAAGGGTGCACAATATAAGGATCATATCAAGACCAAGTCCACTCCCCTTTTGAATTTGAATTTTGAATTGATATCAAATGAGTTGGTGGATGCTTCTAGGAGGTGGTGGCCGAAATTTAGCTTGATTCTAGACTAGGATATGTCCATTTATTTAATTAAATTGTGCTCCCAAAAATCCTAGAATTATCCTACTAATTACATGCAAAGAATTGGTCAAAGTTGGTGAGTTGGAAAATGAATCTTCTAGCACTAAGGGTGGCCGAAAAATGCATGATAAAATAAAGGGAAATGTTGATTATCTAGTCAACTAATAATCCTTGAAAGCCTTACTAATCCTTTAAATAATTTAGTGAGCTAACCCCTTAATTTAATAACTTAAATGAGTTCATTTCTTAATCACCTCAAATAATTAAATTAAATCTTCAAACCTTCCTTTCTAACTTAAATGAACTTAGTTACTAGCTAAAATAACTTCTGGAAATATTTCTCAAATCTTAAATTCTATCTCAAACTCCAACTCCGGTCCGGCCTCACTGAAAATGCTGAAATGCTTAAAATCATATTACTGAACTGAAATAATAAATAATTAACTTCAAATAAATGCATTTAAAATAATCATGCAATGAAGTCAATTAAATTTAAAAATCTAGAATTATGCATGGCTTATACGTCTACTGATTTACGGGTTCTACAATCCTCCTCCCCTTAAATAAATTTCGTCCTCGAAATTAGAACTCACCGAATAACTCAGGGTATCGACTTCTCATCTCCGGCTCAGACTCCCACGTAGCTTCCTCCTCTGAATGGTTGAGCCATTTGACTTTGACTCGCTTAACCAACTTGTTCCGAAGTTTCTTCTCCTGTCTGTCTAGGATCTGCACGGGTCTCTCCTCATAAGATAAGTTCGGAGTAAGCTGCAACGGCTCGAAATTCAGCACATGCGAAGGATTTGCCATATACTTCCTCAGCATGGAGACGTGAAAGACATTGTGTACTCCGGCCAGATTTGGCGGAAGAGCCACACGATACGCTAGCGTCCCAACTCTGTCGAGGATCTCAAACGGTCCAATGAATCTCGGACTGAGCTTCCCTTTCTTGCCAAATCTCATGACACCCTTCATAGGTGCCACTTTCACGAAGACATGATCGCCCACTGCAAACTCTAAGTCTCTCCTCCGCTGATCGGCATAACTCTTCTGTCGGCTCTGAGCAGTCCTCATCCTATCACGGATCTTGACTACTACATCTGCTGCCTGCTGAACAATCTCTGGACCCAACTCTGCTCTCTCTCCTACTTCATCCCAATGAACAGGAGATCTACACTTGCGACCATACAGCGCTTCATACGGAGCCATACCTATGGACGACTGGAAACTGTTGTTATAGGTGAACTCTACCAATGGTAAGTTCGACTCCCAACTCCCAGAGAAATCAATGACACAAGCACGGAGAAGATCCTCTAAGATCTGAATAACTCGCTCCGACTGTCCATCTGTCTGCGGATGGAAAGCTGTGCTAAACAGCAACTTCGTACCCAAAGTCGAATGCAAACTCTTCCAAAACGAGGAAGTGAATCTGGGATCTCTGTCGGATACGATAGAAACTGGAATACCGTGGAGTCGGACTATCTCTCGGATATACAGCTCTGCATACTGAACCATGGTGAAAGTCGTCTTAATAGGCAAGAAGTGCGCTGATTTGGTAAGACGATCTACAATCACCCAGATAGCATTCGATCCTCTGGCTGACCTCGGCAATCCGATCACAAAGTCCATGGTAATGTTCTCCCACTTCCACTCGGGAATAGGAAGAGGCTTGAGCAAACCTGCTGGTCTCTGATGCTCGGCCTTCACTAACTGGCAAGTCAGGTACTCGGATACAAAACGCCTGATGTCCTTCTTCATTCCTGGCCACCAATACAATAGCTGCAGATCTTTGTACATCTTCGTACTCCCAGGGTGAATAGAGTACGGGGACGTATGGGCCTCTGATAAGATGTCTGCTCGGATAGAATCACTGCTAGGAACCCATATCCTATCTCGGTATCTCACAATACCGTCGCTGACTGTATACAAAACACTGCCCTTGGCTTCATCTCTCTTCTTCCACTGTGCCAACTGCTCATCTGCTGCCTGACCGCTGCGAATACGGTCAATAAGAGAGGACTGGATAGTCAAGGTAGATAAACGAGGAACTCTACCTCGAGGGTAAGTCTCAAGATCAAACCTCTGCATCTCGATCTGAAGAGGTTTCTGAATCGTCAAATGAGCCATCACTGCGACTTTCCTGCTCAAAGCATCCGCAACTACATTAGCTTTACCCGGGTGGTAGCTAATGTCACAATCGTAGTCTTTCACAAGCTCCAACCAACGTCTCTGACGCATGTTCAGCTCCTTCTGCGTAAAGAAATACTTGAGGCTCTTATGGTCGGTAAAGATCTGGCACTTCTCTCCATACAGATAGTGCCTCCAAATCTTCAAAGCAAAACTACGGCCGCTAACTCCAGATCATGGGTGGGGTAGTTCTTCTCGTGGATTTTCAGCTGTCGAGAAGCATACGCTATCACTCTCCCATGCTGCATCAAAACTGCACCTAAACCAAACTTCGAAGCATCGGTATAAAGGACAAACTCACCAGATCCTGACGGTACAGCCAAAACGGGTGCTGAGATAAGAGCTTGCTTCAAAGTATCGAAGCTCTTCTGACACTCCTCGCTCCACACAAACTTCACATTTTTCTTGGTCAGTGCTGTGAGTGGAACGGCAATGGATGAGAATCCCTGAATGAATTTCCTGTAATATCCTGCTAGCCCAAGGAAACTGCGGATCTCGGATACATTCTGAGGCACAACCCAATCTCTGACTGCTACAACTTTTGCGGGGTCTACCTCAATACCACTGCTAGAAACAATGTGGCCCAAGAACGCCACCTTCTCTAACCAGAATTCGCACTTACTGAACTTTGCGAATAGTTTATGTTTCTGCAACGTCTGCAACACTGTGGTCAGATGCCTGCTGTGCTCCTCCCGACTCTTGGAGTAGACGAGAATGTCATCTATGAACACTATCACAAACTGGTCGAGGTACGGCTGAAATACGCGATTCATTAGATCCATGAAGATCGCTGGCGCATTCGTCAGACCGAACGGCATCACTAGGAACTCGTAGTGGCCATAACGAGTCCTGAAAGCTGTCTTCGAGACATCAGCATCTCTCACCCTCAACTGGTGATAACCGGAACGCAGATCTATCTTGGAGAAAATCGAAGCTCCCTGCAACTGGTCAAACAGATCCTCAATCCTCGGCAGTGGGTATTTATTCTTCACTGTAACCCTGTTCAACTCCCGGTAGTCAATGCAAAGCCTCATCGTGCCATCCTTCTTTTTCACGAATAAGACTGGCGCGCCCCATGGAGAAAAGCTCGGGCGAATGAACTCCTTGTCGAGAAGTTCCTGGATCTGCTTCTTAAGCTCTGCCATCTCTGTCGGTGCTAGTCGGTACGGCGCTTTGGATATCGGAGCCGTACCTGGCATAAGCTCAATGGAAAACTCCACCTCTCTCTCTGGTGGCATACCAGAGACGTCTTCGGGAAAAACGTCTAAGAAATCTCTAACAATCGGAACATCTGAGGCTGACAGGCTGGGTTCCTCGGGGACAGATAAAAGGGTTGCTAGAAATGCCCGACACCCTCTATGCATGAGCTTCCTAGCCTGAACATAAGGAATAATGCGCGGTAAAGAAAAGTACCTGTCCGGCTCAAATAAGAACTGCTCCATTCCAGGCGGTCGGACAAGAACAGATCTCCGCTGGAAGTCTATCAACACTCTGTTCCTCAATAGCCAGTCCATCCCTAGGATGATGTCAAATTCCGGCATCGGTAGCACAATCAGATCCGCATAAACAAGATTACCGTGCAGCTCAAGGTCTATATCTCGGATAACATTGGTAGCTGCCATCTCCTCGCCTGACGGCAACACTACTGAAAAGGCTGTATCTAGCCCAATGGTCTGGATCTTGAGAAAGTTTGCAAAGATCTCCGAAATAAACGAGTGAGTGGCCCCTGAATCTATCAAGGCCTTGGTAGCGGAACCAGATATAAAAATTCTCCCTGAAAGAGCGGAGCTCTAAGTTGAATCCCACTACAAGATCTAAACTTATAGACATGCAAAGGTCTAGGTTCCTCTAGCTTAATTTCCCCGAAATAAATCTGAGTAGAGCATGCAATCCTATAACAGTTCTAAGTTCAAAATCTAAATCCCGATTCCCAAAACGCGGAAATTCAAATAATAACTTAAAGTTTAAAGATACCTGTCAACAACATAGTCTCCGGGTTGGCTTCCGCGGCATGGAGAGCAAAAACTCTGCCTTGGGTAGGCAGATTCCTCTGAGGGCACTGCAGCAACATGTGGTCTGGACTGCCACACTTAAAACACTTTCCTGAGCCAGCCATACATGCTCCAGGATGGCGACGTGAGCACCTGGGACAGACTGGGTGCTCCTGAGTCCTCGGGGCTGGGCGTCCCCGCTGCTGCTGCTGCTGCTGCTGGCCTCTGTTCCTGGGCGGTCCATGAAAAGGCCTCTTATTCTGCTGCTGATGCTGAAGAGGAGGAGGGCGGTGCGGTGCCTGGACTGGACGCTTGCCCTGGCGATCCCTCTCGATATCCCGCAGATCCTGCTCTGCGGCTAAGGCCTTGGAGACGGCAATCTCATAAGTAGCAGGGTCAGATACCCTAACATCCCGGCGCAAGATCGGCCGTAAACCCACCAGGAAGTGCATCAGCTTGGCTTTTGCATCATTCGCTATCAGGGGCACAAAGTGACAGCCCCTCTCGAACTTACGGATAAACTCCGTAACCGACATATCCCCCTGTCTCAGACTCATGAACTCGGTGGTCAGCCTGGTGCGAACCTCCTCAGCAAAATACTTGGAGTAGAAAACCTCCGTAAAGCGGGTCCAAGAAAGTGTAGCCAAGGTCAGGGCTACCGAAGCTCCTTCCCACCATAAGCGGGCGTCTCCAGTGAACAAGTAGGTGGCACATCGGACTCGGTCTGCATCTCCCAGCTCCATAAAATCGAAGATAACCTCGAGGGATTTGATCCATCCCTCGGCAACCATGGGGTCAGATGTCCCAGAGAATTCCTTCGGGCGCATCTTCATGAATCGCTCATAAACAGCCTCGGGCCCTGTCGGCCTGGCTGCGGCTGCGGCTACGGCTGCGGCATTGCCCCTCGCAAACTGTGCGAAGAACTGTGCCATCCCAGCTAACATCTGGGCACTCATGTCCGGTGGGGGCGGTGGAGGAGGTGGTAGGTCTCCCTCCGGTCTATGCTCCTCTCTGTCCTCTCGGCGAGGCTCCACCTCTCTGTTGCGCTCTAAAATGCGTCTAGGGGGCATACTGTTCCAACATAACCCATACGTAACTAACATGCATAATTCCATAATTTATTTTTAATGAACTCTGAAATACTGAAAATCTGGAAGCATGCTGACAAAAATAATTCATGCTATAACTGAAATGCTGAACAAAATGCTGAACTGAAAAAAAAACTTACAGACCAAAGGCGTGGCTTCGTGAGCTTCTCGCGGTCAGTAGTAGTGAAACCCTATACAGAACCTGGCTCTGATACCAACTGCGAAGGCCCTCGAACTACTTGCTTGAAAATTTGCGGAAAATTAAATTTTTTTTTTTTTTTTTTTTAAAAGAACTTAATGGCCTCGCTCATAAAATCACTGGTGAAACTGGTGAAACAAGTTCAATATTTCAAAATAATTGCAGCGGAAGAAAATAAAGTTTGCCAAAAATCACAATTTAAAAATATCTAACAACTGATAAAATTGTTTGCGGAAAAACATAACAACTGCTGCACTGAGGTCCTCGGGTGCCACTACTGCCGACCCAAGCTGGCTCACTGGTCCCCGCCCTCGGCCCTGGCCTCATCAGTACCTACAACAATCAAGTCTAGTGAGCCTAAAGACTCAGCATGCGTAAATCGCAGGTAACGAGTAAAAATCTGAATTTAAAATATGCATGTGATAAAATATGCATGTGATAAAATATCCTGTCCTGAGGCATACTGAAAATAATCTGTACTGAGCAATTATAATACGTGCATAACTGAACTGGAAATCACTGTAAAAATATTTGCTCCTTGGAGCCTGTACTGAAATAACTGATAAAATTTTCTGTTGAGATTATGTTTTACGCCTGTGGCCACTGCACTAAGCTGAACTGATCGGTAACTGGCTACCGGGGAGGCTGAAACTGAACTGAGCTGGCCGGTCACTGACGACCGGGTGGTACCATACTGAACTGATCGGTCACTGGCGACCGTATAAAATAACACTCCCACATAGTGAATGAACCACAAGCCATATCGCATAAATCTCAAAAATAATCATTTTCTATTTAATGCACGTAAAATAATTAACTGGCATAATGAAAATTCCTGAAATTTTACCAACTGGATTGGATTGGATCGTTCCCAGGCTCGCTGCAACCTAACTGTGCCATGAAAAATATGCAATAGCTTAAACTAGACCAACTATGCAATTTACGTTCAAAAGATGCGACTATGACGCCTAATAACTTCGCATTTAATCATGACTCCGAGCCAACCTGAACCGACACTGAACCGACGTATAGTCATGATTAAAATACGCTGAAAAATCATAAAATAATGCTCCTAAAATGATAGGGTCGAAATCTAGGTGGAATGGAGGCCAAAACACGAAACGCTCTTTCGAGAGTCAATTTGGTACATTGCACCGTAAATTCTCGTACGACCTCAAAAATGATCCAAATGACGAACGGTCAAAAACATGACCTTCCTAACTCAATGAGGCACTGTCCAGTCCAAGGCCATGGGCTAAAAGCCAACCAAGAACTCAAACGACGCTTCTGAACAGCAGCATACTTGCTGTCAAAAAAATACAGCAGCTGCGCACTACAAGACTTGCATTGGTTTCGAGACTATCGGCCATTAGGGGCGTGAACCACCAACCAGAGACTCTTACCAACATCCCAAGGAATGATTTGAACCATGGCTAAGGGCCCTAGGCCAGCCACAATCCGCATCACACCAAATCTTAACCGAAGGGTCCAACCGAGAGCAACGTGCATGCGTGTGTAGTGTTTATGCTATGATCGATGTCTTGCGTCGTTCCAGTGGCCATTTGATTGACCATGGCACGATCTAGACATCTAGGAGCATGATATGAACCGTGGCTAAGGGCCATAGGCCAACCAAGATCCACACCAAGCCACAAAAGAAACGAACCATATGCTGAAAAATGGAAGGGCCGAATGGGGAAAGGGGCTGTTCTTGTTGATTATTTAAAAACCGATGAGCCATGGACCAAGCCACCAAAAGGGCGACTTAGTCACGTCTTAGACATGCTAGGGAAGTGATCCAACCATGGCTAAAGGCCCTTGGGGCAGCCAAGATCAGATCCACAACCCTTGACACAAAACTGAAATTTCGAATCACATTTCTGCACTTATGGGGAACTTGCTGTCATTTCGGTTTTCCAGCAAGTATGGGGCTGGTTTGAATGGACCAACATGGTCCTAATGCATCCTACTACATGTATACAAGCCGCCTTGGGAGCCTGGAGTCGATCCAATACCTGAAACTCACAACCCAAAAGAAATCGTGAAGCTTGCCATGAAGAGCCGAAATTCTGCATGTGTGTTCCCAAAATATTTTGACATGTATCTCGGTTTTTGCTTGCTAAAACATGATCATGTACTGAAAAATAAATGATAATATGACTTGATTGAGGTTTGAAAGAAATCTAGACATGCCTGGTTTCGTTTTGAAAGAAAACGAACGAAACAACGACGACGCGGCACGGAGGAGGTGGAGCGCTTCTCTTGCTCTTTCTAGTTCTCGATTTTTTTCTTGCCTTCCCTCTAGCTAAGACTCAAGATTTTTCTACACTGAAAATGGATCTGAATGGTGAGGTATTTCGGTGGAGAGGGAGAGGAATTGAGTGGTTATGAATGTGAGGAGAAGGGTGCACAATATAAGGATCATATCAAGACCAAGTCCACTCCCCTTTTGAATTTGAATTTTGAATTGATATCAAATGAGTTGGTGGATGCTTCTAGGAGGTGGTGGCCGAAATTTAGCTTGATTCTAGACTAGGATATGTCCATTTATTTAATTAAATTGTGCTCCCAAAAATCCTAGAATTATCCTACTAATTACATGCAAAGAATTGGTCAAAGTTGGTGAGTTGGAAAATGAATCTTCTAGCACTAAGGGTGGCCGAAAAATGCATGATAAAATAAAGGGAAATGTTGATTATCTAGTCAACTAATAATCCTTGAAAGCCTTACTAATCCTTTAAATAATTTAGTGAGCTAACCCCTTAATTTAATAACTTAAATGAGTTCATTTCTTAATCACCTCAAATAATTAAATTAAATCTTCAAACCTTCCTTTCTAACTTAAATGAACTTAGTTACTAGCTAAAATAACTTCTGGAAATATTTCTCAAATCTTAAATTCTATCTCAAACTCCAACTCCGGTCCGGCCTCACTGAAAATGCTGAAATGCTAAAAATCATATTACTGAACTGAAATAATAAATAATTAACTTCAAATAAATGCATTTAAAATAATCATGCAATGAAGTCAATTAAATTTAAAAATCTAGAATTATGCATGGCTTATACGTCTACTGATTTACGGGTTCTACAATATGATTTATGATTAGGAAAAAAAAAGTCGAGGTCGTTTCATTAAGTATGTACGCTCTGCTTTTAAGTTGCATGTTGTTTTATTACTTATTACTTGTTATTTTCAGTTTATACATGTTGAGTCTTTAGACTCACTAAACTTGATCGATGCAGGTGAGAACGAGTATGAGGAGACGAGGGGAGGGGACCAACGAGCCGGCTCGGTCTGCGCAGGAGGCTAAACCCGAGGACCGCCAATGTTTTAAGATTTTATGCATGACGATTCTAATACTCTGATTTTCACGAGATTGTTTTACGTTGTTTGAACAAGTTAGTTTTTAGCAAACTTTATTTGTAACTTTTTTTTTGCAAATATTTTGGTTGAACAGTCTATCTTTATTGCAATTTGAATGATTACTATTTAATTAAGAAAATTTTTATTTTTCTGCAAATTTTAAAATAGTTTAAAAGTACGGTACATTACAAATTAAATATCATAATTATATAAACCGTAAAATATTATTAAAATAAATATTGTTCTGACACAAAAGTAAATAAATTAAGCCTAAACCCAAGTTGCTTCACTGACTCCTACTCGAACACCTTTATCTAACATTGATCGATCAGTTTGAATATACAAGTTTCTTCTGTACAGAACTACAACTTGCATGCACAAACAATCACGTAAGTATGTCAAGTGGCGGAGCCAGGATTCTTAAATACTTGGAGCTGGTTCCATCCTATATTAAACAGTAATGGATTCAGTTAAAATCAAACCGAATATTCTAAAATCGAATTAACTGAACTTTTTTTCTAACAAACTGAACCGACCGAACTTTACTACGAAAACCTAACAAATCAAAACCTAACAAACCAAATCGAAAAAATAAATAGTAATCTAAATCGTATTAAACAGTAATGGATTCAGTAATTTTAGAGTTGAATTTTTTTAGCTCATAGTTGCATGATTTCATAGTATATGACAATAAACAACCAATATTTAATAGTAATGAATTATGATTTATGATAATTGTTTTATTTTTAATTTTTAAACATGAGACTACAAAAAATAAAAAAATAAAACTTATAAAAAATTTGTTTTAATTTTAATATGGGCTGAAAAAATATATAATTAAAAATATTAATTTTTTTTTTTATAAAGTAATATGTGGGGCTGGAGCCCACCCTAGCCCAAGGGTGGCTCCGCCCCTGGGACATAAGCTGTTAACAACCATTATTCTAGCATTTTAGATTAAAGGTCAATTAAGCAATAGTAAGAATGAAAAACGAGCAAAATACAATGAATTAGTCAAAAGAGTAAAAACCAGTCGAACCCACCATGGTCACGCAAAATACCGTTCGATTTTAGTTTCAATATTATCATTACAATAATTTATTCAATTTTTTTAAAAAATAATAATATAATATTAAAACTTTTATAATTTTTGCCCAAAATAATTCTGAGCTCATTTATTTTCCACTATAAAATTAATTTACTCAGTGCTAAATGATTAATAGTAGTGTAGAAATATATAGCTGGAGTAATAATAACGTTTAAGATTTGTATGGGGAAAAAATTGAATTTCAAGTAGTGTAGAAATATATAGCTTTCAAATGAACACTTTTAAATTTATATGGGGAAAAAATTGAATTTCAAGTAAAATGAAATAAGATGTTGGAAATGTAACCGTCAAAACAAAAGAATTAAAATGAAAAGGGGAAAGCCTTTCAAAGAGGAGTAATAATAACGTTTGACTTCCATGGAGATCGCGCCACGTGCACAGAATCCCCGTGCTCCGATTGTAAAAATAGCGCAGTTAAGGCACCGCATTTACCACGCCTTGTGGAAATTTCACTCATATTATTGCAAAATTACGGCTAAATTTACAGTACCGAGAGAGAGAGACGGAAATATAAAGAAGAATAAGACGAAGAAGAGCAACTTTAAAGCACAACCGACAAATATATATTTAATGGTGGAAGAGTGTATTTACTATCACTCGTTATTTTTCGTGTAGATAAATTTCCATGGATCCAGCATCTGTGGTCTAATATTGTTCTTGAATGTTTCTAATTTCTAATTCTCTTTTTTTTGTTTGGAAATTAAGGGTAAAGAATTACGAAAGCCCTTGTGTTTTTCTCAGCTTCATTTGCTTATGTTCGCTGTGATCTATCTTTTAAACAAAATTTTGATGGGTTTTATTTTCTTTTTACCTTCTTCTTTTCCGAAAAGGGTAGAGAATGAATGATATTATTCCTCTTGAATGTGACCTCAAAGACCCTTATGTTTTCTCAGTTTTAGTTGTTTACTTTTTTTCAGTATAGTGTGATCGTCGATGGCTTTTTAAATAAGAGAAAATTCTGATGGGTTTTATTCTTAATTTTCTTCTTGAAATTGAGTTACTAAATATCTGTTAAATGATTTCTTGATGTTTTTCTCTTACTTTTCTTGTTTGTGTAAAATAGATAAAAGCAGATATTTTGGATGGGACTAGCTCTTCTTCTTCTTCTACGGTCTTCTCTTGATTTTTTAGAAAATTTTTTGGTTGCAGGTTGGGATGAAATAGAGTGAAGGTCAGGAGAATAGTATACTAAAACCTAAAAAGTTTCAGAAATTAGCCTCTGAGAATTTGAATTGAGCAGATTTAAAGACAATGTTTGGAGATTGTCAAGTACTGTCCTCCATGGGAGGGAACACAATTCCTTCTGACAGTTCCATCTACTCTTCGTCTCTCCAGAACCCTAACTTTAATTTCATGTCAAACATCAACCCTTTCAACATCTTTTCACCTATAATCCCTGTGAGTAAATTTTTTTTATAATAACAATTGTTCTTTTTTTATGTAATAAATCTGCATGGACAGAAGAAAACGACTCCTGATTGATTTTTTTTTTTTTTGGAAACAGAAAGAAGAAAATGGGAACAAAGAGGAGATCATGGAAAGTGGTTCCGGAAGCGAACGTATCGAAGGGTTTTCCGGGAACGAACAGGAGGCGGAGCAGCAGCAGACCGCGACGAAGAAGAAACGCTACCACCGCCACACAGCCCGGCAGATCCAAGAAATGGAAGGGTACGTATCTGAAGGTCCATTGATTCTTTGAAACAATAAATAAAAAAAATTTGGCCAAATCTTTTATGTCTTCCAGATTAGACATGTCTAGTTGGAGCGAAACACGCAACAATGTTAATTACCTTGCTTGTATATAATTTTGTTGCATAAATATAAATATATTCTCGGTTGAATATGAATATTGCAATGTATCCGCAGGTTGTTTAAGGAATGTCCGCACCCAGATGACAAACAAAGGCTTAAATTAAGCCAAGAACTTGGCCTTAAACCCAGACAAGTTAAATTCTGGTTCCAAAATCGTCGGACCCAGATGAAGGTATAATCCGATTCTCAAAATTTTTTTAAAAAAATTCATTTTTATATTCAAAATTTCTAGAAATGCTAGCGTTGTGGTTCCCAATATATATAATTAATCTACCTATATTTACTCTCTAGCTCATCCTCGGGTTTTAATATTTTTTTAAAGATTTAACATTTGGTTCCCTTAAAAGTAACTTTTACCATTCTAGTTTATTTGGTCTTTTAAATCATATAGAGGGGAGAGATAGAGAAAGAGAAAAAATAAAAATAAATTGATAAGGAACAGATCTTTCACTTTCATCATGATAAGCCCTAAATAATTTAATTTATTTAATTAAAAAATTTTCCAGCTGTGACGAGAAGAATGAAGGCTTATAAAATAAGAAGCACGAATTCCAAAGAGGGGTACTGCCCTTCATTAACTATATATAAGGTCAAAAACCAAAGCCCTAACCAGAAACCGTATTTCGTATCCTACGCACACCTACCCACCCCATCACACACACTGCGCACAATAGAAGGGAGCATCCACATTAACTTGAGTTGTTTTCAAGGTCTGCATTGACATTAATATACGCAGTGGGGTGTGCAGTCAACCCTACCTGCTGCGTGACCTTTGCAAGACTTTAATGCATTAATTCATTGGCGTTTAGGGTAAGAGTTTTACTTAAACAAAAGAAACCCATTTGATTTCTATATTTAGGGAGTTGTTTTCTTCTAGTTTTTGACTAATTTTAATGTAGGCACAACAAGACAGGCAAGATAATGTGGTGCTTAGGGCAGAAAATGAGAACTTGAAAAATGAAAATTACCGCTTGCAAGCCGCCTTGAGGAATATTGTATGCCCGAATTGTGGAGGTCCGGCAATGTTAGGGGAGATGGGGTACGACGAACAGCAGCTTAGGATTGAAAACGCTAGGCTAAAGGAGGAGGTGATTATTTATATCTACATATACTTGTAAAACTTAATATCCTTATCTTCGTAAGGTGTTCTTTACATATTTGTGTATGTGTGATATTACCAGAGTAAAGTGCATCGGTTTAAAGATTTTAAATGTAAGCATTACAATGTATACATTGAATTAGTTTTGATAGGCTACGCCGCTATGTGTATTGATCTAGCCATTGTGGTATATTGCAACGTTTCAAGTAATGTAGACATGATCTATAGCAGTATAATTGACCTGATCATGTTCTCGGATCTAAAAAAATTTGAATTTTTTATACAATTTATTTTAAAATAAATTTTTTGACATAGTCACGAAATGTTCTTATTTTGTGAGAGATTTGCAAGAAATAATCTTAGCTGAGTGACAAAGATAAAAAGAAGTTATTGATTTCTTTTTCTTTCTTTTTAGCGATGAATACGAATGTATGTCAAACAAATTGTATCTCAAAGTGCTTATAATAAAATCAAGTAAATATACAAAAAATTTGGACATGAAGTTTCTTTCTTCTAACATTTCCCTGGTGATATATTACACCATATTGCAGTTTGAGAGGGTCTGCTGCCTCCTATCGCGGTGCACCGGCCGACCCTTACAGTCACTGGGACCAAATACTCTCCTCCCTTCTTCATTGGACTTAGAAATAAGTGCATATCCAAGAAAATTTGATCAAGAACTTATGCCCAACTGCCTTTCTGATATGATTCCTCTACCTTTCATGCCCGAAAATTCGCATTTCTCAGCAAACGCTTTGATATTGGAAGAGGAGAAATCTTTAGCAGTGGAATTGGCTATGTCGTGTATGGATGAACTGATGAAAATGTGTCACACAGGCGAACCACTATGGATTCGAGCAACGGAAAAGGCAAAAGAAGTGCTGAATCTTGAAGAGTATGCAAAAATGATTTCTTGGACCGGAAACCACAAGCAGCATTGTAACGAATTTAGGATTGAAGCAACTCGGGACACTGGAGTTGTCATAATGAATAGCATTACGCTTGTTGACGGATTCTTGGATGCTGTAAGTTCTGAAAATTGTAGTTTTTGAATATGACTGTGAAATGTTCCACACAATGTCTTCGTGCAATTTGAGGGACGAGCAGAGGTATAGTGCCCCTTGCATGAAAACGTGTAATATTTTTGAAAAGAAAATATAATATTCTCGTAGTTTTTTCCTAAAACTTTTCGCGGACCTACACCAAATTTTTTTATTGTCCTTGCATAAGGTCATTTACTTCTAGTTTCATAAATGTAATTATATATTTTTTAGGAGACAATTGCTGTTTTCTGAGGAATACAGCTTTTCTTATTGTCCATATTTTAGCGGATAATGTCTTCTGATCTGGCCATGTTTATTTCTTTCTTAAAACGCAAAATGTTTAAATATATGTTAATCCTGAGTTTCAAATCACAGAACAAATGGATGGAGCTATTCCCTTCAATAATTTCAAGAGCTAGAACTCTTCAAGTAGTGCACTCAAGTGTTTCTGGTCATGCAAGTGGTTCTCTTCATTTGGTGAGTAATTTCTCAAGATATATCTTAGCCCTCTTCATTAATACAATATATATCCATAGCTATACCAAAAGTTCGCTTTTATCTTTACTCATGATAGTCGTTCATGTCATCCAATTTTTCTTTGATAACAGATGTATGCAGAATTACAAGTTCTTTCCCCATTGATTCCCACAAGAGAGACTCATTTTCTTCGATATTTCCAACATAATGCCAAAGAAGGAACTTGGGCAATCGTTGATTTCCCCTTAGATGGATTCCACAACTGTTACCCGCCCTCGTTTCCTTATTACAAGAAACGTCCATCCGGCTGTATCATCCAAGACATGCCTAATGGATACTCTAGGGTGATTCCATAAGTTCAAAATTGACAATAGATTCTTGATTCTTTTAATCCAAAAGGAAGACTATTTCTTAAAATGCCCATTTTTTTCTGAAATATTTTAGGTGACATGGGTTGAACACGCTGAGGTTGAGGATGGTCCAATACATCAAGTTTTCAACGATCATGTTGGTAGTGGTACCGCATTTGGAGCACATCGCTGGTTGGCTGTTTTGCAGAGACAATGTGAAAGGCTCGCTAGCCTCATGGCTAGAAATATATCTGATCTTGGAGGTAAACAAAAATTTCAAATTCTAGAAAAAATGACTTAAAAGTCCTATTTTGGAATCCCTTCGCAAGTTCATGAGCGCTAGCAAGTACGGCAAATGGAGTATCTCTTATTTTCATTTGGTTTGATTCATGGTATTTTTTTGTTATGCTATATTTACAGCGATCCCATCAACCAACGCGCGAAAAAAATTGATGAATTTGGCTCAGAGGATGATCCGAACATTTTGTCTGAACATAAGTTCTTGTTGTGGGCAATCTTGGACAGCCCTATCCGATTCTGCTGATGACACAGTTAGAATCACCACAAGAAAAGTGGTCGACCAGGGCCAGCCAAATGGTTTGATTCTTAGCGCCGTTTCGACTACTTGGTTACCTTATAAACACAATCAAGTGTTTGATTTCTTGAGGGATGAACGTTGTAGAGCACAGGTTTTGTTGCGCATGAAAATATCGTTATTTGTTCCCTTAGTCTTAAACCAAACTATGCTAATGTGATCTGAAATTTTTGAAATACTCTGTGTGATTCACAGCTCGAAGTTCTTTCAAATGGCAATTCATTACATGAGGTTGCTCATATTGCAAATGGCTCTCATCCCGGAAATTGCATCTCTCTTCTACGTATCAACGTAAGTAAAAAGCGAATATCTTGACTCATATTTAAGAAATGACGAAGTAATCTTGCAAACTCATGTCACTGTTCCAGGTAGCTAGCAACTCATCTCAAAGCGTAGAACTCGTGCTACAAGAGAGCTGCTCAGATGACTCGGGCAGTATGGTAGTCTACACGACTATGGACGTTGAAGCAGTCCAACTAGCAATGAGCGGTGATCATGACCCATCCTGCATCCCTCTTCTCCCATTAGGATTCATTTTAACTCCAATGGACCATATCATCGAAGATCCTATTACAAACAAAACTAACACAAAACAAGCTTCGGAGACCGAACAACTCTCCAATCCAGGATGTCTACTCACCGTTGGACTTCAAGTTCTTGCAAGCACTATACCAAGTGCCAAGCTCAATTTCTCGAGTGTAACCACGATCAATCATCATTTATGCAATACGGTTCAACAGATCAATGATACTCTAAGCAATGGAAATGGAAACAGTAACAGTACCGGTAACTTCGTTGAAAATGGGAATGTTTTGGCACAAAACATGGACGCTCCACCAGCTATACCCGTCAAGCAAAAGTCCCCCGAGTCCACTTCATAATTACCTCAGACCTTCCTTATCTTTCTGAGGCGTAGCAATTCAAAACAACTTTGCAAGAAACATTAAAGGAGGAGAGATTGAGGTAATTGGGAAAGGCCGACTTTTTATGAAAATAGTCCACAAGTATCGTAAATAAAGGAAAGCGTTTTGAAGTAAGGTAGTGGTCTTATTACCTTTAAGTAAGTGCATTATGTTAACCGAGTTAAGTCGTGGGATGTGAATTAGGGAGTCAAGAGCGCACCAGATCATATGTGTTATCCTTGCAACATGTTAAGGCCGACCACGAATCGCCTGCAACAGGTAGCAGGGGTGATTGGGTTCGGGTATTGACTTCTAGCTCATTCATCCCTATGAACTCCTAATTGCCTCCTTTTTTTTAATGTTGACGCTAAATGACTCATACACTTATTTTGCTTTGAATTCACTATTTATCGATCTTGGTTTCGGGTGTTTCCGAATGGTTTCTAAAGTTATTTGTTTCCTTTGAAGAGTTTAATTAACCACTTTGTTGGGGGAACTCTTTGTTGTAATCCCAGCTCTCAAGCCACTCGAGTTATCTTTTTGTTCCAACGTCTGAATTACTTCATTATCAAAATTAAGTATGAGAAAAGCATACAAAAAGTCATCTGGACATTTTTTCCAGAACTAATAATTAAGTAAATAACCGAAAAATAAAAAGACACAATTTGATCTAGGAAATAATACCCTGAAATCATTATCAAATTTCTTATTTCTTAAGTGGATTATTATTACCAAAAAAAATATTACAAGGAAAAAATGATAATTATGATTCCTAACCGATGGAATTTGCTCGAAAACATTGCGTATTGTGATCGACAATTTCGGTTGGGAAAACCAACAAGTGCACTAGGTCAGATAATGATATAGTTGGATGAAGTCCAAGTCGTTTTCACAAAGACTATTATCGAATTATAAGGATATAAATTATTTAATTTAATCTAGGCTAAATAAAAGAAGTTATTTTTGGGAATAATTAAATTACTTAAAATAAATTAAATTATTCTAAAATAAATAACACAATTCGATTAAATAACAGAATAAGTTTATGAAAAATTCAAATTTCAATAAAATGACCGAAGAACACACAACGGTATCAAACATCAATTATTGTTACATATTGGATTTGATCGAACAATATGTTTTATCAAGTCACATTGAAATTACCTATGTTAATTATTAATTAATCTATTTTGAGAATTAATAAAACTATTTTATTTAAAAGTTCAACTGTTTTTAAATGAATTTAATTAAATAAAAATGCATTCAAAAACTATGGAATTTCATCTCTTTGCCTAAATCGCACACTTAAAGTGAATACTATTTCTATTCAGTTTAACCATATGTTGATCAATAATTTTTGAAACTATTTTCAGTCTATTTTCTTTTGAGTCAAGATCAAACAACAAATTCGCAATTAATTTGTCAAATTAATTGCGAGAAATATACGCAAATATCAATCAATAACAAAAAGTAAATAAAAATTCTAATAAATCCATTATACAAACAACAATTACAAGTTTGGCCCTATCGTAATCCCAGTAATAAGATGAATATTCCATAAAATCAAAACAATACAAAAATCTAATGTTTGATTCATAAAATTTAGAAAATTAAAAATAAAAAGAATAAATCTCAGTGATGACGCGTAAATTGTGCTCATCCAGTGCATCTTCTCTTTCTTATTCTTCACGTCCAGATTGTGAAAAATCCAAATGGTTCTTCATGTGTCGATAATCCAAAAAATCCTTTGGGTTCGGGATTGTAGTCATTTTCGTGTATATAGGAGAGATAAAATAGAGTAAAATATAAATTACAAAAATAAATCACCTCCAACTATGATAGGATGGAGTTTATCAAAAAAGAAGTTCGTTCATGCAGTTACAATATATCAACCCTAAAAGTTTTTCTCAGTCCAAAATATTCAATAAATCAATAGCACAATTAACATTTTTAAAATAAGGTATGTTTTTCATTAATTTCGAGTTCCTTCATGCAGTTACAATGCAGAAGTTAAGCGGACACAAGGTGTGACCTTGTGTTGTTCCACGACTTCTTTTGTTTTTTTTCCTTATTCCAAAACTTCCTCTCGACAACTTCAAACGTGATAAAAATCACTTTTCTAGCCAAAATTTATTCAAAAATATAAAACTTCCTCGATCTTATCATAAATATTCTTGAAATACAGGAAAAACTCTTTATCAATTATTTCATTCGTTATTAGGAATCCATCCTACTTGACATTATATTCCTTGACCTTATCACAAAAATTAAAAAATTTACACATTTTGGCCAAACATACAAACAATGAAAATGGTGATTTATGCGTAAAACTCAGAATAAAAATGTCAGATAAGCTCGTATCGACAAAATAAAGTCCTAAAAGAGCTATATGATTCGTTCTTATAAAAAACCCTACTCTTAGCTTTTGTTCCTCCTCGAAAAAGTTAGAAAAAAGAGATATAAAAAATATCATTGATTTACATAACAAAGTGCACAATCAAAACCTCACAATCTACCAAATCTGGTCACACCCAGCCAAAAGTTCATACTTCGAAAATCACAATATTTATTTTTGTTGCAATTCAAAACTCAAACTACCAAGAAAATATTAACAAAATGAGACGTGTAGTGTGAGAGTCAGAACTTACAATCCTCAAAGGTTATTAGGTTCAAGGATCCCTCATGTTTATTCATTAATTTTTTTCTCGAACGCATCATATACCCGACTTTCATACTCCTCTTTACTAAATGTCGAATGATTATGACTTAGTTAATAGTTCTTTTCAAGTTTATAACGTAAGGCCACTGCTCACGACTGCAGTAAAAGTTAAGGACATCAAAGTAGAGAGTAAATAAAAATTTTCTCATATTGTGCACTCACTCAACTCTAATTCTCCATCAATTGTTGAATTTCATTGTAAGGTCTACAAAATTTGAGTTACGTAATCTGACTGCATGTAATCTAGGGTTTTACTAAATTATGTGTTTAATTATTTTAATGCATTAAATACATGGTTATGTGTTTTATTTCATGGTTTATTAATATTTTTAATTATTTAATATATGGTGTAAATATGTATGATTTTTCGAAAGTGGGCCTTGATTAGATATTTTTACTGATCGAATCATATTTTAAGCCGGTATGCAATTTTTAGCAAAACGGAGGGCGTTTTGTGTAAGGTCCAAAATTAAGACAACGTAATCCAACTGCATGCGAATCTAGGAAATAATGAAAAATAAGTAATAATTGATTTTAATTTCTAATTAATTATGTGACATACTTGTTCATATGTTAAATGAGAATTTTATTGTCATCATGCATAAAATTATATTTTTAGGAATATTCAAGTGATGATCGAGGAACGGGGACCGATGGCTGAATAATGTTAAATGATTATTTTTAATTATTTAAAATATGGTCGATGCTTTTTAGTATTATTGAAAATAAGGGTTTGGAGGTGATTTTATATGCCGGGACGCAAATTTTATCGGTATTGGTTTTTCAACTAAAATACGAGCTTTTTGGCCACCCAGCTAATAAATTCACTTATTTAATTAAAGAAAAACTTTGGTATTATTTTATTTAAATCCTAATTAGACTAATGGGCCTACTTAGATGGCTTAATAGGCCTAATTAGCCTTGTAGGTGATTAACTTATATTTAAAGTGTTAAAAAAAATTACAAAACCCTAAACCTTGCACACAAATCCATCGGCCACCTACTTTAAAATTCTAAAAAACTCTCCCAAGAACTCTCCACACACACACACGACACTTTGAAGCATATTTTGGAGGGTTTTCGAAGATAGTTAGCAAGGTAGAAGCCATCGTCGCGTCCCGTTCTTCGTCGTCAACGGATATTCGGGCGTATATAACGCAAAAGTACGCCATACACCTCCTTTTCTCATCCATCATATCATATTATGGTTGAAATTATTTTACGCATGAAAAAAACATGATATACTTTTCAGAATTTTCGGAATTTCTCATGAGCATGCCTTGAACTTTTGATTCTATGCACAAAATTCACACCTTGTATGTATGTAGGGGCTGCCATGACATTAGGTTGTGACCAGGTAAAGTTTGTGCATGTTTTAGAGTCCCACACACCACACATATATCGACTAAACCAAAGGAGAACAACAAGCAAACCGAGTCCAGAAAGTTGCTGTCATGGTTGGGGCGATCGGGTTGCTTGTCCTAGGGGGAGGCTTGGCCTTGACTGGGGCCAGGGCTCGGCTAGAGTCTCGCATGAGTCAGGGGGAGGGTCCTAGCCTAGCCACACACTTTGAAACTCTCGGCCAGCTTGTAGACAGTAGAGGGAGCCTTCGTTTTGACTTTTGGCGGGTTGTCTTGATAAGGATAGGGTCCAGTAGGGTACTTTGGCATGTTGGGCACGTTTTGGCTCGACTTGGTTTGGGGGTAACTCGTGAAAATCAAAAGTTGGCTCGGGGTCGAAGTTTAGGTGTCAAATAGGGTATTTAAAAGAAGAAAAACTGGAAAACGGCTCACGGGGGTCGAATCGGGGTCCATAAGGGCTAAAATAATATAAAAAGACTAAATTTAGAATTTAGGAATTTTATATTAAAGTTTGGGATTTTTCGGGATTAAAACACCGTCAAAACAATTAATTAAAGATAAATGAAAAAGTCTAAATTTTAAGGCAAATAAAATTATGGAAAAATTAATTTAGGTTTAAATAATTATTTGGGACATGTTAGAGTCATGAAATCAAGGAAAAAGTCGAAATCGTAAAATGTCGAGTCTATGGGTAAAACGGTCTTTTGACACCCATAAATTTGTAAAGGTCATGGCAGTGCCCTAAATGATGTTTTTATGATATTATGATTATTTTTAAATGTTTATGATGTATCCATGATTAAATTATGATTTTTAAAATGTCTATTTGATTTTTATGATTTATGGAAGACATTTAAAATACATGTTGCATGCTTGGTTTCAAAATGAAAAATGCAAATATTATTCACGATTTTTCTAAAGTGATGTGAATGAAAAATGTTGAAGGAAGTGAAGTGGTTGTGACTAATTCGTTAATGATGGGGAAGTGAAGTGGTTGTGACTAATTCGTTAATGATGGCGACGTCGTGAGGGTGATGGTCCCAGTGGGAGCCCGACGATCGTGTTTCCATTATTGCGAATATGAGGTTATGAGGATATGAGGTTTGAGGTAAGAATGGGAATATCGTGAGGGGAGAAGGCCCCAGAGGGAGCCCATTTATGGGAGAAGGCCCTAGAGGGAACCCCGACGATCGTATTTCTATTCGATCATGATAGGCCAGGGCCCAGTTGACCGGTGAGAGTGTTGCTGGTGTCCCCCGCCGTCCAGTACTGTGGTTACATGTAGATGGATCCATCGACTTTTGAGGTTTGACGAAAGTCACAATTAACGATCTGAATTCAACAAAGGAAAAAGAAAAATGTTTATGATCATGTTAAAAAAGTTTTATGTCATGTCATGTTGAGGAAAAAGGAAAATGTTAATGTTTATGTTATGCATGTCACGAAAATGTTTATACTTAAGGTTGACGCATCATTATGAAAATGTTCCTATTTAAAGCTCATGCATCATAAAAGGTTCACGAAAATGTTCATGTTTGAAGTTTATGCATCTTCATGAAAACGATATTTTAAGTACAAATATTTTTCATTGTTATATGTTGACTGTATTACGTATTACTTGCTATAAAGATGATGGTGTGTTGAGTCTTTAGACTCACTAGGTGTGATGAATGCAGGTGAGTTTGAGGGAGGACTTGACGGGTGATTTGGCTGGACTGAAGGCGCACACAACCCGAGGACCAGCGCTTCTATTTTTTCCGCATTATGACTTTTGACTCATGCTTTATAATTAAAGATTTTTAAGAGTATTTATTTATGCATTTGAGAGATTTTTGAGAGGTTCAGTATTGGCTATTCTTTTCAAATTATTGCTTTTTAGGTTTGGTAAAACAGTAGACGATTTCATTTTATGACTAGTGCACTTGATTTTAAAAATGCTAGTGGATGATGTTTTTATATGCAAAATATTTTATAAAAATATTTATATGTGAGGGCCGAAAATTAGAAAAAAAAAATTCTAGTACTTTTAAAGCAATAAAAAGGGGAGACGTTTCATTTTGAGTGTTCAGATAATATTTTCAAAAATATACTTCAACGAAATATTTTGTGAGGGAGTTTTTGGGCTTATTGGGCCTACTTTAAGTTGTATTGGGCACAAACTCCTTCACCTCTTAATTATTTTATTAAGGGCCCATCATACAACTTTTTTATAACAAACCCTACCCCAAAACCCTAATCCTCTCACCCATTGTCTTCGGCCACCCCCCAAGCCCTAGCAGCAGCTCGTGGCAATTCAGCATCCTTTGTGCTTGATTTTCTAAATAATTCATAGGAGCTCTTTCCCGTCCCTCTGGTGCCCGTTCTACGCAATCGTGTCAAGGTTTTCGAGCGTAAATACACAAAGGCACGCACAATACATCCATTTTCTCGTCTTTCACACCATAATACGAGTTTTTAATTGATTTTGCATGTTTTATTGTCGTTCTAATGCTTGTGATTTTTGAATGCATGTTCATAGAGGAAACCGATTTTCATGAATTGATTCTCACATTTTTTTCTCTTGGTTGAAGGGGCTGCCTCGATGGGGAGGTAGGGAACACAAAAACGTCTGAATTATGGTGTTCAGATGTTAGGATCATATCGTTGGTCAGTTTTGGTGATGGTGCGATCAGGTTTTCTCGATTTAGGGCTAGGGACGACTAGGTTGTGCGAAGGATTGAGAGAAACGTGCATGGGGCTAGGGACCACGGCTAGGTCGATCTAGGAGGGTCTTAAGGTGGGTTAGGAAGGGTATGTTTGAGCCTGTTCCGGACTAGTTGAATGTGGGTATGGACCGAATCTCATGAATCGCGTGTTTCAGCCATATTTGGATCAGTTTGTCATAATTTTCATAGACGACATCTTGATATATTCGAAGAGCAGAGAGGATCACAGTCAGTATTTGAGGACAACACTACAGGTTTTGCAGGGCCGTCGACTGTATGCTTAGTTAAGTAAGTGTGAGTTCTGGCTAGATGGAGTTGCATTCTTGGGTCACATCATATCCCGAGATGGAGTGGAGGTTGATCCCAGTAAGATTGAGGCAGTCCGAGATTTACCAGCGACTAAGAGTGTGACAGAGATTCGTAGTTTCTTGGGATTGGTTGGGTACTACAGGAAGTTTATTCAAGGCTTTTTTTTATTGTGCCCATTACCACCTTGACAAAGAAGAATGCCAAATTCCTTGGGGATCAGAGTGTCAGGAGAGTTTTGACAAGCTCAAGCAAGCGTTTAATTCAGTAACAGTTTCAGCTATACCATCAGGGCAAGGAGGACAAATGCTTCGAAGCTTTGTTTTGGCACAGTTTTGATGCAGCTTAACAGAATTATAGCCTACGCATCCAAACAGTTTAAGGTCTATGAGAAGAATTATCCGACTCATGACCTCGAGCTAGCAGCACTGGTTTTCGCCCTGAAGATCTAGAGACACTATCTGTATGGGGAGAAGTGAAAGATTTTCAACGATCACGAGAGTCTGAAGTACTTCTTCAAACAGAAAGAGCTGAAGGCTAATGTAGTCGTGGATGCCCTAAGTAGGAAGCATGCGGTGATTGCTCGGTTGTCGGTACAGAGGCCATTGCAGACAGAGATTCAGAGGTTTGAGTTTACAATTTTTGCAAGGGGTGATGCTCCTAATCTTTCTACCCTGACCGTACAGTCAACACTGAAGGACGAGATTCGAGCAGGATAGGCTTCTGACGAGCAATTACAAAAATGGAGACAGAGGGATGAGTCTAAGGGCCTGAGGTTGTATACAGTAGTGGACGACATAGTTATATATCATAAGCGACTGTGGATTTCTAGCGGTGATTCCCTGAGAGCGGATATTATGAGAGAGGCCCTCAGCACCCTGTTCTCCATTAAGCCAGGGAGTACAAAGATGTATAAGGATCTGCAGTCTCTATATTGATGGCCGAACATGAAGCGAGTTATCTTGTGATTCGTGTTTGATTGTTTGACGTGTCGACAGGTTAAGGCTAAGCATCAGAGATTTGCAGGGAAGCTGAGACCACTCCCTATTCCCGAGTGGAAATGGGATAACATTACCATGGATTTCGTGATAGGGCTACCGAGGACAACTGGAGGATATAATGCTATTTGGCTGATAGTTGATCGGCTCACTAAGTCAGCACATTTTCTATCGATCAAGAAGACTTTCACCATGAGTCAATAATCAGAGCTGTATATTAGAGAGATAGACAGACTGCAAGGGATTTCAGTGTCCATCGTGTCAGACAGGGACCCGAGATTCACGTCTGCATTATGGAAGAGTCTGTATCAGGCATTGGGTACCAAGTTGATACTCAGTATAGCCTTTCATCCGCAGACCGGTCTGAGAGGGTGATTTAGAATTTGGAGGACCTACTCAGAGCTTGCATGATTGACTTCCAGGACAGCTGGGAGCCGAAGTTACCTCTCGTGGAGTTCACGTATAACAACAGAAATCAGACATCTATTGGTATGGCTCCATATGAGAGGAAGTGTAGGTTACCAGTTTATTGGGATCAGGTAGGAAAAAGAGCAGAGTTGGGGCCAGACATTGTCAGTCAGACTGCAGAGTTAGTAGTCAAGATCTGGGAGAGGATGAGAACTGCTCAGAGCCGACAGAAGAGTTATGCAGATCAGCGGCGCAGGGATCTAGAGTTTGCAGTAGGCGATCATGTGTTCGTGAAGGTCGCATCGATGAAGGGTGTGATGAGATTGGGAAGAAGAGCAAACTCAGTCCTAGATTCATATAAGGACCATTCGAGATCCTTGAGAAGGTTGGGACACTAGCTTACAGAGTCGCATTACCATCGAATCTAGTTGGAGTTCATAAATGTGTTCCACGTCTCGATGCTGCGGAAGTACATGTCAAACACTTCTCATGTACTGACGTATAATCAACTGTAGCTGACGTCGAACCTATTTTTCGAGGAGAGACCAACTCAGATATTGGATAAGCAGGAGAGGAAGCTCCGGAACTAGGTGATCCAGATGGTCAAGGTCAATTGGCTAAATCATTTCGAGGAGGAGGCTTCTTGGGAGACCGAGACCGAGATGAGGATTGGCTACCTGGAGTTATTCGGTATGTTTTAAATTTCGAAGACAAAATTCTTTTAAGGGGGTAAGAATTTTAAGGTCTAGAAAATTCGAGCTACGCAACCTGACTGCATGAAATGTAGAGATTTACTAATTTATGTGTTTAATTATTTTAATGCATTAAATGCATGGTTATTTCATGGTTATGTGTTTTATTTCATGATTTATTAAGGTATCATGTTTTAGGGCCTTTTTTAGTAGTATTTCAAACTCAAACGTGAAACGGAAAACGGGGACAGTGAAAGAAAAATATTTTTATTAAATAATTTTTATTTTTAATTATTTAATATATGGTGTAAATATGTATGATTTTTTGAAAATGGGTCTTGATTATGTATTTTTACTCATCGAGTCATATTTTAAGCCGATATGCAATTTTTAACAAAACGAAGGGCGTTTTGAGGGTTCAGATAATATTTTCAAAAACATACTTAAACGAAATATTTTGCGAGGGCATTTTCGGGCTTGTTGGGCCTAATATAAGTTGTATTGGGCACAAACTCCTTCACCTCTTGATTATTTTATTAAGGGCCCATCATACAACTTTTTTATAACAAACCTTACCCCAAAACCCTAATCCCCTCACCCTTTTTATTAGGCCACCCCCCCAAGCCCTAGCAGCAGCAGCTTGTGGAATTTCAGTAGCCTTTGTTCTCGGTTTTCTCAAAATAAATCGTAGGAGCTCTTCTCTGTCCCTCCGGTGCCCGTTCTACGCAATCGTGTCGAGGTTTTCGAGCGTAAAATACGCAAAGGCATGGCCGATACCTCTATTTTCTCCTCTTTCACACCATAATACGAGTTTTTGATTGATTGTTCATGTTTTATTGTCGTTCTAATGTTTGTGAATTTTGAATGCATGTTCATAGAGGAAACTGATTTTCATAAATTGGTTCTCACGTTTTTGTCTCTTGGTTGAAGGGGATACCTGGATATGGAGGTATGGAATTCGAACACGTCTGAATTATGGTGTTTAGAAGTTAGGATCATATCTTGAGTCGGTTTTGGTGATGGTGCGATCGAGTTTCCTCGATTTAGGGCTTGGGACAGCTAGGTTGTGCGAAGGGTTGAAAGCAACGTGCATGGGGTTAGGGACCACAGCTAGGTCGATCCAGGAGGGTCTTAAGGTTGGTTAGGAAGGGTTGGTTCGAGCTTGGTCCGGACTAGTTGAACATGGGGTAGAGGTTGGCTTCAAATTGTTCTTGGGATTTTTGATCCACAGGTCTAGCGCAACCGGGACCGATCTTCGGGGCTAGTAGCGCAGCAGCGCTGATGCCAGGCACCTAGGCACTAATCAAGCACCGCAACGCCACAGTATCAGTGCGTAAGCGCAAGCGTATCGTGGATGAAGTTGTGGTTTTAGCGCTTATGACTCGTTTGAGTGTTGATGTGTCGATGTGAGAGAGGTTATTGATAGTTAAATTAGATCATACGAGGTTCGGTTAGGAATCTTCGGACTATGGTTTAATTTCGATTGAGTTCGGGTTAAAACCGGATTTTTGGCTCAAATTTTAAAACGAAGTATAGAATTCATGCTTGGACTTGAGTTTACTTTTGGGAAATAGTTATAAGTATGTTTTGAGGCTTTCTAAAAAGTTTGATTGACTTCGACTCGAAATTTCGAGGTCCAGGGGTAAAATGGGCAATTAGGGTTTTCAGGGGCAAAATGTCATTTTGCATCCGGGTCGAGTTAGCAATCCTGACAGCACCCTGATCACAAATTGACAAGTTTTATGAACATGAATTTTTATGAAAATACGAAAAAATACGTTGTATGCTTGGTTTTAAGAAAATGTACGTATATGCATGATTTTTATAAGTGATGAATATGAGAATTTGTTTTGAAGGATGGGAGTTGCATATGAATAATACGAACACGAACATGAACATGTAAGGCAAAGGATCAGTGGATGGGTAATACTGTCGCTGATGTCCCCGCCGTGGGACCGCGATTATACGTAGATGGATCCATCGACTAGAGCTGATACGAAAGTTACAACTAATGATCTGAATTCAAATAAAGAAAATAACACGTATATGTAGATATGATGAGATATGTTATGGACATGTCATGCTATGTTTAAAGTGCATGCTTTTAAGATCATGAAATGTATGTTAATTACAGTACTTTTTACTGTTGCATGTTATGTATATGTACTTGTTATAACGTTTCAGATGTGTTGAGTGTTTAGACTCACTAGGTGTGATTGATACAGGTAAGAACGATGAGTTTGAGACTAGAGGCGTTGAAGATTGAGTAGTCGGATTTGGGAGTGCATACCATGACCCGAGGACCTTGCATTTTTCCGCACTATATGTTTATGGGTCATGGATGAACATTGTTTTTATACATTTTATATCTTTTATATGTTGATGATACGACAGACTTTGATTGTTGCGTTTGAGTTCTTTCAAACACAGTAGTCTAGGGATTTGATGATATTTATATATTTTTTAACTGCAATATTTTTATTCAGTAGTTGAATGATTCTTTTTTAATGCATGTGTTTGAGTATTATCGAAAATAGTTTGCAAAAAAAAAAAAAATTCTAGCAGTATTTTGGTAGTAGGCGTTTCATTCATCATCTTCAAAAATTTTCTCCTCATTCCCCAATTTCATTTTTTCACCACCTTTTAATTTCTTTTGGGTATTCTTTACACCAATTTTTTTATTTTTTTTCCATTTCATCAATCCACTTATTTTTCATTCATAGGTAATTTAGCAACTCCTTCAAATATTTCTTTTCAACACATTGGAGTTTTTGAACATTTCAAAGCACTCAAAATGTTTGTTTTTCTCAAATTTCGGGTAACAAAATAATGTATAGGATAAAATAGGATATTTGATGCGATTTTTGAAGAAATTGCGATTGAACTCTAATTTTGTGCCATTGGCACACACCATATAATTTTTATCAGGCTCAAAAAAGGTCACTAGAGATAAGAATGATTCATCAAGTAGGCTTGAAAGGCTCAAACGATCATCTAGCTCATCCCTAAGTCAAAATCGTTCGTATTTTTGCTTGAAGGGCTAATCAGACAAGTTTTAGGTTGTTTCTATTTTTATGAGTTCACCTCTCACCAATTCATATACAATTTGTATAAATATGACCATTGTTCATAGATGATATCTCAAAGTATCAATACAAGACTAGTTCATGTGTAAAGCTCTTTATCACAACTACAACTCATCTCATTCAATTCTAGGCTAGAAACAATTTCTCGAGTGATAAAAATCTAGCAGACTAATCGATGTATCATGTGAACACAAGTGTAGTTCCTCAAAAGAGTAATCACGTCCCAATTAAAGTGTGGCTAAGTGTTATGATGTGAAACAGTTTGAAACAAACTACTCACCCCACACTTGTAAAAATTGTATTGTCCTTAGTATAATGCCAAGAGAAAATAAAAACAATAAAACACGAATGAAAAAAACTTCGCCTGAGAATATCAATCATTGCACTTCCTTTTTTAACAGTGCATGATTTCCCCAAATCATATTGACGCACTTCAATATTTTTCCAACACGCATCGTAAATCACTAAAAATTAATCCAAGTAAAAAATACGAAGGAAAAAAAAATCTAAAATTAAATATAAATAAAATAAATAACATAAACTGAAAAAATGACATTGTGTTGCCTCCCAACAAGCGCTAAATTTATTGCCTATAGCACGATTGTACGTCCATTATCAATTGGGATCTTGCAAATCCATTGTGATTTGTTCATCCATCACTGCACCACCATGATAAATTTGAAGTCGATGTCCATTTACTTGAAACTTTACAGTTGCTTTGCTGGTGATTTTCAAAGTCCTGTAGCGGAAAGCTGAAGTGATGGTATAAGGTTCTGACCAGAGCGAACACAACTTAACTGGCATCAACTTCAATCGAGAATTGTACAATAATACCTGTTTTCCTACCTCAAGTTCTCGATTCAATATGTTCTGATCATGCCGTCTTTTATTTCTCCTTGTAAAGCATGGTATTTTCATAGGCATTTAGTCTAAACTCATATAATTCATTCAATTGCAGCAACTACTCTTCACATGTGGTTTTGACATCAAAATTTAGAAATGTTAATAGCCCAATAAAACTTATTTTCAAGTTCAACAAGTAGGTGACACGACTTTCCATACATTAGTCGAAATTGAGACATTCCAACAGGGGTTCTAAAAACTATACGGTAAGCCCAAAGTGCATCATCGATTTTATTACACAATTATTTCCTTTAAATACCAACAGTCTTCTCGAGAATGCCTTTAATTTCTCTATTTCGTACCTCGACTTGGTAACTGGTTTGAGGGTGATTAGTGTCGCCACCTTGTGCATGACTCCATACTTGGCCAAAAGACCGTCAAACTGACGGTTACAAAAATGAGTACCCCCATAACTAATAATGGCTCTAGGTGTGCCAAAACCTGAAATATTTTTCTCGAGAAATTTAATAACAACCCTAGAGCCATTAATTTTGCAAGTTATTTCCTCTATCCATTTAGAAATTTAATAATAACCCTAGCCTCCATCCATTAATTTTGCAAGTTATTGACCTTAAAGAGATGTTCATCGAGAAATTCATCTTGAATATTGGCATTTCTTGAATTGGATTCTCCAAGTGCGAAAGATGGTTTGCTACTTGGTTTTCTATCACTTTCCTATCAAAGATTTCAAGGTCAAATTATTGCAACAAAAGAATCCAGCGAATTAGCCTTGGCTTTGCATCCTTATTATCCATTAATTACTTCAGGGCTGAATGGTCAATGTGCACAGTCACTCTGCTCCCTATCAAGTATGATAAGAATTTGTCCATGGCATACACCACATAAAGCAACTCTTTATCTGTAGCAGCATATTTTAGTTGGACAGCTGATAGTATCATGCTAGCATAGTAGATTGCATGTATGCTTTGTCTCTATTTTGTTCTAAATCCACTCCTAAAGCTATGTCACTTGCATCGTACTTCAACTCTAAATGAAACATCTACAGAACTCGGCATGGAAATGCTAGAGAATTTCTTAATGAAACGTCTATAGAACCCAACATCTCCTAAAACACTACGCAATCCTTTAACATTAGTTTGGGTGTGGGAGTTTCTAAATGACTTCAATTTTCACCTTATCAACCTCAATTCCATGTTCAGAAATTTTATGGTCCAACATAATTTCTTCTCTCACCATAAATTAACACTTTTCAGATTTCAAGACTAAATTTGACTCTTCACATCTTTCTAAAACCTTAGACAAATTAATCAAGCAAGAATCAAATGAAAGCCAAAAACCTAAAAATAATCCATGAATATCTCAATAAAATCCTCAATCATATCATGGAAAATTTCGATCATGCAACATTGGAAAGTAGCTAGTGCGGTGCATGACCAAATGACATTCGTTTATATGCAAAGGTCCCATAAGGACATGTAAATGTGGTTTTCTCTTGATCTTCAGGAGGTATGAGAATTTTCATATAACCCGAATAGACATCCAAGAAACAATAAAAAGGATGTCCAGCTAACCTTTCTAACATTTGATCGATAAAGGGAAGGGTAAATGATCTTTACAAGTGGCATTGTTAAGTTTTCTATAGTCAATGCATGCTCTAGTGGGAATCAGTTTGTTATTATAATTTTTCACAACAGTTATCCCAACTTTTTTCGGAACAACTTTACAAGACTTACCCATTTACTATCAGAAATCAGGTAAATAATATTTGCATCCAGAAGCTTAATCACCTCCTTCTTGACCACTTCTTGCATGGGGATATTGATACTCCTTTGGGCTGAGTTGTTTCTTTTGACCGGCCTCTATCAGAATCTTGTGCATGCACATGGAAGGAATGATCCCTTTTATGTCTGCTATGCTCCAACCTATGGCCTTGATATTCACTCTCAATACTAGTGTCATCTTTTCTTTCTCATCCCCTGTCAAAGTAGAAGAATAATTAGAGGCAGTTTATCATTGTCCAGAAAAATTAAATACTTAAAATACTAAGGGAGAGGTTTCATTTCGAAGCTTGGGGTTTCTTCAATAAATGGTTTAAGTGCTCTTGGAACATGCCCAATCTCCCCAAACCTATAATTTATTGTTCTTGAAACTAGTTTCCCGCTTCCAAATAATGTATGTATTCCTCAATCTCTTCATTCTCCAACTCTCTTGGACATGAATGAGTCAAACAATCTTCAAAGGGCCCTCACATATTAATTCCAGCATCTCACACTAAAGAAACGCGTCAGTAGCATCAATTCTAATATAGTTTGAAACATAATTGAAATATTTAATATAATGAAAAACATTAAACAACACATTCTCATCATTTAATCTCAACACCAATTCACCTTTTTGCACATATATCATAGCTTTTCCAGTGGCTAAAAATGGTCTACCTAAAATAAGAGGAATCTCATGATCCTCTTCTATATCCAACACAACAAAATCTACTAGGAAAATAAACTTGTCAACTTTAATTAAGAAATCCTCTACAACTCCCATAGGGCATTTAATATATCTATATGTTAATCGTAAAGAAATTGTAGTTGGTTTAAATTCACCAATTCCTAGCTTTTCAAATCATGAATAAGCCATTAATTTTATGCTTGCACCAAGATCACACAAGGCTTTGCTAAAAAATGAACTTCCAATGCTACTAGGAATAGAGAAGTTACTTGGATCCTTAAGCTTTGTAGGTACTTTATTTTGTAAAATTTCATAACATTCCTCCAAAAGCTTAACCGTCTCAAAGTCTACCAGTTTCCTCTTGTTTGATAAAATTTCCTTCAAAAATTTTACATAAGAGGACATTTTAGCTGAAGCTTTTGTAAATAGGATATTTATGTGTAACTCTTAAAGATCTCAATAAATTTTGAAAATTGATTATCCAATTACAGATGCTTTGCTCTTTGGTGGAAATGGTAGAGAATCGATATCAATATTAGTATTAAACTTAGAGTCTGATGACATTCATTTTTCTCTTGCCTCTCCTCTTAGATGATACTTTCTCCTTGTCAGCTCCCTCAACATTAACATCAACATCAACATCAACATTCTCCTTATTCAATTGAGTAACCACTGTTACTGCATTGTCACCTTTCAGATTCTTTTCTGTGTCACTAGGTAATGAGCATTGAGCTCCTGTAGAAAAATGGTTCCCCAACTGTAACATATCGTATTTTAAAACTATTTGAAATTTTGCGGAAAAATAAATTTATTTAAAATAAATAATAAACCTTCAAATTGCGTTAAAATAATATGTTCGACCAAAACATTTGCAAGAAAAAGGTTACAAAATAGTTAGCTAAAATAATTTTCTCAAACAACGTAAAACAACCTCGTGAATCAGAGTATTTCATTCAACATGCATAAAGTTCTTAAAAAATTAGCGATCTTCGGGTTTAGCCTCCTGCGCAGTCCGAGCCGGCTAATTGGTCCCCACCCCTCGTCTCCTAATACTCGTCCTCACCTGCATCGATCAAGTCTAGTGAGTCTAAAGACTCAACATGTATAAACTGGAGATAACAAGTAATACGTAATAAAACCACATGCATCTTTAAAGTTGAACGTACATACTAAAACTTGAACGTACTTGCATAAACATAGATGTGTCATCGTATCGTAAAACTTTTCATAAACATACTTCCATCATACATACTTGAACATGCATGAAATTCATTATTTTTGTGTAGAGATATGTTTCAAAGCAAGTGACTCATACATAAATGCGCCTGATCAGACTAAACCACAGTACTGGGATGGCAGGAAAAATCCACTACCGCATACATGAGATCCCCTGTCATGCTTTACCGAGTGTATTGGCCCTTGTCATGCTTTACCGTTTTCCAATCCTGATCTAAATCCGGTCATGCTTTATCGGGGTGGAGAGGTCCTCGGCCACGTACACCGAAATCCAAACACATTCATAATTGGTCAAAAGAAATTTAGCATACCTCAAAACATAAAATATTTTCTTTTGCACGTCAAACATACTTACATGGCATTGAGGGATTCATTGGGCCTCGCTTGGGGCCACTGCTGCACATACCAACACGATTACATGCTCTTAATTTTTCATAACTTAGACGTAATTGTCATGCTCGTCACCCGAAACGACAATTTACTTATGACGTTCTAAATCACTCGGGACTTGACCTCGTTTAATCATCGTACTAAACCATGACATCGAACTTGTTGGAAACTAAATTTGGGTTGTTTGACAAACCAAATGCTTAAATCGATTAGTTTGAAAGTAACTGAACAAATAAACAAACTGACAGTTGCCCATAACTGAAGATTAATGCGCAGATTAACAAAGAAAACTGAACCATCTGAACTGAACTTACGTAGACAACTGACTGATCAGTTGGAAACTGCTCAGTTGCTACATTCAGTTGTGAGCTTGTCAGCTATTTCTTATCAACTGATACTTCAGCTGTACACGTCATCAGTTAACGAAAAGGACATTCAACCGACAACAGTACAAAGCAGACTGCAACAAATAGTGGGAACGACGCAAAGCTGCAATTTAAGAAAGTCAGAAAGATATTGACGTGGCAAACAACATATATAAAGATTCAAATTAAATTGATTATTACTGTTGAAGAGAAGTCTATAAATAGCATAGAAGGGCAATTGAAAAAGCATCCCAACAATCAACGATTCACTATTCTATCAACCTTGCTGTTACTTTGCTGAAATTATCACTCATATTCAAAAGATTTAGAAGCTCACACTTATCAGATATATTTGTAGCATTCTAGACTACTTTTCGAGCTTACTATCACAAATCATCTTGTTGTAAATTCGATCTTAAAAGAGATCAGTTGTGCTAAGTCCAGTTGAGTACTGTGAAACATATTGTAAACTAAGAGTTTCAGTTTTGGCATTGTTAAGTCCAAACTGAAGTGGTCTGTACAAGTGTTTATATCGATCAAAGTCTTTTAGTGGATATCCTATCCTTGTGATAGAAGGGGTGACGTAGGAGTGATTGAAATTTTCGAACAACCATAAAATCTCGTGTATTCTCTTTTCAGTTTTCATTCTATCTATCAGTCAGTTTATTTCCGAACTTTATTGTTAACTAATTGATATCGATTGACAAGATTTTTAGTTTCAGTTTGTCACTAAACTGACTCAACATTCGAAAAGATTGTGAAAATCGTGAGTGTCTTTCCAGCGTACTTATGTCCTCACTCACACGCACCCTAGAAAACTTCCCAGGGGGGGTCACCCATCCCAAAATTGCCCAAAGCCAAGCACGCTTAACTTTGGAGTTTTTAGGTGATGAGCTACTGAAAAGAAGATGCACCTTCTTGATATGAGTAGTACATATCAAATCTTTTAAGCCTTCTTCAACTGTACAGTCCATTACATTGAACAGTCTCGGATTCCCTCTCATTCCGGTGTGGGATCGGTTCATTCATGTTCCCTCCGCCTAGAAGCCTACCAAGAGCCGCTCATTGTCCGTGCAACCTCATGGCACCGGCGATCACCCCCAGCCCTCTTCGGCCCCAGGCCTCACATGCCCACCAGCTTTCGCTTGGTTCGTCCCCGAACCACACCGTACTAAGAGAGGTCGGCTCTGATACCACTTGAAACGTCTGACCTTTTTATTGCTTTAAAAGTACTAGAATTTTTTTTAAACACTCAATTTTTGGCCATATACATATCCCACATGAAAATATTTTTATAAAATATTTTACCCCTTAAATAAAACATCAACGAACTAGTATTTTAAAAATCAAGTGAAGTAGTCATAAAAATGAAATCGTCGCATGTTTTACCAAATCTAAAAAGCAATAAATTTGAAAAGTATAGCCCATGCTATAATCTCTCAAAAATCTCTCAAAAGAATAAATAAATAGTCTTAAAATTTTTAACGTAAGTCATGAATCATAAATCGTAAATGCGGAAAAATAGAAGCGCTGGTCCTCGGGTTGTGTGCACCTTCAGTCCAGTCAAATAATCCACCAAGACCTCCCTCAAACTCACCTGCATCCATCACACCTAGTGAGTATAAAGACTCAATACACCATAATCTTTATAACAAATAATACGTATAAAACCACATGCAACAGTAAAAATACTTTTACTTAAAAATAACATTTCATAATATGCATAAATAAACCTTAACTTTTTTCTTTCTTTTTTCTCAACATGACATAACATAAAACCTTTTTCATGATCATAAAAATTTTCCTTTTCCTTTTTCTTTGTTGAATTCAGATCGTTAATTGTGACTTTCCTTAAACCTCAAAAGTCGATGGATCCATCTACATGTAACCACAATACTGGGCCGCGGGGACATCAGCGACACTCTCACCCGTCAACTGAGCCTTGTCCTATCATCTTTCGAATAGAAATACGATCGTCGGGGCTCTCTCTAGGGCCTTTTCTCATAAATGGGCTCCCTCTGGGGCCTTTTCCCCTCACGATATTTCCATTCTTACCTTTACCTCATATCCTCATATTCGTAATGATGGAATTATCGTGAGGGGAAACTGATCACCATGTCTTCATTCAATAAAATACCAATGTTTTTCAGAGAAGATTTCGATGACTGGAAAATCAAAATGCATGCTCATTTAGCTGCACAAGACGACGACATGTGGTATGTCATTAATGAAGGTCCCATGAAAATCTTAAAGGCAAATACAACAGTTGCAATAACTGATGGGGCACCTCATCGCATTGAGAAGCCAGAGAGGAATGGACAATTGAGGATAATAGGAAAGCCAACCTTGACAATGTGGCTAAGGACATCTTATATAAAACATTAGATAAAGTCACTTTCAGCAAATTCAAAATGTTCAAAATGTTCAAAATGAACAGCTTTATGAAGGAAATGAACAGCTGTCAAATGTTCAAAATGTTCAAGTTGGAACCAACTGGTTCATTTGACAAATCTGATGAGCGATGACGTAATGCCATTGTTTGTCAAGAAGTTTGGAATGTTTATGAGAAGAAATCAAGGAAACTTCCGGAAACAATATCAGAAAAATCACTCCAAAGAAGAGCCTTATACTTGCTACGACTGTGGCAAGAATGGCCATGTCATTGCTGACTGTCCCAATCCAAAGAAGGAGAGTCGAGTATCAAATAAAAAGGGAAAGAAGCCCTATGAGCACACAAGAAGAACGAAGGATGACAAGAAATCTCTCGAAAAGAAACATGAGGTGCTTCTAGCTGAGGAGAGTAAGTCAAAGTAAGCAGAAACTGACAGAGAGGAGTCAGAACCTGAAAGCCCAATAAGTTCAAGTGATGATGAAGAAGAAGTCAGGTGCTTAATGGCAGATGATGCTGAACTGAAGTCAACAAGTGAACATGTATTTGACTTCAGCTCTATTGATTTCACTCGTGAGGAACTCATTACCACATTGCATGACATGGTAAATGAGTATCACAAACTTTCTCGATCATTTGAGAAGGTCATAGCTGAGCAAAATGGTCCAAATGTTGACAAAAATGAAACTGATGAGTCAGTTGAAGTGTTGAGTCTAAAAAGGGAGATTGCAGAGCAAAAAGCTGAAATGATTGAGAACCGAGCTTTGATATATCAGTTAAAAACTGAGATTTCAAAACATACTGAACTGATTCAAGCTTGGAACAAGTCTTCAGTTACATTAACTGAAATGCAGAATTCACAAAAATCAGTTGATGATAAAACAGGTTTAGGCTTTAACAGTCATGTTGAAAATTCTGCAAGTGGTACACAGCCAAGGTTGAATAAAAACAAAAGAAAGTACATTACCTTTGTAAAATCAACTATGGTAAATAAATTCTTGGAACCAAGTAGACCAAATGTTCAATCAACTGAAAGTAAGAACAGAGCCAAATGATATGGAATTAAATATAGCTCTGAGAGTTCAACTTATTCAAGAAACTGGTCACCTAAATTATTCAGTTAAAAAAATCAGCACTCAAGGAATGGATATTACAATTACTACAATTGTAAGCCAGTTCAGAAACGGTATCAAAAGAACAGTCAGTTGAAAAAGGGTATAAATCATATTGTTTCTTCATCACACTACACACTTAATACCAAAATACGAGAAAAACTATTTGGAACACAATAACTGGAAAGTCAGTTAGACTGGTCCAAGTCTGGGTTCCTAAAAGACGAATCAGTTTAGGACCCAAATAAATATGGGTACCAAGATCATATACTGTGTGTGATTGCAGGTGACAGGTACAAACAGGGAATACACCTGGTATCTAGACAGTGGATGCTCACGGCATATGACATGGGATGCAAATCTGTTATCTCAACTGATCAAATACACTGGACCAAACATCATTTTTGGAGACAACTCTAAAGGTAAAACTGTGGGTAAGGATAAGCTTATCCATGGTAACTTTACTGTCAAAGATGTTTTACTAGTTGAGAATTTGAAGTATAACATGATTAGTATCAGTCAGTTATGCGACAATAATTTCTCTGTTCAGTTCGACAAACACACGTGTTCAGTTAGAGACTCAACTGATGAGGTCATCCTAACTAGCAATCTTTGTGGAAATACTTACAAAGTTAGTTGGACTGATCAACCTTATGCACCAGTTTATTTCGTTGCTTCCAAAACTTCTAAAAACTTGTTGTGGCATAAGAGGTTGAACCACTTAAACTTTAAATCTATTGCCTATCTGAGTAACTATGATTTTGTAACTGGTTTGCCCAAAATAGACTTCTCAAAAGATAAAATTTGTTCAGCATGTCAGTTTGGTAAGCAAGTAAGATCTTCATTCAAAAACAGAGGTTGTAAATCATCCTCCCGATGCTTAGAACTATTACATATGGATCTTTTTGGTCCAATACCAGTCATGAGTTTAGAGGGAATGAAAGACACCTTAGTAGTTGTGGATGTTTTTTTGAAGATTTACTTGGGTTATCTTTCTCAAATCGAAAGACCAAACTGCTGCACAACTGATTAAACTTTTTAAAAGATTATTAAATGAAAAATAAGTTGGGATTGATCGAACAAGAACTGATCGAAGGACTGAATTTATCAATCAAAATCTTTCAAAATGTTTAGAAATTGCTGGAATCAAGCATGAGCTCTCTGCAGCAAGAACTCTTCAGCAAAATGGTGTAGCTGAGAGAAGAAATCGGACCTTTAAAGACGCTGCTAGAATAATGCTTGCTGATTCTGGTATTTCTCAAAGGTTTTGGGCAGAAGCAGTAAACACTGCATGTTAAACTCAGAACAGATCAATGATTAATAAGAATAATTTGAAAACACCATATGAGATCTGGCATGGACGAAAAAGTGTAGTTTCCTACTTCAAAATATTCGGCTGCAGATGTTTTATTCTTGATAATGGCAAAAAATTATTTAAAAGCTTTTGATGCTAAATCTTCAGAGGGAATATTTTTTGGATATTCTTCAGTTAGTAAAGCTTATAGAGTTTTTAATAAAAGTTCTTTAAATGTTGAAGAATCAATACATGTTGTATTTGATGAATCTGTGCTAACTGATAAGCCAACTGATCAAGTTGAGCTAGTTGATCGATTTACAGATATCGGTTTGGAGCATGATAATGAAGATGATAATCAAATTAATCGAAATAACCTTCAAGCACCTGAACCAGAAGTACTAGATCAATCATTTCAACACGAAGTTGTTCCTGATAATTAGTTGGTGGAGCCTATTGATAATATTCAGTTACCAATTGATACAGCTCCAACTGAAACTGAAGAAAACATTCAGTTGCCAACTGAAGCAGTTGTTGATATGGATGCAACAAATACTGAGTTAAGATGGAAGAAATCACATTCTCCAGAATTAGTGATAGGTGATCCATCTGATCCGGTAAGAACTAGAAATCAAATGCTTAATTTATTTGTTCACTCAGCTTTCATTTCACAACTTGAACTAAAGAAAACTGATGAAGCACTTGCTGATCCTAACTGGATAAATGTGATGCAAGAAGGGATCAATCAGTTTACCCATAACAATGTTTGGAACTTAGTTTCAAGACAAGTTTGTAAAACTGTTATAGGTACAAAATGGGTATTCAGAAACAACTGAACGAAGATGGTTCAGTTGCACGCAACAAAGCAAACTTGTAGTACAAGGATACATGCAAGAAAAAGGAATTTACTACGATGAAGCATATGCACCATTTGAAAGACTGGAAGCAATCAGAATGTTCCTTGCATATGCATTATTCAAGAATTTTAAAGTCTACCAGATGGACGTGAAAAGTGCTTTTCTGAATGGTTAGTTGCAGGAAGAAGTTTATGTTGAACAACCACCAGGTTTTATCAATCACTCTTTTTCTGATCATGTCTATAGCTTTGTATGGTCTCAAACAAGCTCCAAGAGCTTGGTATGAGACACTTTCAAAATTCCTAACTGATCATGATTTTACTGTTGGATCAATTGATAAGACTTTGTTCAAATTCTCTAAGAATGATCATATTTTACTAGTGCAAATTTATGTTGATGATATTAGTTTTGGGTCAACTAACCCGAAATTATGTGAGAAGTTTTCCAAATTAATGAAGGACAAATTCGAGATGAGTATGATGGGTGAACTGACATTTTTCCTTGGTTTGCAAGTGAAGCAACTGGAACTTGTATTTTTATTAGTCAGATCAAATATACCAAGGAATTGCTCAAGAAATTTGGCATGGAAACATGTTCAGCTGCATGTACTCTCATGAGTACATCAGTCAAACTTGACAATGATTAAAAAGGAATATCAGTTGAGACGACACTCTACAGAGGTATAATAGGTTCATTATTGTACCTAACAGCTAGTCGTCTGATGCGAATTTGATTGTTGCACTCCCAAGAGCAGGTTGTCCAAAAGTAGTATAATTCGGTGAGTCCGAATATCGTATCCACAGAGAAGCTAAGGTAATTACAAGTCCACTACAATATCTTTTTGTTTTTGTTTTTTCGTTTAATTGTTTGAATCTTTAATTGGAAATTTTTAATTTTTCGTAGTTGAGATTAAAGGATTCACTCTTGGTATTTTAATAAAATTAACATTAATGAACATTATTTAAATCCACATAATAAAATGGTTCCAATATATTAAATAATCATATTTATATTATGTTATATATCATTATCTTATAAGTATATTATGTTATATTTTACTACACATCACTTTTGAAAATCTTCCCATCCGAATTTTCTTTTCCACATAAAACAAAACATGTAGATAATTGAGTTGTTTGAATTGTGGTATTTATTTTAACCATTTGACCAACTTATTTGAGAGATATGGTCAAAATGCTAGAGCATGGTAAAACTGCAACTTTTTTGGTAACTTTATTTGTTGCTTAATTTGATCCCACTTGTGAGAAGATTTTTATCTTATGCTTGCCACCAATATTGTAGATATTAACATCAACTTTCTACAGGTCCAAGAATCATCTTAATCCCATTTGCAAAGCCAAGGTTATTCTTATTTTATCGAACCTGTAAAAAGAGTAAAAACTTATAATTACACAACAAATTATATTTTATACAATTTATTATAAAACACATAATATTTAAACATTTAATAAAACCAAAACTATAAATTTATATTATAAAACATTTAATTAATATACAATTTTTTATCTTTATCATCGTCCTGATATTGTATTTGATGTTTGTACGTGTGTTAGATTTCAGGCAAATCCTAAGCAATCGCTTTTTTCAGCTGCCAAACATATTTTAAAAAATCATAAAGGCACACAAAATATGGGATTATGGTATGCTAAAGACTCTTCTTTTAATTTAGTTGGATATTCAAAAGCAGATTATGTAGGATGTAAGCTAGATCGTAAAAGCACCAGTGGATCTTGTCAGTTTCTAGGAGACAGACTGATCTTGTAAGGACCGTGTATCGTATTATCGTAAATCCTGTGTGATTATCGATAATTTATGAAATTGTCATGTGATTACGTATTTGATGTATATCATGACAATGGAATTGAGAAAATGAATATTGAATATGAATTGACGTTGTAAGAGCTCGAGTGGAGAAGCCGGACGCCAATATAGTACAAAAATCAAATAATTGTACAGAAAGTGTGGCACCCGGGCGGTAGAAAATGACCGCTCGAGCGCCAGGGTATATTAAGATAGTATTTGGACAAACCCTGCCGCGCCCGAGCGGTAATGTTTGATCGCCCGAGCGCGGTACAAGTGGAAGTCGGGGGCAGAATGTCTCGCGCTCGGGCGCGAGAATTCTACCGCCCGAGCGCCGAAGCAATGGAGATAAGAATACTTCTCTTTCTTCTTTTCTTCTTCACTTTCATTCAGCAACTTCGAGAGACACGAGAGATTTTGAATCTATTTCGTCCAAATTGACTTCGAAACGCTGTCTAAACACGAAAAAAATTATATATTGGGAATCTTCGCGTCGAGGGCTTCTGACTGAGGTAAATTTCTTCTGGTTCTAGCAGCTCTAAATATCAAAGTGATGGAATAGCATGTATTTGAAGTTGAATTTCCTATATGTAGTAGAATAACCGACAATAAACTCATATTCGTAATCGGAATTGAATTATGATATGATATGGATTTGATATGAATTTTTGAAGTTTCAAAAGATATTTGAAACTCATATTAATGACTTTGGATTATGTTATTGATTGGAATGAGTATGTTATTGATGTAGATAAAGTATTATACCGATATCTTCAGGCTACATCAACTGGAAACGAAGAATTGAGGTATGTTGCGACCGGGTAACATACGACAGGTATCTGTATTATATGATATATGTTGGATTTGTTTGATTGATTGGAATGAGAATACATGTCTATATGCCTTATTTGTTGAGTTTATGTGGCATACATGACATTGTGATTTGAATATCGATGTATAAAATAAATATTTTGTTAACACACATCGTTTGACACATACATCGATACATGACATGAACGTTGAGCTATGATCCTTGGATACCCTGATATGATTTGATTGGATTCTGGGGTTTGTGAACACAATGCTATGTTTGGTATTACATGACCCTTAAAACATAGACATTTTTGGCCCGACAATTGATATGAGATTTGGGATTTGATGGCGCTTCGTCTCTGACATGTGCTCAGTGGATGGGCATTTGACCTGATACCTCCACTACATACATGCATTGCATACCATATATCATTGTTTAAATACTGGTGGTATATATGATGGTTGTTCCATACGAACCTTTGCTCACCCCCAAGGGGGGCTGTTGTTGTCTTTGTGTGTGGACAATGGCAAGTACTCCAGGATATCAGGAGATCGGAGAGGGTACTTCTGGAGGGAGTCACAGTTTGAGTTGAGGTTTATAATTTGTTCCCAGTATATATGTACATGTATTTATATACCGGGGCATGTCCCGAGGATATGGGTTGTTTGTATATGATTGGTTTTGATTACGTGTGGGCATGTTTATGATGTGAGATTAAATAGTATTTTTATTATTTAAATTATAGAAGAAATATTTTGGGCTCATTGTAAAGAAATTTTAAACTCTTTTTCCGCTATAATTAATCAACCTCAATCAGATTGTGTTGTAATAACGATTAGGAGCTAAGGGCCCCACACATAGTGGTATCAGAGCATAGCTGGGAATGCTCGATTGAGTCTTGTGTACACGTGAATAGGCACAAATGAATTGTGCGTATGTGTTTGTTTTATTTGTATTACTTGCTCTTACTTGATTTGATTTGAGTAAGTTATTGATGAGATTGATGATATGAGATGATAATGATGTGCAATTGATATTGATTTGTGATATTCATCATTGATTTATAGATGGATCCCACAAATGAAACTGCGAGTAGCAGTACTGAGAGGATAGTTGGACAATTTGAAGGATTGTCCATGGATGTAGTTATGGCTCGATTCCAAGATTTGAAACCACCGAGGTTCTTTGGCACTGAGAGTGCTGAAAGAGCAGAGGCCTGGTTGAAGGATATTGAGCATTTGTTTACTATTGTTGAATATTCCAAGGCTCGGAGACTGAAACTTGCTCTCTATCAGTTGAAAGACCGAGCTAAATCTTGGTGGGAAGCCGCTGAGATTGGATTGAAAGAGGCCGGGATTGAAGTCACATGGGATGTCTTCAAGGCCCAGTTTTTGGAGCAGTATTCTCCTCCATCGTATTATACTGCTCAGGAGAATGAATTTAATAATCTGCAGCAGGGAACGATGACTGTTGCAGAATATGCTTCGAAATTTTCTACTCTGTTGAAGTATGCACCTCACGTAGCTGGGAATGCGAAGGCAAAATATAACAGGTTTGTGAATGGATTGCATCCTGCTATATATACTTATGTTGTTTCTGGATTGCCTACCAGCTATGCAGAGGCAGTTGAACGAGCCAAGGCAGCCGAGGCTGGACTTAGGCGAGGAGGTCCACAGTATACTCCTCCACCTCCAGTGTCAGCTCAGCAGCCTACCTTTCGGCCGAGAGGTAAGAAGTTCAAGAAGACTAGTACTGTTTCTTCGTCTTCTTCGAGTTCTAGTGGATCCCAGAGAGGGAGTCTTGTGATTGCTCCATACTGTAGCCATTGTGGGGGTAAACATACTATCGAGCAGTGTCGAGGTATGTTTGGTACTTGTTATCAGTGTGGGCAGGAAGGCCATTTCTCTCGAGTATGTCCGAACAGGGGTACGACTTCTTCCCAACCCCAGCCAGGATTTAGATGTGGCCCTAGTATGATGAGACCTGCTGTTCCTATTCCATGCTTTCAGCAGTCGAGTGTCCCACGATATCAAGGACCAGGTGGTCAGGGTGCCCAAGTTCCTCCTCAAGTTCGAGTGTATGCCATGACCGAGGATCAGGCGAGAGAAGTTCCTGGTGGCGTGATTGCAGGTATTTGCACGCTTTGCGATTATCCTGCACGTGTTTTATTTGATACAGGAGCATCTCATTCATTCATATCTCATGCATTTGTTGCATCTCACGATATTGAGTGTACCCCGTTGTATGATACTTTGTCGATAGCCACGCCAGCAGGGAAGATTATTTTTTCTGAGAAAGTTGTGCATAATTGTGTATTGATATATGAGGATAATGTGGTATTTCTGAATTTGATTGTCCTCCCGATGCACGACTTTGATTGTATTGTTGCATGGATATCTTGATGACAAATCAAGCTACTGTTGATTGTTGTCATGGAGTGGTTCAATTTCGACCGATTGATGGACCCAAGTGGAATTTTTATGGCAGGGGTTCCCAAGCCAAAATTCCATTGGTATCTTCCTTGGAAATGTCTCGACTTTTGACTGGCGCAGATGAGGGTTATCTTATCTACGCTATTGATGTCTCTAAGAAGGAGCCTTCTCTATTTGAGATTCCTGTTGCGAAAGAATTCCCGGATGTATTTCCCGATGAGATTCCTGATTTTCCTTCTCATCGAGAAGTTGAGTTTAGTATTGATCTTCTGCCGGGGAATACGCCTATTTCTACAGCTCCTTATCGCATGGAACCTCTGGAATTGAAAGAATTGAAAGAACAATTACAGGATCTTCTCGATAAGGGATATATTCGACCGAGTGTATCACCTTGGGGAGCTCCGGTCTTATTTGTTTGAAAGAAAGATGGTACTATGCGAATGTGTATCGATTATAGGCAACTGAATCGGGCTACTGTGAAAAACAAGTACCCACTTCCTCGTATTGATGACTTATTTGATCAACTTCAAGGTACTTCTGTATACTCGAAGATTGATCTTCGATCTGGATATCATCAAATACGAGTTCGAGATGAAGATGTGCCTAAGACTGCTTTTCGTACAAGGTATGGCCATTATGAATTCTTGGTTATGCCTTTCGATCTCACGAATGCTCCTGCTGTTTTTATGGACTTAATGAATCGTATCTTCCGAGATTATCTTGACCGATTCGTTATTGTATTTATTGATGATATTCTTGTATATTCGAAATCGAAAAAGGAGCATGCTGAACATTTGAGACTGGTACTTCAAACTCTTCGTACTAGTCATTTATATGCCAAATTGTCCAAATCTGAATTCTGGATGGACAAAGTGATATTTTTAGGCCACGTCATTTCGAGACATGGCATATCTGTTGATCCTGCTAAGGTCGAAGCTGTATTGAATTGGCCAAGACCTATGAATGTTCCTGAGATTCGTAGCTTCATGGGTTTAGCTGGATATTATCGTCGCTTTATTGAAGGATTTTTGAAAATAGCTAAACCTATTACTCAACTGACACAGAAGAATCAGCGATTCATTTGGTCAGATGAATGTGAAGCTAGTTTTTTTGAATTAAAGACGAGATTGACCACAACACCTATGCTTACTATTCCCTCAAGTACCGGAGAATTTGGGGTGTGTACAGATGCATCTGGTAAAGGTTTGGGCTGTGTTCTGATGCAACACGACAAAGTGGTTGCTTATGCGTCTCGTCAATTGAAATCTCATGAAACTCGTTATCCTGTTCATGATCTTGAATTGGCCACCATTGTATTTGCTTTGAAGATCTGGCGCCATTATTTGTACGGAGAAAAGTTTGTTATTTATTCAGATCATAAGAGTCTGAAATATCTCTTTTCTCAATCTGATTTGAATATGAGGCAACGCAAATGGATGAGTCTACTGAAGGATTTTGATTGTGAGATTCAATATCACCCTGGATCGGTGAATGTTACTGCGGATGCCCTTAGTCGGAAAGTTTATGATTCTGTTTTAGCCTCTGTTTGTGTCGCCAAGGTACATGAGGATATATGTACTTCTGGTTGGACTTTTCACTCGAATTGGAATTCTGTCACTGTCTCAGCATTGCAAATTGAGCCGAACTTGATATCGAAAATACGAAAGGCCCAATGAAGCAATGCTCAGATCCAAAAGTCGAAAGAACTTGTATCTGCTGGACATCAGTCTGGATTTCAAATTTTTTCTGATGGTTCTTTACGACTTAATGGTCGGCTGGTAGTTCCTGATGATTCTGATTTGAAATCTGCCCTTCTTCGAGAAGCACATTGTAGCAAATACAATATTCACCCCGGAGGTCAGAAAATGTATTTGACATTGAGACCTCAATTCTGGTGGAAACGTATGAAGAAGGACATTGCTGAGTTTATTTCGAAATGTCTTGTCTGTCAGCAAGTGAAAGCCAAGAGAATGAAACCTGGAGGATTACTCCATAGTCTTGAAATCCAGAAATGGAATTGGGAACATATTGCTATGGATTTCGTGACTCATTTACCTCGTTCGTCCAAGGGCTGTGATGCTATTTGGGTTATTATTAACCGGCTTTCGAAATCTGCACATTTTATTCCTTATGAGCGGACTTATCCTTATAAGAGAATGGCCCGTTTATACATCGAGAATATTGTGAGATTGCACGTTGTGCCAGTCTCAATTGTATCTGATCGTGATCCCAGGTTTGCTTCTAAATTCTGGGGTAGTTTTCAAGAAGCGATGGGTACGCGTTTGGCTATGAGTACTGCTTATCATCCTCAAACTGATGGCCAGACTGAGCGTACAATTCAAACATTGGAAGATATGTTACGTGCGATTGTGATGTACTTCAGAATGGGATGGCAAGATGCCTTACCATTGGTTGAATTTTCTTATAATAATAGTTTCCAAACGAGTATTGGTATGGCACCATTTAAAGCCTTGTATGGGAGACGATGTAGATCACCATTATTCTGGGATGAAATTGGTGAAAGACAATTGACTGGACCTGAAATGATACAGGAAATGAACGATAAGGTTCAATTGATTCGGCAGCGGATGAAATCTGCTCAGGATCGTCAAACGAGTTATGCGAATAAACGAAGATGACCCTTGGAATTCCAGAAAGATGACAGAGTGTTTTTGAAAATATCTCCCTTTAGAGGCACTGTTCGATTCGCCATGCGAGTGAAATTATCTCCTCAATATGTTGGTCCATATGAGATCCTTGATCGAGTTGGTGATCTTGCGTATCAATTGGCATTGCCACCAGCTCTATCTGCCATTCACGATGTGTTTCATGTTTCTATGCTGAGGAAATATGAACTGCATCCATCACATGTACTTGCACCTGACAAGGTTGAACTTGATCCTTCTCTTTCCTATGTTGAACAACCTGTTCGCATTATGGATCGAAAGGAAAAGATATTGCGAAATAAATCGATTCCGTTGGTTCGAGTACAATGGACACGACATGTGGTGGAGGAATCGACGTGGGAATTGGAAAGTAAGATGCGAGAATCATATCCGCATTTGTTTGATACTCTTCCACCTGTTCCATTGTTTTCGATGTATACTGATCCATTTACTGATTTTAGTTTTGATATGTACTATAACTGGTGACATATATATGTTTGCCAATGTTATATATATAGAAGTGTTTGAGATTTCGAGGACGAAATCTTTTAAGAGGGGGAGAAATGTAAGGACCGTGTATCGTATTATCGTAAATCCTGTGTGATTATCGATAATTTATGAAATTATCATGTGATTATGTATTTGATGTATATCATGACAATGGAATTGAGAAAATGAATATTGAATATGAATTGACGTTGTAAGAGCTCGAGTGGAGAAGCCGGACGCCAATATTGTACAAAAATCAAATAATTGTACAGAAAGTGTGGCGCCCGGGTGGTAGAAAATGACCGTCCGAGCGCCAGGGTATATTAAGATAGTATTTGGACAGAACCTGCCGCACCCGAGCGGTAATGTTTGACCGCCCGAGCGCGGTACAAGTGGAAGTCGGGGGCAGAATGTCTCGCGCTCGGGCGCTGGAATTCTACCGCCCGAGCATCGAAGTAGTGGAGATAAGAATACTTCTCTTTCTTCTTTTCTTCTTCACTTTCATTCAGCAACTTCGAGAGACACGAGAGATTTTGAATTTCTTTCGTCTGAATCGACTTCGAAACACAGTCTAAACGCGAAACAAATTATATATTCGGAATCTTCGCGTCGAGGGCTTCTGACTGAGGTATATTTCTTCTGGTTCCAGCAGCTCTAAATATCAAAGTGCTGGAATAGCATGTATTTGAAGTTGAAATTCCTATATGTAGTAGAATAACCGACAATAAACTCATATTCGAAGTCGGAATTGAATTATGATATGATATGGATTTGATATGAATTTTTGAATTTTCAAAAGATATTTGAAACTCATATTAATGATTTTGGATTATGTTATTGATTGGAATGAGTATGTTATTGATGTAGATAAAGTATTATACCGATATCTTCAGGATACTTCAACTGGAAACGAAGAATTGAGGTATGTTGCGACCGGGTAATAAAGACGGGTATCTGCATTATATGATATCGGTTGGATTGGTTTGATTGATTGGAATGAGAATACATGTCTATATGCCTTATTTGTTGAGTTTATGTGGCATACATGACATTGTGATTTGAATATCGATGTATAAAATAAATGTTTTGTTAACACACATCGTTTGATGCATACATCGATACATGACATGCACGTTGAGCTATGATACTTGGATACCCTGATATGATTTGATTGGATTCTGGGGTTTGTGAACACAATGCTATGTTTGGTATTACATGACCCTTAAAGCATATACATTTGTGGCCCCGACGATTGATATGAGATTTGGGATTTGATGGCGCTTCGTCGATGCTATCATACGAGTATCCCTTATTGAGGCCGGTGTGCCAGCTCGAGCATTGATTTGATAGCGATTCGTTTGATTTTGACATGTGCTCAGTGGATTGACATTTGACCTGATACCTCCACGAAATACATGCATTGCATACCATATATCATTGTTTAGATACTGGTGGTATATATGATGGTTGTTCCATACGGAGCTTTTCTCACCCTCAAGGGGGCTGTTGTTGTCTTTGTGTGTGGACAATGGCAGGTACTCCAGGATATCAGGAGATCGGAGAGGGTATTTCTGGAGGGAGTCACAGTTTGAGTTGAGGTTTATAATTTGTTCCCATTATATATGTCTATGTATTTATATACCGGGGCATGTCCCGATTATATGACTTGTTTGTATATGATTGGTTTTGATTATGTGTGGGCATTTTATGATGTGAGATTAAATACTATTTTTAGTATTTAAATTATAGAAGAAATATTTTGGGCTCATTGTAAAGAAATTTTAAACTCGTTTTCCGCTATAATTAATTAACCCTAATTAGATTGTGTTGTAATAACGATTAGGAGCTAAGGGCCCCACAGATCTCATGGTTCAGCAAGAAGCAAACATCCATAGCTACTTCTACAACTGAAGCAGAATATCTTGCTGCTGGAAGCTGCTGTGCCCAACTGCTCTGGATTCAGCAACAACTGAAAGATTATGGAGTCGATGCAAAAGAATCTCCAATATTTTGTAACAATACAAGCACAATTGCGATCACATACAATCCAGTTCTTTACTCAAGGATCAAGCACATTGATGTCAGACATCTTTTCATCAGAGATCATGCTCTGAAGAAAGCAATCAGACTGGAATATGTGCCAAATGAACAACAAGCTGCTGAAATCTTCACAAAACCTTTACTTGAGACTAAGTTTTCTCACTTTCGCAATATTATTGGTTTAATTGACTTGTCTTAATTATATCACTTTATTATTGATATGTCAGTTGCTGTTTATTCAGTTAGTTAACTTGTTATCAACTGATGTCAGTTAATCATTTATCAGTTACCTCATTCAGTAAGTTTTGTGTTTTTCAACTGATGCCAGTTAGTTTTGCAGATAAGAAAAGAAACAACAATGAATCATAACAAAATTTTATTGCTGATAAAATCGAAACCAAGTTAGACGATCCATGTGTACAGCAATGGCATCTTGCCAAACATTCAACCAGTTATTCAAATCATGACTCCTGATACTCCTGAAGGTTTCTGTAGTAGAAATACTTTCAAGCAAGTACCACTCCTTCCTGAGCATCATATGGATCAGCACATCATCCTTAACAAGCTCGGAAATATGATCGACATCAGCAAGTCTCTTATACTTCTTGGCAATTGATCTCTGCTTAGCAATAGCAGGAAATTCACCACTGTGAATTGATTGGAGTTCATGAGCTGTGGTCCAAACAGACATAACTTCTGAAAAGACGTACTTTTCAACAGCTTCTTAAATTTTGAAAGCGATAAGGTGTCCATGAAGGATGAGGGACGTGGGAACTGCTTTAACAATCCATCGGAGTTTAGATGTTATTATCGAATAAACAATGATCTTATTTATAGACAGTCCTTAAAGAGACAGGAGGAAGACGAAAAGTCATCAGTTACCAAATAGATTTAACTGATCAAGACTAAGTTTATCTTACCTTTCTTTTAATTCTATGCATTGGTTGAGGGGGAATATCGAATAAATGGTTAACTGAGAAGACAATAGTTAGTTGGTCTTTAACTGAAATGATTCAGCTCGTAACTGGGCACTCAGTTGCTGACCTACCTGATCTTCTCCAATAAGTTAACTGATTAATCGAATAATATTCTATATTAAATAAAGTGACTGTTTGATAACGCATTTAATTGCTGTCTTTCAATGAATAACATTTTGAAACGTGGACCCATGTGATCCATTTATGTTATACACACATTTTCATCACACGTACAAACGCTTTTATTCAAATTTTATTGGACTGACACATGTCCAAACTTTGAACCGTCACATACATATGTACTATACCCCGCCCCATTTCAGTTTTTCTTTTTTACGCGCACATCAGCATTCATAGCAAATCACTACTCAAAGTTTATTTTCTTTTTGCAGATTACAATTCACTCAAATGGCCAACCAAGTTCCTGCTCACATTCTCAATGCTATGGCTGTTCACGGAAGCATCAAGAATATCTTTCTCAAACTGGAAGCAGCCAGGCTGAAGTGATTTTTGGGAAAATTTTCCCAAGAAATTTATCTGAAGGAGATTCAAGACTTCTACGCTAATGGATACAACTACTGATGGCAAGATCGCTACTACTGTCAATACTTAGTTGCTGATTATTGATAAAGACTTCTTCAGCGATCTATTTCAGCTGCCTACCGATGGGCTCGCATATATCACTGAAGTGAAGACATCTGATGTTGAAGAGATGCAAACCCTTCTTTCTGCTGATGGTTGGAAGATCAAGGTTTCCGATCCCAAGAAGGAGCTGAAGCCAGAGGTACAGTTGCTGGCTGATATTGTAGCCAAGGGGATATTGGCAAAGGCAGGATCCTTTGCTGCCCTAACTCTGGAAAAATTTCAAGCCATGACTGCAATCATGGCTGACAGGAAGATGAACTGGAAGAAAATTATTTTCAATATCTTTAAGAATATGTTTCGATCAACCAAGCAATCCAAGGGATATGTAGTGCAACTCAGCTATATGCTAAAGGTGAAGGGGTTGGTGGGTGATGCTGCTGAGAAATCATCCAAGTTTAAAGTTTTCATTGCTAAGAATGTCCAGCCACCGAAGCTCAAATTGGACATGTCTCCTGAGCAGTTTTTAAGATAAAGAAAGATATTGGGATGCAGGAGGCTCCCAAGTCAGTTAAGAAGGCTAAGACAACAGTCCCGAAAAAGACAACCAAACATAAACTGATTGTCTCTGAGTCTGATTCTAAGAAGACTCCTCCAGCAAAAATCACCAAGAAACCTCGCACTTTGAAGACTAAGCCAGCAATTGCTGTAAGCTCCATTCCTATTGAATGACTGACACTATCAGGAGCCCAACAGCCTATTCAGGCTATACCTCTGCAAGCCATTCCAACTGAATCTTCAGCTGAGGTTCAGTTACCTCAATCTGCTGCTCAACTAAAGGAGAAGATCACCAAATCTGGTGATGAGAAGAAATCGGCTCGAATCAAGGCTCCGTTGATCATCATTACTGGCCACACTCCTCTACCGATTGCAAGACCAAAAGGAGTAGTGATCAGGGAGAGAATTGATGCAACAACTTCAGGGCTAAGCATCCCTCATGCCCTAACTGATTCAAAAGACAAAGAGAAAATGCAAGAAAAGCCTAGGCCGACAAATCCAATCCAAACTCAAATTAATCTGATATAGAAAGAGATCAATGAGTTTTCATTGACAAAGCTGAAAGACTACGATGAATAGCTTAAATTCAGAACTCAAGTTTTGCTACGCAGCTTCTGAAGAAATCAGTTCTGGGGAGATTCATAAAACTGAAGAAGGTTGTGCTCAAAATGATCAAAGCTTCTCCAATTGTTGAAGCTCTAGAGCGGAAGAAATACTTCTTTGACCAGGTACGTGAGAAGAAGTTACAGAAAATGATTGCTCAGTTGAAACTCAATTTTGATCCTACCAGTCCAACCACATTCAATGATAAAGCTGTCTATGACCAACTGGACTCGGATCTTCTCTCGCTCTAGTTGGAAATCAAACAATGGGAAATGTACCAAGAGCTGACTCTACCACCAAATTACCAAAATCTCTCAACTCAAGACCCAGCTGAACAATCAGCTCAACATCAGGAGCAGTCCAAAGAACCAGTTGCTGAGTCTTCCAAGCAAGCAACTGATTCTAGTTCCAAGGATGTACAACCATCATCCTCCGCTACTCCATCCTCAAATGCTGAACTACAACTCTATTCATATGCTGAATTATCACTAGAAAATGTTGATGAAGTGATAAAATTAGCCGCCATTGACATTCAGCTACAATCAACAAGAGCAGTTGAGGAGATTTTTGGAATTGAAGAACCAGCCGAACAGACAGAAGAACCAACTGTACAGAATTTCTCCCAATATGAAGAGCCAGTCAGTCAGCTGCCATGACTGAACAGGCCATTTTTGAAGAAACTGACAAGGCTCAGCTGGACTCGGCACAAATTGAAGAAGTTCCCGCTGAAGAGCCAGTTAATATTTCAGTTGTTCAACCAACTGAAGAACAAGCTTCTCAACCAACTGATTCTCAAACAAGAGAGCCAACTGTTATATTTGTTGTTCCAAGTCTTTCCTCTCCTCAACAGCTTCAATAGGAAGCCTTACCAAAACATGATTCAGAAATGGTGACACTTGAAACAGATACAACTGACAGGGCACTGATCATCTTCGATCAACAGAATAGAGAACAGGAACCAGAAACTTCTGAAGCCATATCTCCTGGAATCTCGATAACAACTGAATCCTTGCTCGAAGAAATTTAGGAGATCCAGAACAATCTCGTCGGTATAGTGTCTTCCATTTCAGATATCAAGTCAACTCAATTCTTGCACACTATGTGGTTTGATTCTATAAAGTACAATACCATGGGAAAATTGCAGCAAATTCAAAAGGACGTCACTTCTTTATTCCTTCAAATGGACAAATTTTGGAAAGATAGAGTGTCAGCTGAAGCTCATTTCCAAACTCAAGCTTTGGTTACAAGACGCCTTGACTTTCTGAAAAACACTATGTCCAAAAGAAGGGATTTACTGCAAGATCTTATATTAAATGCGATGTCTAATCTCAACTCAGATGTGCGGACTTTATCGAAAAAGGTTGATGAGTTTGAAAAAAAAGGGGAAGAACGAGAACAAGGAGGAAAAAATCAGCTAGAAAATCTTCGAAGATCATCAAGAAGAAATAGAAGATTATTTTATTGTTTCTTGAAGATTATTTCTTTCTTTCATTCTTTGTACGAATCTGTACATTGAAAGGATTATTTTATCTACAAATCATTCGAAGATTATTTTGGTGAGTTCAGTTGATCAGTTCATGTATTCCAAGTTTTGTCGAACACCAAAAAGGGAGAAATTGTTGGAAACTAAATTTTGGTTGTTTGACAAACCAAATGCGTAAATCGACTGGATTAACTGATCGAGAAGTTTGAAAGTAACTGAACAAATAATCAAAATGATAGTTGTCCATAACTGAAGATTGATGCGCAGATTTACAAAGACAACTGAACCAACTGAACTGAATTTACGCAGACAACTGACTGATTAGTTGGAAACTGATCAGTTGTTATATTCAATTGTGATCTTATCAGCTATTGCTTATCAGCAGATCCTTCAGATGTACACGTCATCAGTTAACGAAAAGGACATTCAACCGATAACAGTACAAAGTAGACTGCAACAAATAGTGGGAACGCCGCAAAGCTGCAGTGTACAAATGTCAGAAAGATATTGACGTGGAAAACAACGGATATAAAGATTCAAAGTACATTGATTATTACCGTTGAAGAGAAGCCTATAAATAGTAGAGAAGGGCAATTCAAAAAGCATCCAACAATCAATGATTCACTATTCTATCAATCTTGCTGTTACTATGCTGAAATTCTCACTCATATTCAAAAGAATTAGAAGCTCACACTTATCAGATATATTTGTAACATTCTAGGCTACTTTTCGAGCTTACTAGCACAAATCATCTTGTTGTAAATTCGATCTTAAAAGAGATCAGTTGTGCTAAGTCCAGTTGAGTAATGTGAAACATATTGTAAACTAATAGTTTCAGTTTTGGCATTGTTAAGTCTAAACTGAAGTAAGTCTGTACAAGTGTTTGTATCGATCAAAGTCTTTTAGTGGATATCCTAATCTTGTGATAGAAATGGTGACGTAGGAGTGATTTAAATCTCCGAACATCCATAAAATCTCGTGTATTCTCATTTCAGTTTTCATTCTATCTATCAGTCAGTTTATTTTTGCACTTTATTGTTAACTGATTGATATCGACTGACAAGATTCTGAGTTTCAGTTTGTCACTAAATTGACTCAACATTCGAAAAGATTGTGAAAATCGTGAGTGTTTATTCAACCCCCCTTCTAAACTCTCCTTCACCAGTTAATCGATCCTATCAGAACCCCAAAACAATCTCTATATGAAGTGTGAACATTTTCCGAAACATGGAAGACATGGACTTAAAATAGTGATTTAAAAAGTCATGGACAAGCGCCTAGGCGCTGGACAGCGCTGCGACACTGCCTAGCGCCTAGGCGCTAGACACTAGTGCCGCGGCGCTAGCAATGCCGCAGTTCTAGCACTGCGGAGCCACAAGGACAACGCCGCGGTGCTAGAATTGCGCAGATCAGGCGCTGCGGCGCTCCCTGGTGAGCACTACGGTGCTAACCCTGCGCACAATCAATCAAAAGAACACATTTTGATGCAATTTTAAATGACACGTCCAAACGAACCAAACCAATGCAATAAAACTCAACCGAGGACGCTATGGAAATGTTCTAAACTCATACAACACCCGAAAACAATGACGCACAACAAAAAATGCAACACAACCCGGGAACACGACATATTGACACCAACAAGTTTCCTGCGACTTCTAATGCAACCAAGTGCCTATCGACACGAAACAAAGCACCGAAATCATCCCAACCTCATACTCAATTTACCTAAATGAAGCAGTGATCACCCAACAGTTACCAACGAAGCCTGCAACAAATAAACTTCAAGAACACGTCGAGAAGACATTTTGAGAAAATCGGAGTTTGAGCAGTCCCACAAAAACGATCATAACCCATTCATTTCTTGTTCAAAAATTACGAATTTACTGTCAAACTGAAGGTATAAAAAATTACTATGTTTAATATGTGGAAAACATTTCCTGAAAATCGACCAAATTTTCGCAGTAATCGAAATGACAGCAGACACATTTTTAGATCTAAAAATTTGAATCTAGATATCATTTCAAACGTTTTTGCTCCAAATTTTTTGCAACATACATGTATTTTAACACATAATAAACATCACAACACATAATATGACGAGATCGATGCAGAAACAATAGAATATACATGCCTTGATCTTTCAAAATTCTAGAAACGACGATACCGAAGCGTAACGAAAGCGAGGGTTGATCCGAAACGATTTTTGGCTCGATATCTTTAAGAAAACCCAACGTGAAATACTGAAAAATTGAGGGCAAGGTGGCTGCTGGAAGAGAATTCTAAGAACGCTAAGTTTTTCTTAAAAAAATGAAATCGACAAGGATGTGTGTGTATAAGAGAAACCGATGGTGTGTGTGTATGAGTGTGTGTGCGCGTGAGTTTTAATATAATTAAGGGAATGAAATTGCTTAATTAATAATTAACAAGATAATTAAATTATTAACTCCTTCAAACTTTAATAAAATACCCTAATTTGAAATAAAATACACAAGAGTTAAACTTTAAAAGTTTAAAACAATAAAATTACCTAATAATTAAATTAGGCTTTAAAATGCTTAAAACTAAGTAAATAATTTAAAATGCCTCATTCTTAACTTAAAATAAAATACCACATTTTAAAATTGCCAAAAATCGTCGCGGTCTCTTTTCCTCGATCCCGCATTGAATACTCGCCTGAAACATGGAACTCAAGAAAACATTTTAACGTGCATCACATTAACATAAATAATTTAAATACTGCAAATTCATAAATCTTGCATGGCTAAAAATCATTTTAAACTTAATTAGATAGTTTAACAATTAAATTAATGCATGGGTTTTACGTGTACAGATTTTGGGCTCTACACCAACTACCCCAATTGTCTTTCCACCCTTTGCATCATAACGTCATGGTTTTGCCCTCTCATAATTTCCAACTATGTAATTTGAGAGCATATCCTAAAGATTCGACTTACTCTCAGATTGTTTGAAACCCGATGGCATAGAAGATCCAGTACTTTGTGAAGGTTTAATTGGTTGTTGAGGAGGCCTTTGTTCTAAGGGATGTTGGGGAGGATTGAAGTAGTGTCGTTCGTCATGAATTTTCGTCGGCTTCCAACAAAAATTCTAATGAATTCTCCAACCCATATTATTTGAGAAACTAAATGTATTGTACGGTTGTAGCCCTTGGTTCCCATTAAAATTTAACGAGTCTCCCTAAAAAACTGTTGGTCCTTCATAAAATGTGGCTTGCATGAATTTTCTGCAACTCAATGATCCCCCAGCTATCTCAGTGCTTCATTGAGCTTGATTCACTTGTTTAAAGGCCAATGTTTGATTATCTTGCAACTGAGCCATGTAGATTGTTAATCCATCAAGTCTTGTTGTGATCATTATTGGAAAATCCATCTCAAGAAATCCGAGTTTCTTCTCTCTTAAGTTGTCTTGCCAACCCACATTACATTTAGCCATATTTGACATGATTTCAAGTGTTTTTGTTGGTGTTTTTCTATATAGGCTGCCATTGGAAGATGCATCAAACTTCTAGTAGAAAATCTCAACTTGTTGGCCTATTGAGAACCCATATCTTGGACACATTCTCAAAATCTTATAGAATCTCGCCCATGCTAAATTCAGTGATTCCCCATCATTTTGCTTAAAAGATGTGATATCATTTCGCAGTTTTTAATCTTAGTTGGTTGGAAATACTTGTTCATGAAGACCTCAACCAAACCATCGCATGTCGTGATAGAACTCACTGGTAAATCACGTAGGCACTCCATCACCTCTCCTTGTAGTGAAAACAGAAATAGCCCCAATCGAATAACAACATTTCTTACACCATTGAATTTGATTGTATTGCAAATCGACAATAATTCTTCCAGATGTGCATTCGGATCCTCGGAATTTAATCCCCCAAATCTGACATAAAGTTTAATCATCTAGATGATGGATGACTTAAGCTCAAATTTATTTGCTTGAATCGTTGGGAAAACAATGTGAACCAATAATCTCCAACCACTGGTCGATGAAGCTTCATCATAGTACAGTTATCCTATTCTCCAGCCATATCTTTAGAACTCTATACAGATTCTTGTGTACAGTATATGTCAAATTCCTCTTCAGATTCAAACTCAAGAGCTAGGTTATTCTGCCTCCAAGCTCTATGTAAGCGTCGAAGATTTCGTTCAATCTCGAAATCAAGTGGGACAAGGTTTTTATTGTCTCGAGCACGACTCTTATAACATGATCTAAACTCCTGAAATCAAAACAAAGTCCCAATTCAACCACCAGATGAAAGAAAGATTTAAACCTTAAAATAAAAAAAAATAAAGTAGCAAAAATAAAACCTAGTCACAAACAAATAATCAAACCTAATATTAAACAAATAGTCCTTGACATTAGAGCCATAAGCTTGACCAGCGATTTCGGTTGGGAAAACTTGCAACTGAATAAAGTCAAGTAATAATATAGTTAGATGAAGTTCAAGTCGTTCCTACATACTATTATCGAACTATTAGAATATAAATTATTTAATTTAATGTAGATTAAATAAAATAAATGATTTTGGAGAATAATTAAACTAAATTATTCTAAAGCAAATAACACATTTGAATAAAAAAACAGATCAAGCTTAGGAGAAATTCTGTAAGGTCTAGAAATTCGAACGACGTAATCTGACTGCATGCAAATATAGGGCATTATTAAAATGTATATTTATCTATTTTTAAATGCATGTTTATGACATGAAAATGTGTTTTATTTCATGAATTAATAGACTGCATTTATTTTAGCTTTTAGCAGTATTTCACGCTCAAACGAGGAATGGAGACCGGGGACAGTTAAGGAAAAATGTTTTTATTTAATAATTAATATGAATTATTTAATATATAGAATTTTCGAAAATGGACATTTTAAGGTATTTTCACGTATCGAGCCATATTTTAAACATGTATTCAATTTTTAACAAAACGGAAGACCTTTTGATGGTAGTAATATTTTAAAAAACATACCTAAACTAAATATTTTGCGTGTGTGTCATTGTACCTATGGACTTATTTTAATGGTCTTTTGGGCCTAGACCACTATACCTTAATTGTATATCATATTCTTTCACTCCAAAACCCTAACCCTCCCCTCTTTCATTCGGCCGCACCACCCTCGAAATATAGCTGCAGCCTTTGTTCCTTATTTTGCAAGAAAATTTGGTAGAAGCTTGCCCCATTCCTCCGGGTTCGTCCCTCGCTCCGTTGGCCATCTTTTTGCGTACATTTCTTCATTAAGGCTCGCCATATGCCCTTTTTTCCGCATCGATCAAATCACGATATGTATGTTGAATGTTTATGCATGATATTTTATCAATTACCATTATGCACCGAATTCAAATGGCTTTTACATGAAAAGTATGAGATTTCCTCACTTGTTTCTCACGTTTTTGGTTTTGGTTGAAGTGGCTACCAGCCTTGTTGGTAGGGGAAGAATTAGAGAAGGTTTAGAGGAGCTCTAAGGACTGATATCATAGCTGAATCGAGGTTTTGTAGGGTCGATTGTGTGCTTGCGTTTTGGCGCATATGGTGGCTCGATCGGGTGAGGAAGCGAGAGCAGCATGCATAGGCTCGGCCCGGGCCATGGTTCAGGTCCTGGTGGGTCTAAGTCGAGGCTTGGGAGGATCCATGGGCCGCTGGCCGTAATGCGTGGCA